>NC_134872.1:37654953-37981739 GCF_049852395.1 Peromyscus maniculatus bairdii
CTCTTGGAACTCCAGCGTTCTCATCTTGTCGATTCATCGGGTCAGCCTTCTGGGAGAGTCACAGGAGCCACCTGTCACTGTCCATCTTTAGAACTCGGCAAGGCAGTGGAGAGGGGCCTGAGAAGGGCCCTGCGAAGTGACAGACAAGGAATGGTGGCCGTCACTCTAGGAATGGAAAGAAAACGAGAAGGGGGCTTCAGAGGTTCCCTTCTGCTTCATGCCCATGATCCCTCTGCCTCTCTCTGTCCCTCTCACTGACAGCCAACTGGGAAGATGCTTTCAGAAGGCCGCCCTGACCAGCCCCCGGTTTACCTGGAGCGGCTGGAGCTGGTCAGAAACGCCTGCCGGGAAGAGGCCCTGAGGAACCTCTCGCACACTGAGGTCTCTAAGTTCGTCCTCGATCGAATATTTGTCTGTGACAAGCACAAGATCCTTTTCTGTCAGACCCCCAAAGTGGGCAACACCCAGTGGAAGAAAGTGCTGATCGTCCTGAACGGTACGCGTGGCGCGGGGGGGGGGGGGGGGGGGGGGGTATTATCCGCCTGTGATGGGTGACGGTGGCATCCAAGGAGGTGATGGTTTCTTCCGAAAAGACCCCACGGTCTTCCTGAAGGTTCTCTTTAAAAGTTGGCGGGGTTAACGCTGTTTTGTTTTTACCCTGTTGGCCATGGAACCCAGGGCTGTGTGTGTGCTAGGCAAGCATCCTACTGCTGAGCTCCAGTCCCAGCCAGCCCCTGGTGGCGCTACCTGAGATGTTTTGATCACGGAGCCAAGGGCAGGTTTTCCAGAGTTTTCGCAGCTATAACTTACCATCTTCACTCAGATCATCCACCCCCGTCAGCCCTTCTTCTCATTCCCGGCCACCACACCCCTCTGAGGCATTCTGTAGTCACAGGATCCACAGCCAGAGCCTGGGAGGAGACTCCGGCCCCCCGGGGCCTCAGGCAGCTTCACTTGTAGACCAAGTCTGCTGAGCCTGGCTGTGGAGACAGAAACTGCCGCACCTTGTCTGCTGTAGACTGAAAGTGTCCCATTAGCTTGCTTCCGAAAATCTAATGTTCACTGGGGAACAAATTAAATCACAGGAAAATGAGTTCATACACTGTGGATTTGGTTATTCACCACTCTGTTTAGACACCAGGCTTATTTAAATCCCAATTAGTCTATACTGACCTAAAATAATTATAGGCTCTGTCCGCTAAAATTCAGCTCCAACTGACTGAGTTCCAAGCAGGGCTGCTTCTGGTCAGAAATCACACCCTAGGTACCTTGGGACCAATTCTTGTGGTTCAGCATCATGCCCACAGGTCCCAAGCCCGCTCCTGGCTACACTGGCCAGCTGGCCGCCATTTGCCCTTTGTCCAGGTCAGCTGGCGGACAGAAAGGACAAGGCCTCATCCTCTGGATACACAGTTAAAGTGAATGTGCTCCTGAAGTAATGCGCCAGTGTGCTGGATTTTTTTAGTGGGAGCTCGAGGCTCCATACAAATCAAGTTGAAAACAAAGTACACCGAAAAGGCCCCCAGATGGGTCGGGGCAGAGGGAAGCATCCCGAATCACAAGGGCGGAATGAAATGGAAGTAAGCTACGTGAATGTGTGTGTCAAAACACCTCACAAGATCACAACAGACTTCCTGTGTTTGTCAGAGTCATGTGCTATGTTTTTATTTATCATTACAAGTTATTTAAGAAAACAACCCCCTTGACATCAACACCCATCAAATGTTTAGCGAGGATAAGCAATTAAACTTATTTTTAAGAAGGCTTTTACTATCTAACTCATCACTTTGTTCAGTAGAGAAAGTCAGCTTGTTTATTTCTAAAACAATGTATACTCATAGAATTTTATTTCCTAAAAAATAAAAGAAAAACAAACAAAATTAAAAAGCATAGGAATGGGTTTGCCAGGTCATATAAAGCTGAGAAGTCCCAGTGAGCATCATCAGCTGATCCCCAGTGGGCCTGGACAGTGAGTGGGCCCAGGCCCAGATCCAAAGCCCTGGGTCCTCCATCGTCCTCTTGTATAAACTGATGCCCTGACTCTTCCATACTGTGGTTAAGGGGTGGTGGTGGTGGGTGGGTATTGTGGATAGGAGAGATAAAACAGCCACAGGCATCTGGAGGAGTCCAGAGCAGAAAGTAGCAGACTGAACGTGGCCAACAGACTGAACCTACCTTAGTCATGAGAGAGGCAAGGGCAGAGCAGAGGTGGCCAGGGTGGAAAGACAAAGAGAGGGAGACAGAGAGGGAGCATGGCCGAAATAGCAGGGTTATAAGGAGAATGAGTAGCTTTGAGGAGGGAAGCCCTCCTGATCCCCGAACTTTAGCCGGGGTTTCTCATCACCAAGTGTCTTTGCCATTTGCCGTGTGGGCTGCCATGGCGTTCTGTGAGAAACACCATTGGTCTAGTAGTGTTGTGCCACAGAAGCACAGTCTGCCATGGAGACGAGGACTCGGCAGTCCTGTGGGCATAGGGGGATGCTGCGCTCCATGTCATGCCCCTCCAACATCTCCTGTCATCTCAGAGGAGAACAAGCTCTTTCATTTTTTAGGGAAGATTTAGCCTCGAGGTACAGTACTGGGGCTGTGTGCTGTCAATATTCGGTCTGTTTCCTTCCCCATCCCCTACATAACCTTCTTTCTTCCCGTTAGCTGATGGATGGGAAGGAAAAGCAGCTCCTGTTTCTCCTTCCGGCAGAAACAGCTGGAATCCAAAGGTGCACGCGTGGACATTCAGGGTGGGCTTCTCCTGTGTGCTGTGGAGGTTAAGAGGCCTGAGACGCCATGGATGCACTCCTCTAAAGATCATGCTGAGGCAGTTCATGCTCTTTCTCCTCTTGTTTCCCCCAGGAGCGTTTTCTTCCATTGAAGAGATCCCCGAAAACGTGGTCCACGACCACGAGAAAAATGGCCTGCCGCGCCTCTCCTCCTTCAGCAAAATGGGAATTCAGAAGCGGTAAGGGCAGCTTCTTCAGAGGGGAAGAGGGAGGGCAAACAGTCTTCCAGCAAAGCCCCACCCAGGCTCGGTTTGTCCTTGTAGTGTGAGCCACTCGGCTCCAAAGACTGCGGGTCAGCCGTTTTGTGTTGGCATGCGGCACAGATGCAGGATCATCACTGTCCTTCTTGTCGCCAACACAAGCCCTTCAAGCCCATGCGTGCCCTGCTCTGCTGCAGCCCCCCCTCCCCCCGGGGGCAGCTCGCCCGGGTGCCCTCCCTATTGGAAGTGTACAGCCTGGCTTCCGAGTCCTTTCCCCCATTCTTTCCTCTTAGTTTGATTCCCCTGGCAGCCTGCGGTGCCCTCTTTAAAGCTATGCCCATAAAATAAGTCTCTGGCCTTGGTTAATACCAACTCACGGTTCTAGTCCTTGTGATTTCCTGCTCAGGAACAAAACTTGTAAAAGTTTTTGAAGTTTTGAATTAGGAAAATAAAACAAACCCTTGGTTAAACAGTTTCTCATCAGTCCCAGAGGATGGATGCAAGGGCTTTGAGCAGTTTGGGCTTTCTTTCTTCCTTTCTTCCTTTCTTCCTTTCTTCCTTTCTTCCTTTCTTCCTTTCTTCCTTCCTTCCTTCCTTCCTTCCTTCCTTCCTTCCTTCCTTCCTTCCTTCCTTCCTTCCTTCTTTCTTTTTTATGTGCTCACACATTAATTTTTTAAGATTTTCTTCTTTTATATCTATGGTACTCTATCTGCATATACACCTGCAGGCCAAAAGAGGGCATCAGATCCCATTATAGATGGCTGTAAGCCACCATGTGGTTGCTGGGAATTGAACTAAGAACCTCTGGAAGAGCTGCCAGTGCTCTTAACAACTGGGCCATCTCTCCAGTCCAGTTTGGGTATTTTAGGTCTCTGTTTACTCACCTGTAGAATGGGTTGATCGCAGTGTTGAGTGCACAGTACACAATGTGCACTATGTATAGGACATACCTTCCACAGGGCCCAGCCTGGTGTTATCCTGCTCCGGCCCTCTCTACCCTACCAGAGCATCAGTTTCGTCTCCTATCTGTCTTTCCTCAGATTGAAAACATACTTCAAGTTCTTTATTGTGAGAGATCCCTTCGAAAGACTGATTTCGGCCTTTAAGGATAAGTTCGTGCACAATCCGCGCTTTGAGCCTTGGTACAGGCATGAGATCGCCCCTGGCATTATCAGGAAGTACCGGAAGGACCGAACAGAGACCCGGGGGATCCAGTTTGAAGATTTTGTGCGCTACCTGGGTGACCCAAACCACAGATGGTTAGACCTTCAGTTTGGGGACCATATCATCCACTGGGTGACCTATGTAGAACTCTGTGCACCCTGTGAGATAAAGTACAGTGTGATCGGACACCATGAAACCCTGGAGGAGGATGCCCCGTACATCCTGAAGGAAGCTGGCATAGACCACCTGGTGTCGTACCCCACCATCCCCCCAGGCATCACCTCGTACAACAGAACTAAAGTAGAACACTACTTCCTGGGCATCAGCAAACGAGACATCCGGCGCCTGTATGCGCGTTTTGAAGGGGACTTTAAGCTCTTTGGGTATCAGAAACCAGATTTTTTGCTAAATTAATGCATAGGGCCCTTGAATTCTTGCTAGATCAGGGTCTGATGAGGTGGAGGTCTGAGCACAGCTATGAGACTTTCTCCATCATCCCCATAGTTCTGTGAACAGATGGTGTTGGGCTCTGATTATCTGAGCTTGGCTGTCAGATGCTCTGAGGCCCGCCAACCCCACCCCCTTGAAACTGTATCATTAGGTCACTAGCCATCACTCCCAGGAGAGGTTAAGAAAGACTGTTTGCAGACTGGTGGGCAGACCCCGAGGATACAGTGCTAGGAGCTGTTCCCTGTTTGTCACATTGCCATTAGCACTAGCAGCTAAGCAGTGGCTGGGTGGTGTCACCTGTGACCTGTGGATTGCACAGACCCAGCACTTTCAAGAGAGACGGAGATGCTGAATGGTTGCAGAAGTTACTGGGGCCCATGCAGACTCAAATCTAAGTCAGAAGGATGCCTCTTCCATCTCGCCACAACTGTAGCCACAGACACAGATCATTTATGTTCCTCAAGCGTGAGGCCCTGTGACATTTGGTGGTGATAGTCACAGAACCATTTGAGCAGTCTGTCCTTTCAAGTTCCAGGCTAGCCCATTTTTTTTCCAGGTCCTCTGACCCTATAAGCATCTGTTTCATTCTGCAGAAGTGATACCCTTCTGGCAAATGAGGGGGGTATGTAGGGACACCTTTGGGGACTTGGAACTTGGCACAGGGAAGAAAGAACTGGACGGTCCTGGGAACTCAGGCTGCTGTTGGAATTGGGTGCCTTTGTCTTGGCTCCTGCTTTTATCTTGGACTGCCCTTGGAGTGAGCAGCGGGAACTTTTCCACCTGTCTCCTCCATGAACCCCGCTGTCCTAAAAGGATACAAGTCCCTGCTGACAACAGGCAGGCACGTCATGCCCGCATTGCAGAATCCAGTACTGTTTACACACTGCCATGTCCACACATGTCGACAGACAGGATCCTCCAGCCCTGGTTCTAATAGTGCCACCATTCTGGACAGAAAGACCACGAGTCGGCTAACCAGATTCATCAGCAATAAAATCTCGGGTGAAGCCAGTTCTGGCAACATGTCATCCAGGCACTGAGGCCAGGCCCCGGCAAAAAGAAAGCCACAGCAGCCATGTTGGCCGCCAACGAGCAGCAACGTGCTGCTCAAGATGACAGAATGGTCTCCCTGAGGGAGTCCCTGGCACACACATCTGCCCAGGGTCCGGTGAAACTGTGCTAGCTTTTCCTAAAGGCCACAGTCCTCCTTGAGTCTCAGAAAGCCTTCCTGAACATGTAAATGTGAAAGTAAAATAAAATTTAAAATATGTGCCAAATCTGACCAGTGGCGAGGGGGCTCCAGGGCCACAGTAGTTCCTGAGGGCTGCGGGCTGAGACCAGGGATGGGGCTGTAGACTGGAATGAGGCTCGGCCTTCCCTGGCCGACCGACATGCCAAGAACGTGACATTGGGTTATTTTTAATGAAGTTTTGGCATTCATAAAACCACTTCAGACCTGAACTGCTGGTCCATGACCTCTTTCCTGCTCTTGACAGGCAACAGTGTTAGTAGCGTGTGTGTGGAGTTAAGGCCTTCAAGTTAGTCTTGATTAAAGCGGCATTTTCTTTCCTGTATCTGACCGGGTTGCTTTGGTCTTTCTCTTTCCCTCCATTCTGGCATTCTGGTTATTTTCCTAACATACTTTGCCAAACAAGTAAAGATATCTACCACAGTACTTCTGGAACAGGCCCACCTCCACACACCTGATCCCAGACAACCAGCCTCCCCAGAGAGGCTTAGCCCAATACCCTTCTCCAAAGTCTTGGAAGGCCCTTCTTGTTTTCAAAATCACGCTCCTCTTCCTCTTCATTCAAGGAGGCAATCCCTGTCCTCGTGTCCCTTGAACCACTGACAGATTCATTACAGTTGGGGCTGCAGTTGCCCACACCCCTGCACAGAGGAGCATACACTGCCAAGCCTGCCCTCAGCCTTCTCATCAGCCCACCTGAACAGACACTGGGTCTCACGGCTCAGAAGCCATCCTTTGCAGGAAGGAGGCAGCAGATCCACCTTCTAGACCCATCGGGTAGTAGAGTCACCCTCACAGCTCAGCAGTGGGCCTACCATCCCTTGGGCTTGATCCTTCACCTTCAGCTTAAAGTTCCAGAAGGTACCCAGACTCTGCTAGACCCTGGTCCTGCCCTCTGGAGTTGGCAGCCTCACCTGGTTCCCTTGAGGCTGTAGAAAGAGAAGCAGCTCCGATCTCCAAAAGAGCCTGCGGAACCCTGTTTGTCCCAATGCATGCTGGGTGTTTGCAGCCTGCCTTCTCCCCTTCTGCCGGATTTTCTCTTTTTCCTTTGGGGCCAGCAGGCAGCATTCTGCTGGAGTACTCTTGCCTCTCTTCCTGGCCTCTGCATTAGAGTTCTCTAGAGGAACAGAACTGATGGAATGAATAAATAGATAGTCTTGCGGGCCGCAGAAATATATCATAAGAACTCAGCTGATTATGGCAAAGTCACTACCTGGAGGGATCAGGGAATTCCTCCAGAGGAAGCCAAATCCCAAGGAGTTTTTGGTGTTACTTGGCTTGTTATATATCAGCTGTATTCTGTTATGAAAATCATGTGTGCCTTCATAGTTTTCCCAATTGACTTTCCCCTAAGAAGGACTAACAGTGTAGACTGATCACTCTCTGGACATACACATTCCAGGTATTTGGAGAACAGCCTCAGGAAAGGCTTTCTCTGGAACCAGTTATTTCCCTTAGCCACTTTCAAGGACTACAGGAAACACCACCCAGGTGGACGCTCAACTGCCAAAGACTAACAATGATAACAGCCCACCTGAAAGTCTCCTGACTTAAATTCCACAAGGAGACACCACCCAGGGGGGCGCCCAACTTCCAAGGACTAACAAGTGATAGCAGCCCACGTACAAGTCTCCTGACTTACAGTAAATTCACAAGAGGACGCCGCCTAGGCCAGGTGGACACTAAGTAATAGTTTTACACAATTTAGCTTAGGCCCTCCTTTCTTACAGCCTTACTAACTTTATAGACCTCTAACTACTTACCTAACCACTTCTAGGAATATTTAGATAAACTTCTGTGCTAACAGCTATGCTCAGCCAGAACTCCCAGTTCAAACCTCCCTGTATCACCAGAGGCATCTAGCTGTACACAGGTTGCCTAGAGACTGAGCACACTTTCCCCCACCCTGCAGTAAACGGCAGACAGCTTGAACAGATAGGAGCCACAGGAAAAAAGAAGACAGTTTTATTTTCTTCCATTGACCTAGCAACTTATAGATTTTTAACATCCTTTACCAAACACATTTAAGGTTATAGTTGTGCACGTAAGACCCCTCTTCTTAGATGTTACCCATATTTAGCCTTTAGTTAATTCATTAGTCACTTCCCCTTTGGGTCACAAATGGTAATTAACAACTAGTGCCCCTCTTTGTAATTCTTATCAACCCTCCATTTGATCCTGATAGCGGACAATCACTGCCTGAGGAAGTTCAGGCTGAGTGTCCTGGGTGGAGGGGAGGATCGTGATTTTGGGGAGATATATAACTGTAAAGCAGAGGACAGGAGGGGAGAAGAGAGAAGAGAATGGAAGAACAAGATGGGTAAGAACTTGAGAGGAACAAGCTGAGATGGGGAAGAACTAGAAGAGCTAAAAGAGAGGACTAGAGGAACGAGATGGAAGATGAGGAAGAGCCAGATGGGGAAGAACAAGATGAGGAAGAGCCAGATGAGAGAGAAGGAGACGGGAGAGGAGCTGATAGGGGAAAGAACTAGATAGATGAGAACCTAGAAGGGACAGAACTAGATGAAGGAATTAAGATAGAACATAGAGGGGACAGTAGATAAATATAGAGAGAAATCAGGCAAGAAAGGAGCTAGACATGAGAACAGAACTGAAGCTGTGTATAAAGGATGTTATGCCAGAGGAATTAAAGCGAATGGATCAAAGAACTCTGAGTGCGTAGACTGATTTACCGACCCTAAAGATTCTCTGCTGGTTGATAGAGCCTTCTGCGGACCCTGGGAGGGGACTATCGAGGGGCTGGACCCCCATAGTCCTCGTTACCGTTCCCCTTTTTTCATTTAGTTAAAAAAAAATTTTTTGTAGGACATTGAATATGTAGATAAACTTAAGTTTGGAGATTTCTGAAAAATGATAAATAATGATTAATTAACATTGATATTTAATCAATATTGTACCTATAATATGTATTTATAATCAATACTCTATATAGATGGCAGGCTGAGGATTAGTTTAACCATCTAATAGGTATATCTGTATATAGTTAGAATATCTCTGTCTCCAAAAGGGAGCAGATGATTAATCATAAAAATCTATCCTTAGCTAGTATGGCATAATATGGTCAAAAGTGTCTGAATACTATGATTGTGACTTATCAAAAAGAAATGGTTAGTTTGGAACATTAACTCTATCTATTAATCTTTGGTTAGTGGTATTAATTTGGTTAACCTGTAATTTAATGAGGCATAGTTAAAGAGTTACCTGAGCTAGTCCTGAACACCTGTGGGACCAAGGCTGCAGCTGAGGCTTACCTAATTTAAATTTGTAATCAATGCAATGTTAAACCACTAGCTATGAGAAAACAGTAATAACCTGTGTCAGGGTATACATAGCAAGACTTACATACATACAATTCAGGATCATGGGCAGAACTTATACAATTAATAATAGAGCATTTTTAAGGGCAGTCCAGCCCCTGGGCTGGAAAGTTCAGTTCAGAAAAAGGGGTACGTGACAAAGGGGGCTGTAGAAATCTCTCATGGTTACTTCCTGCGGATATGGGGGCGAAGCTGGGGGTCTTGAGGCCTGGGATGCAGTGGAAACCCAGGAAGCGCAGGCTGTTTCAGGCTCTGTGAGACAGGCAGTGTAGCAGAATTTTCTGTCTCGTGGGCTGGAGGGCGTGACGCAGGGCTGGCCTGGACAGCACATCGGTGTGGGCTGGAGGGTGGGGTGCAGACCTGCAGCTAGACAGCATGTCCATGGTCCAGAGGATGACAACCTGTAACTCTTTAAATGGTTAGAATTTCTGCTGGGAACAAATATGTGTATTAATGGTAGAACATGCAGCCGAGGAGTTTTAAAGATGAGGAGTTTTAAAGAGGAAACTCTTTCTCTTAGGCGTACCTATGGGATATTGAATGCATGGTTAGTAGATAAGAGAAGGGGATACCAGGCCAGGGAGAGGGAAGGCCCCTCCCCTACCCAGAGGAGAAAAAGAAATTTTGTAAGTGGGAGATAAGAACTGTAGTTAGGTTGCATTCCTCCCAGTCCTTCTTGGTTTGTGAGCGTTGGCAAATTTTGATTTCCTGAAGCTTGTGAGAACCTTAATGGACAAAAGCTTAGACATGTTAGCTATATAACAGTGGTAAATGTTGTCAGACAAAAATATGAATCCTTGGAGTCTCAACAGAATCAGGATAGCCAGAGAATGAAATCTGAAATGTCATTTATATATCTCTCAAGTCTCATTATCCTTTGACAAAAGTTAATAAAATACATTTAGAAGAGAACTATTATTTCTAATCATATTTCTATGAGTTTTATATCATTGATGAACAGTTCATCAAAAGGATCTGGAATTGTATTTAATTTATTTATATTCAACACTCAATATTTAAGAATCTAGAGGTAAATAACAGTCTGTATTCAGTCTGGCAGCTTTAGAGCACCTTTGTCCTGCAGTGGCCTAGTATATGGCGTGACCAGGCGATCCAGGATTCATAAAGGCAGGTGAATGTCCTGTGAAGACATGTAGGCATATCCTCCTCCTGACAGTATGAAAAACATCAGGACTTTTTTAAATACCAGTGAGAAGATCACAGAGGCTTAGGTGTAACTTTGTGGCTTGGCCTGGGAGTAATAAGGAATGCCTGTAGTGGGACATATGAAAAATCTAAGCGCCAATTCTTAAGAGTTCTTGAAGTATAAGTAAGGCTATTGTCTATATATGAGTTCTAGGCATTCCTAAAATTGAAAAGCAGTAAAAATAAATGGTGTATTACTTCTTATTTCATAACCAAAAATCATAAGTAAGCCTCATGGTGAGCTTCCATAGGGAAAGAATTTGTAATTGTTGGACAGACATGAGAAAAGGTGCCAGTATATCCTGTAGAGTTATTTGCCAATCTATAGACTCTTAAGTTTCATAGTTTGGCATCATCTGTGCAATAAAATTATTGTAAGATACACACACACACACACACACACACACACACACACACACACACACACACACACATACATATAATTATTAGGTTGGGGGACCGTGAGGAAGCTATAACTGACCGTTAGTTCTGAAAGTTAATCTGTATGGATAAAATGAGGAACTCTGTTCAAAGAATGAGTCCTGGATAAACAGAACTCGCATTTCCTGCTCTGTATGTCGGCCTTGGCCTCCATCATGGCAGGGTGAGTAGGCAAACAAAGTATTTGAAATGCTGACAATCTTTAGGGTGAGGAGGCATGGTAAAGAAGCAATCTTGTACATTTCTTGTAACAGTCTATAATCCTGATATTCCTAAATAAAAGGATATTGGGGTGATTTAAAGACTGGTGGGGGGCTTTATATGCCCAATATTTAAGTTTTTCCTCCACCAGGCAGGTAGCAATTACAATTCTCTCAGCATTTAAAGGTCACTGCTTAACCCAGATAGGAGCATCAGATTTACAAGTAACAGAGTCAACAGTGGACAGTGGCCCCTAGGATACATTTTGATACCTTAGGCTATGTCTGTCATGTATGATTTCTGGAATAAAGGGCCCAATTATGCCTTGAGCTTGTTTACTCACGTTTCTTTAAGTTTAAAACCCATATAAGAGACAAAGGAGTAATAGTCATCTTAAGTACTTGGTAAATCTTTTCCTGAAATATAAGAAACAACCGTGCTTATGTCTAGCAAGCCGATATTTTTCCCCTGTATTTTAAGTATTTAGTTGGTTTGGAATCCTGAATCCAGAAGGCCATATCATTGGAATTCACACCAGTAGCTCCCTTAGGCTCTGCCCTGCATGAATCTGAATTGTTTTTGTAGAGGGTTGTACAATAATCTTAATTTCTTTAGTAAAGTCAGGATCAACCTTTACTGGGACAATTTTTATACCTTGTACAGCAGAGGAGCTACAGCCAATATTTAGCCCCAGTGTCCCTTCTGGGGAGGTCCAGACTCGTATATTAAGACATAAAGTCCATTCCTAAAGCTTATATATCTCAGACCTCAATAAAAACTTTATCCACAGATCTAACTTAGGCATACATCCTCAGTATCTCTAGGTTATTACTGAGATGCGTGTATCATTAATAACATATCTAGATGTTTATGTGTTACAATGATCTATCCTAATAACTGGCAATTCATATATCATGTTATTTTTTTAACTTTCCTAAACATTCTCTATATCTAAACCTTTATATCCCTATAAAAACTTTATATCCAAAAGCATCTATGTATTAAACTTGTCAGGAGAAATAAGTGATTGATTATTAGAAATAGCCAATGTAAAGTGAATTTCTTTTAATAAAGGAATGGTAGAGGGTCATTTTGAAATCTGTTAGGTGAACTATCTTTTACTTGAAATTGGATAGTAAGGCAATTTGTCTTTAAACCTGGTAAATGGAAATATAATTTAAATTATCTCAAAGCATAGTTTGGACAAAACCCTGGCAATGAGGGGTATGGCAGTTTTGTCCAAAGTGTAAACTGTTTAAATGTTAGGGGATAAGTAATGAATTGATTATATGAAATTTAGCATACATAGCATGTATATAAGTATAATTTTGTACACATTAGAAGATTTGATCATTTATGATGATCAAGTTTTAATTTGTATCCTGAAAATTATTTCTAATAGCTTATAGTTTAAATACAACTTATCCTTAACAGTTTACAGTTTAGGTCGGCCAATCAATCAATAAGTTTTATTTCTTAATTATCTTTAATTAAAGTAAACTTATTCTTAACAACTTATAAGTTAGTTGCCCTTATAAGCTTAGAACTTTGGTTTTATACCTGTCAGTTTAGCCTTAAAAATATTAAGTTTGTACTGAAATTTTTTTTTTTTTTTTTTTATAGAAACAGGAACTCTTATTCAAAAATATAGTATATGAGGAGAGCAACAATTTAATAAATCCTTTAAGGTGTATCATGAAATGAGATAAGCACAGTAAATTTACAGGCTAAAACAAAGGAGGAGGAATTTTTTCTTTCTTTCTGCAGCCTGTTTGTCCAGTCTGTATCAAGCCAGATAGCCACGCCACCGGGAATGGCAAGGTGAGGAGAAGGGTGGAGCCCAAGTGAGCTGAGATGCAGATAGCAGATAGTTAGGTTCAGAGAGAAGAAGGCAGATGTTTAGGATTCCGACCCCCAAACGTCTTCAGGGGTCTGATGAATCCATACAGGTCGTAGTAGGGCGTCCCCTAACCAGGACCTGTTTTTTTGAAATGAGTTAACTGAAGTTCTTGTACTTGGCCAAGATTTTTGTAAATTACCAAGAACTTAAATAGTCAACCCAGAAAAAGGAAAGAGAGAAAAGGACACTTTTTTAGGAGAGTTAGAAGTTGCCATTAGTTTTTAAACCGGCTCAGGCTGTCAGGCTTGTACAGTTATTTAAATGAAGGCTGCTGGATCAAGCTTCTAGTTAACAATTAGAAGTTTACAGCTCAAGTTCGCCTTTGGATTTCAATTAATTTTAGCAAGAAAGGCTGTTTGTAGCAGGACGCTGCTACTACTATGGAGAACATAGTGAACTTCATTAGCTCTGGTTTATGCTCTCAGGAGGTCTGGTAGTGTGAGAATATTGTGTTACCTCCTTGTAAGACCCTGAATGAAGTAACGGCAGGTTTCTCCTTAAAAGGGAGGGGTTAAAATCTCTGACGCTTATCATAGTCTGATGGTAAATTAATTTAATAAGGTTGGCAGCTTTTAGGGGTCTCCTAAATCTTTCCATACATTTTTTAGGAGGCCTTATGGGATTAAGATAGTCTGTTGTTTCCTTATTTAAGCTTATAAACTGACTGGAGCAGACTGAAGTGCCTTTTGTCTTAAGCCTGTGTCCTGTAACTTCTATCAGAAGCTGTTTCTCTTCAGACTCATTCTGACTATTTGCGGGGGGGGGGGGGGGGGGGGGGGGTTCATAGCTACTCACCGCTCCAACGGGGGGGTCGGTGTCCCCGGGGTCTGCAGCACCCTTCGGTGAGGACTGGTTATAGCTGATACTTCGGAGGTCTCCAAAATCGTACCTCCCGGAGAGTTGAACCTCTAACTGGGCAGCTCTCTGTGAAGCGATACCTCTACCCCTGGATATGCTTCAGTACCTACTTCTATCAGTCCCCTGAGTACCTAAACAGTTAAGTCTGTTCGTGGCGCCAGGTAACGAGGACTATGGGGGTCCAGCCCCTCGATAGTCCCCTCCCAGGGTCCGCAGAAGGCTCTATCAACCAGCAGAGAATCTTTAGGGTCGGTAAATCAGTCTACGCACTCAGAGTTCTTTGATCCATTCGCTTTAATTCCTCTGGCATAACATCCTTTATACACAGCTTCAGTTCTGTTCTCATGTCTAGCTCCTTTCTTGCCTGATTTCTCTCTATATTTATCTACTGTCCCCTCTATGTTCTATCTTAATTCCTTCATCTAGTTCTGTCCCTTCTAGGTTCTCATCTATCTAGTTCTTTCCCCTATCAGCTCCTCTCCCGTCTCCTTCTCTCTCATCTGGCTCTTCCTCATCTTGTTCTTCCCCATCTGGCTCTTCCTCATCTTCCATCTCGTTCCTCTAGTCCTCTCTTTTAGCTCTTCTAGTTCTTCCCCATCTCAGCTTGTTCCTCTCAAGTTCTTACCCATCTTGTTCTTCCATTCTCTTCTCTCTTCTCCCCTCCTGTCCTCTGCTTTACAGTTATATATCTCCCCAAAATCACGATCCTCCCCTCCACCCAGGACACTCAGCCTGAACTTCCTCAGGCAGTGATTGTCCGCTATCAGGATCAAATGGAGGGTTGATAAGAATTACAAAGAGGGGCACTAGTTGTTAATTACCATTTGTGACCCAAAGGGGAAGTGACTAATGAATTAACTAAAGGCTAAATATGGGTAACATCTAAGAAGAGGGGTCTTACGTGCACAACTATAACCTTAAATGTGTTTGGTAAAGGATGTTAAAAATCTATAAGTTGCTAGGTCAATGGAAGAAAATAAAACTGTCTTCTTTTTTCCTGTGGCTCCTATCTGTTCAAGCTGTCTGCCGTTTACTGCAGGGTGGGGGAAAGTGTGCTCAGTCTCTAGGCAACCTGTGTACAGCTAGATGCCTCTGGTGATACAGGGAGGTTTGAACTGGGAGTTCTGGCTGAGCATAGCTGTTAGCACAGAAGTTTATCTAAATATTCCTAGAAGTGGTTAGGTAAGTAGTTAGAGGTCTATAAAGTTAGTAAGGCTGTAAGAAAGGAGGGCCTAAGCTAAATTGTGTAAAACTATTACTTAGTGTCCACCTGGCCTAGGCGGCGTCCTCTTGTGAATTTACTGTAAGTCAGGAGACTTGTACGTGGGCTGCTATCACTTGTTAGTCCTTGGAAGTTGGGCGCCCCCCTGGGTGGTGTCTCCTTGTGGAATTTAAGTCAGGAGACTTTCAGGTGGGCTGTTATCATTGTTAGTCTTTGGCAGTTGAGCGTCCACCTGGGTGGTGTTTCCTGTAGTCCTTGAAAGTGGCTAAGGGAAATAACTGGTTCCAGAGAAAGCCTTTCCTGAGGCTGTTCTCCAAATACCTGGAATGTGTATGTCCAGAGAGTGATCAGTCTACACTGTTAGTCCTTCTTAGGGGAAAGTCAATTGGGAAAACTATGAAGGCACACATGATTTTCATAACAGAATACAGCTGATATATAACAAGCCAAGTAACACCAAAAACTCCTTGGGATTTGGCTTCCTCTGGAGGAATTCCCTGATCCCTCCAGGTAGTGACTTTGCCATAATCAGCTGAGTTCTTATGATATATTTCTGCGGCCCGCAAGAAGATAGATGGCATTTCCTAGGATGGCCTTCAAGCTGTGGTCTAGCTAGTCCAGCAGTGGTTGTCTTACCAATTCAAGGCCCAGAAGTTGTTCAGTACACAAGGCTGGATGTCTCAGATGATCTTCAGGATATAACAGAGTCCTGAAGAAGCAGGCTCTAATGCCATCCAAGGAATGGACTTGTCAGAAAGAGCAAGCAGGCAAAGGGCAAAAGCTTCCTTCTTCTATGCCCTTTATATAGGCTGTCAGCAGGTGTGGCCCAGATTGAAGATGGATCTTCCCACCTCAAAAGACCCGAATTAAAAGTTAGTCTTCCCACTTCAAGTGATTTAATTAAAAAGAAAAAAAATATCCTTCACGGGTGTATCCAGCTGCTTGGAGTTTAGTTAATTCCAGATGTAGTCAAGGTGACAACCAAGAATAGCCTTCACGGCTTCTGTAGAGATGAGCAATTTTAGGATAATGGTTTACACCCACACTCGTTTGTCATGGTTGAGGAACCACACCATTAGCTTCTGTCTCCATTGAGTCTCCCATTCTTTGCCATCCTGACAGACTGAGAATGTTCAAAGCCTTCATACTCTGGTACCCTTTTGCTTAATAACTAAGCCTCGAACTCCCTTCTCTGTGCTCACATTTTCTCACACAGAGGGTCCTCAGTTTTCCGTGGTTACTTCCCAATGAAGTCACTGTAAACTGAAAATGCCCTGAGTCAAAGATGCATCGAGCACCTTAACCCATGGGCACGGTCGCTTAGCAACACAGCACACTGCGAGGCATCAGTTGTTTGCTCTGGTGATTGGCTGGCTGGCAGCTCACTGTTGCTGCTCAGCGTTGCGGATTGCTAGTCTGGGGGAAAGGACTACATTTCAAAATACAGTTTCCACTGAATGCATATTGGTTTCACACCATCAGAAAGCAAAAAAAAAAAAAAAAAAAAAAAAAAAGTCAAAATATCCTAAGTTGGGAGCTGTCTGTATACCCAGTCAGGAAGAAGCCACACCGCTCCTCCCGCACTCTGCCCAGAAATCGCAGTGAAATATTTGATTTCTTCACTTGTAAGTTCCGCTTGCGGCCCAAAACACCACCACAGTGCACTCCAGCCAGGTTCTTTACCACTCTGTGCAATGTCTTCTTTTCAACAACTTGTTCCTTACGTCTTTCTGAGACCGCCCCAGAATGGCCTTTACACCCCTTTCTCTCCTACTAATATTTCGCTCTTTTCTTTAAAAGATGTGTGTGTGTGCACCCACATATGTATGTATAGGTGTCCCTGGAGGCCAGAAGAGAGTGTCAGATCCTCTGGAAGTGGAGCCATCATGTGGGTGCTGGGGACCGAACCCAGATACTCTGCAAGAGCAGCAGATGCTTTTAGCCACTGAGCCATCTCTCCAGGCCCCAATCTTTGTGGTCTATTCTCTGAGATGACAGAGATGTCTCTACAGCTCACTCTGTTTTCTGAACCCTCACTTGAACTGCCTATAGTGTCCATATTTCTTGTAGGCACCCCAGAACTCCTCCATCCTCGTTACCTATTTCTACAGCTGCTCCCACTTTTTTAAGTATTTAATTCAGCAGCAATCTCAGTGCCAATTTCTCTCTTACTCTGCCTGGGGTACTGGAATACATTCCGATAGCCTGGGAGACTTACCCAAAGCAGTTTGTTTTTCACTGTTCTGGAGGCTTGGACGATCCAGATGAAGTGCAGACAGATCCCATTCTTGGTGACTTGCAGGCCACAAAAGGCAGAAGGAAGGGGAACGCTCTGATCTCCTCACCTCTTTAAAGGACGCTCATCTCACTTCAGACATGCTCACCCCACAGTCATGACCTCTTCTAAATCTATCTCCCAGGGGTCCCCATCTCCATACAGCATCCTCTTGGGGATCAGGGCTTCAACGTATGAATTTTAGAGGGAAAGAGGATTTAAGTCTTAACATTGATGCACAGGGCACAGACTCTGCGTTTATCACTGCAGCTTCCAACTCTGATAATCTGGAAACAGTGAGATGACCGGGTAGGGTCATACACAGTCTGGTGTTCTCTACGGGGAGCCTCCTTGACTCCCTTGGCACTCCCTTTATATTGGCATGGCTGTAACACATTGGACTTCCCTCCTCTCTCGCTGGCTTCCAGCATTCAGCTGGAGCATGAGCCGTGAACCGAAGCCCTGTCTACCTCCACTGCATCGCCCCGATTCAGAAACAACCCTTCTGTTTTCTATCTTCTTTATCTTTTCAGTTGAGAATGGGCATGTCGTGTAAAATGACATCTCCAGCCCCTAAAAGAAATGGTTTTTTTTCATCTACTTGGTGTGTGTATTAGTCACTTTTCTGTTGCTGTGACAAAAACACCACAACCAGGAGCAACTTCAGGAAGAAAGAGTTCACTGTAGCTTACAGTTCCCGAGAGAATCCATCGTGGGAGAGAAGGCAAAGCAGGGGCAGAAAGCTCACAGGTCACATCTGGACTGAACACTGAAGTAAAAGGAGGTCACAGGAGACCATAAACCCCAAAGCCCCCCCCCCCCCCGCCCCCGTGACTTACTTCTCAGCAAGGTTGCCCTCCTCAAAGTTCCATAGCCTCCCAAACAACACATTAGCTGGGACCAAGGGTTCAAATACAGGCACCTGCGGGGGACATTTCTCATACAAACCACCACAGTGTGCGTGCCTGTGTGCACACATGGGCACATGGTGATCAGAGGAGCAGGGTCTCGCCTCCCACTGTGTGGCTTCCAGGGACGGAACTCGGGTGATTGGGTTGAGCGACAAGCCCCCTCACTGGCTGACCACCCTCCCTCACTGGCCCGATAGTTGCTACTTTCCAATGTGGATTCTCTTCTTTTCACTTGTTGCTCTTTTCCTTCAAAAAACGCCAGAGAGAAAAGACAGTCTACACTTCCTGCAGTTTCTTACACTAATGAGTTTAATATACACTTTGGGATCTTTGTACATGTTCTAAAAAGCTGACATATGAGCACTGGGTAGCTTAACCTCACATCACACTGCTTTGGAAATTAGGGCATAGGAATCTCCTCTCCAGCCAGTCCTGGCTGGAATTAAAACTGAGACCTGGATGAGTTCCTCTAACTGCTTAAAAGAAGGGAGAAATATATACTCCTCCATGTGGAAACCTAATTGAGCAGGGCAGAAGGAAAGAAATGTGGCTACCCATCCGAACACTGTCTTAGAGTGTCTACTGCTGTGAAGAGACACCATCATCACACCAACCCTTATACAGGAAAACATTTAATTGAGACTGGCTTATATTTCAGAGGTTTAGTCCATTATCATCATGGTGAGAAGCATGCTGGCATGCAGGCAGACATGGTGCTGGAGAAGGAGCTGAGAGTTCTACATCTGGATCTGCAGGAAGAGACTGTGAGCCACTGGCCTGGCTTGAGCATCTGAGATTTCAAAGCCCACCCCCGAGTGACACACTTCCTCCAACAAGGTCACACCTACTCCAGCAAGGAAATTGCTAATGTACAAAACTAGAAGCAGCATCAATATTACACAGAGGATTTAAAAAAAAAAAAAGAGTTGGATATAGGCAAATTACATGAATAAATTCTCTGGGAACTGGGATAAAAATTCTCATGCTACAGTGAAGCCCGTTACTTTGTGTGCTTTTAAAAAAACTAATAAAAACAAGGGCTGGAGAGATGGTTCAGCAATTAAAGAGCACTGGCTGCTCCTGCAAAGGACCCAGGTTTGATTCCCAGCACCTCACATGGTGCAGCTCACAACCATCTGTTGTAACTCCAGTCCCAGTGAGTCTGACACCCTCTTTTGGCTCCGAGGGCACTGCATGCACATTCATACATGCAGGCAAAATATGCTCATAGACATGAAAAAAATTAAGAAAAAAAAACTAATGAAAATAAAATAAGTGATTGCCATACCTTGAAAACTTAAAATATGAGTGTCATTAAAAATTTCAGCAACACATTTTCTAGTTTTCAGCTATTTGGTAGGTACTCCAAGGTTGTAAACAATTAGGCCAAGGGCCATTTCGCAGAAGGGCCAGGAAGGCTGCACAGACCCAGAGACAACTGCTCTATGTGAGGAGAGAGTGATACCCCTTCTCTTTCTTCCCATAAAGCCTACATAACCCGCTGTGATTCGTTTTAATTACATAGTGTTTCACAATTCCAGTGTCCCCGCTGGTTCTCACAGGTCATATAAAGAACCAAGCCAACTATGGACACTCATACAGTTTTAGATAAAAGTGGCTGAGGACCTTATTTTAGACCCCATCTTCTTACTCTACAGGGTATGTTAAGGGAGTCCTCAAGCTTACAACCTGTGAATGGTCGGAGTTTCTCAGCCAGCTGCATGCCCCCATTTTCCTCCAGGGGGCGCTGCTCTTCCTTATCTGGCGCCTATTTAATTAACCCTGGCTCCCTCTGTAAATTCACTCTCTGTGGAAAATCACTAAGATCTTGTCGAAAGCTCTAAGGATGACAGTTAGAAAACACCGCTATTTGAGATTAGGCCCGGAATCTGTGAGGTTAGAATTTCTTTACTTAAGGGAAGGTAGAAACAGAAAGAAGGCCAAGTTTACAGTGATTGCTGAAAATCTCTGAGCTGTGAGAGTGGGAACTCCCGTCTGTTTATCGGATCGCAAATTCCTAAAGCAAACAGCAGAAAGCTTCCCTTCTCACAAGGTAATCCCCAGCACAAGGCAGGCGGCACCTGCAGGATTTTGTCGGGGATGATGGCAGGGTATCATTGGTCTTTATACGATTTGACTGTGTTTTCACAGCCCTCCTGGAGCAGCCCAGAAACAACCCGGCTGAGTCACAAACGCTCCGTATCTTGCTCTGAAAGGAACAGAGGCAAGCTGTGGGCTCGCAGCAGCTGTTCTGTTAGGGAAGGATGGTCTCCCGGCAAACAGTTTTCCCGCATGCAGTGCTCAGCCTTTCTCAGCCTGAACGAATCTTCACAGGATTTTGGAGGAGAGTCAGAAAAAGTGGTCTTTCTGTACCCATCTGGAATTGCATATTCATCAGAGTCAACAAAAGCTGCCCAACCAGGACCATGATTAAGCATTTTGCACTAGTGAGCAATTTTTCTATTCAAGTTGTGGGTAATTATTCTATGGGGGGGGGGGATGCAGTAAACAGAAAAATCAAGATGCCTTTAAAAAGCTTCATGTGTGTGCCTATCTGTATGTGTCTGTGATATCAGTAAGCCAGCAGCTTCCATTCACGGCAAAGAGATATAAAATGCATGGACCCTTTGTCTTTGTGTTTTCCTCCTTTAAAACCTATCCACTCTACAGAGACCATTTTCTTTCTTCCCCTATCACTGGAATGGCATTTACTAATAACCCTCAGCCTGAACCACCTGAGATTTTGATCACCTACACAGAGAAGTCACCTGATTGTGCTTTTGCAATCTTAACGACAGGTGACTTGAAACCCCCCATGGGAGCTGTACAGGTATGTAATGAGCTGGAGAGACCTTGGTAGATACAGTAATAGAGCTAAAATGAATGATGAGGAAAACTTAAAAAAAGTCCCAGCTAGGTTCAGAAAGGACCGTGTGTGTGTGTGTGTGTGTGTGTGTGTGTGTGTGTGTGTGTGTGTGTGTGCGCGTGCGTGCGTGCGTGCCTGCCTGCCTGCTTGCTTGCTTGCTTGCTTGCTTGCTTGCTTGCTTCATCATCAGATGGTTCTGGAGAATGGAAACCAAAGTCTACGAGGTCTCTGAAGCTGAGGTCTGAGCTACTTTGCAATGAAAATGGACTAGGGCCGTGAGCGTGTGTCCCTCTGTGATGCTGTACAGGCTCAGACTGGGGAAGTCTAAAGGTAAGAGGAGGCCAAGGGGCTTTGACCTATAGCCTCATTACCACTCAGCCAAGATTACTTTATCTGCCCCTAATAAGGGCTCCTGCAACAAGTTCTGAGCACAGAGAGTGACTAGTGGTCGCTTCGTACAGACAGCGACAATTCCACGTACAGCGCATGTGTTAGGTGGTCAGAGTGTTCTCCAGAGTTGTTTTTTTACGTGCTCTCAGTCCTGTGAACCCACACCTGATTTTTAAAAAAGTGTCTGCCAAAGACCGCTCAGTAGAGGAAGTGATCACAATGGTACTCCCATCGTCCTCCGACGGGGCTCCTTGTCCATTCACTGTTCAACTTTGATGCTTAAGGAATCCTCCACCCTTGGTTTGGGCATCAATGTGTTTCCCTGACAAAATGGTGATACAGGAACAATTGTGAAAATAAGAAGCACCACCAAGGGATCACATCAGCCTCTAAAGGCTATTAGGGGTAGATCTTAAATGACCCCAAGGGCTCATAGGTAGGCATCAGGGTCCAATGCAACTGTGTTCAGAGATGGGGCCTTTGGGAGGTAATTGGATTATGAAGGTTCAGACCATACCAATGGAGCAATCCATTTACAGATTCAGCTATGTCTATGTGTGTCTCTCCTCCATCC
The DNA here is from genome assembly GCF_049852395.1 of Peromyscus maniculatus bairdii. NCBI lineage: Eukaryota > Metazoa > Chordata > Mammalia > Rodentia > Cricetidae > Peromyscus > Peromyscus maniculatus. The sequence continues at coordinate 37,676,976 of NC_134872.1, forward strand.
CCCTTCATATCTTTCTTTCTTCTGTCTCTCTGCCACTCTGTCTCTTCTTATCGCTTCCCTTTCCATGCACATTTCTCCTCTTCTTCCTCCTCCTGCAGTCTCCTCTTCTTCTTTCTTGACATCACAGCCAAATATTTTGCCATATTTTTGTCTTATTGTAAGCCCCAAAGCCAAACACCAATCAGCTATGGACTGAAACCCTCTTAGACTTCAAACACAACCTTTAACTCCTTTATGCTCACTTCTCTGTGTGTTGTCATAGCAACAGGAGCTGACTCATACAGTAGGACGTGGCTTCTCTGTTCTTTCACTGTCTTGACAAGTGACTAATCTCTTCTCTCTGGTGTGCTCTGGTGGCTTTTCTGTAGGCACAGCAACACTGCCTGCTAGCTTGAGATACTGTACTACAGAACCAATGATATTTCCTTAAATTTCAGTGTTTAGGAAATGTCATAAGCTAAAAATGCCCTTGAGATCTTGTGCAAGGCAATGCAGTGGGAGGAAAGAGTCCCAAGAGCAGGCAAAAGAGTCAGAGACAGCTCCTGCTCCCACTGTTAGGAGCCCCACAGGAACATCAAGCTACACAACCATAACATATACACAGAGGACCTAGGTCAGACCCATACAGGCTCCCTAATTGCTGGCTCAGTCTCTGTGAGCCCCATGAGACCTGCTTAGTTGATTCTGTGGGCTGTGTTCTTGTGTCTGGCTCCTACAATCTTTTCTCCCCATCTTCCAGAGGATTGCCCAGCCTCCGCCTAATGTTAGGCTGTGGGTCTCTGCATCTGTTTCCATCAGCTGCGGGATGAAGCCTCTCTGATGACAATTGTGCTAGGCTCCTGTCTGTGAGTATAGCAGAATATCACTAGGAATCATTTCTTTTTTTCCTGTCATATTTGGTTCTTTCCTGGGTCTCTGGACTATCCAGCTCTGGGTCCTGGCCCTCCAGGCCGTGTCCTCTCCTGGCATGAATCTCAGGTTGGACCAGTCATTGGCTGGCCACTCCCACAAGTTCTGTGCCACCTTTACCCCAGCACATCTTGCAGGCAGGACAAGTTGTAGGTAGAAGGCTTTGTGCCCGGGTTAGTGTCCCAATCCCTCCACTGGAAGCCTTGCCTGGTTACAGAAGATGATTAGGTCGGTTCAGGCTCCATGTCCCCCATTACCAGGAATCTTTACTAGGGTCACCCTTGTAGATTCCAGGGAGTTTCCATTGCACTAGGCTTCTACCTTACCCCCTAAGTGCCCCCAAGTTCCAGTCATCTCTCCTAGTACTCTTCCTGCTCTTTTCTGAAGAAAAGTAAAATAGTGTGGTTTTCATCTCCACTTTGTGGATGGTAAGTGGGTACAACTGGGTTTTCAAAAGCAGCACACCCGTCAGAAAGAAAAGATGTGATAAATAAAGGACAATACCACCATTAGGCAAGAACTTCTGCAAGGCTCAACACATGAGCCATGGGGAGCTGATAGCTTGTGACAGGAAACTTCTATATTCTGGGAATAGAATACACACTCTGAAGCCAACCTCTTAATGGTTTCCTTTAAGCTGGGTATGGTGGCCCACACCGGCAATCCCAGCACCTGGGAGGCAGAGACGGGAGGCTCAAGAGTTCAAAGTCATCCGTGGCTGCATAAGGAGTAAGAAGTCAGACTGGGAATTCATTTTAGAGTGGCCGTGTTCAGCTGAGGGTCTTGACGAATGAGTTGCACAACTGGAATTCCGCCGGGGTGGTGGTGGCGCACGCCTTTAATCCCAGCACTCGGGAGGCAGAGCCAGGCAGATCTCTGTGAGTTCGAGGCCAGCCTGGTCTACAGAGTGAGATTCAGGACAGGCACCAAAACTACACAGAGAAACCCTGTCTTGAAAAACAAAACAAACAAGCAAACTGGAATTTCACTGAAGAGGCTGAGAGGTCTGAACAGGGAAAGGAAAGAGATGGGTAGTTTTTAAACAAATAAGATGAGCCCAACTGACAGCTGTGTTAGCCAACAAGCAGTAATAATATTACTTATATTATTATTATTATTATTATTATTATTATTATTATTATTATTTAAATACTAGCATAGGACTTATTTTACTAATCCACAAATGTTAGTTCCCAATTTGATTAGAGAGACATGTAATGCATGACCAGGAGCAGCGCGGCGTCTGAAATGGCAAAGGTAGCTGAAATTACATGATGTGAAAATTGGATAAGGAGAGAAGGCTGAGCACACGCCCCCCCCCAATCTCCTTCCATCTGCTTTCATTACCTCTTTCCATTTGCTTCCTTCTCGCCTTCCCATTCAGTGATACCTCCCATTATCCCATCAGCATAACAAATCCGAACAGCAGCTACTGTTGTGTAAAAAGGGCACACCAAACCTCACGATGATAAAAGAGCATCCCCGGTAATGGCGCAGAATGATAATTCCCTAGTAATAACAGAAAATTATCTGTGCACAGCAGCCCCGTAGCAAAGCTGAGAGGGGAGAGCTTATTATCAGATGGCCACAGGTTCTGAGTAACCACTGAAAACAGATGAAATGAGACAAAGGGAGGCGACCATAGTCCCCACGCACACCAAGAAGTGTGGCAGAGGGTGTGCATTCTTGCGGGGGGGGGATGCTCCAGGTTCAAGGGCATCAGACAGAGGAGCAACAGGGGAATGCGGGCAACATTCAGAGTAGCCTGGTGGGGCTGGCCCTCTGCCCAGCTTGTGACAGGTAGACACAGCAGATGACTTGGCTGTCAGCCTGGAGTGATACCCGGGTTGCCCATGGTCTACAGATATCACACAACTCATGGACCCTGAGAAGGGACAAGGAGCATCACTCCAAGGAGATGAGCCACTCCACCCCTGACTTGAGAGGAAGTCCCTCCTTTCCTTCTTTCCCTGGAGGAAAGGACAGCACAGATGGAGAAGGACAGCCCCCAAACCTAGTGATAAATCTACACAGGATCAAGAGGCCACTGGCACTGTGGGAGACGGCACAATGAGACAGAAGTGCCTCGCCCCCCAACATGAAGAAGGAACAGAGCATCACAAGGGTGTGCAGCAGCCTGGAGCATACGTAACCAGCACGTGAGAGCGAGAAAGGCTAAGGGGCCCCCTGTGTCATCTCAGCGTAGGGTACGTGGGCTCACTGTGAGTTGCCTAGCTCCACCATCACTACTTTCCTCCTTTCCCATGTCTTGGAAGTTCATGGAGTTATTTATTCATTCTCCAGAAACTTAGGAAAACAAACCCTAAACTATCAAGTAGGCCCGAAAATATTGGCAAAGAGTAAGCATTTAGAATGCTTTTTTAAAAACTCTTCCTACAGATATTGGCCTGTACAAATTTTCTACATTGCTTTAAACCAATTTGGGGACACTTTTATAACCCTATGCGTTATCTAAGTTTTCAAATGTAAGTAATTAAAATGATAATGTAATAGAAAAAAATCATGTCAATGATTACCAAGTCCCAAAAGCTAAGAGAGAAGCATGGACCACTCTGTCCTTCAGCGACCTCCAGGATGAATGAACCCTCCAGCACCTAGCTTTCAGACTTCGGCTTCCAGAAGAGGGAGACTTCTGACTTTATGTCCCCTACTTTGTGATACTTGGTTGCGGTGCCTTGAGAGACAGATATAGAAGTCCAGGACAGAAAGAAGAAAATGTCCTGTTGTATCCATATGTTTATTCTTCACCTATGGTTCTTCTCAAATGTTTCTCTGCTTTTGATTGATCTGACATCATTTTCTCCATAAACTCAACTCTCCTCTCACTGTATTCACTGGCTGTTTTGTTAGTGTAGCAGTAACTCTGTGATCCACAGGATCCCAATTCCTATCCCTCTCTCTATCTGCTTGTTATGAGATTAGTGCCTGTGCTGTTTGTGAGTATTCCTGCATGATGCAGGGACTCAGTAACACATCCTACATACATTATCTTCTACGACTACTAAGAAAATAAAAGTGAAATATGTTTTTATCCAATATTTTATAATAACATGAATGCCTTTCCTGGAAGTCCCCAACTTTACCTCCCCTGCATTTTTGAGTGATACCTTCATTGGATATAGGACTTGGAGCTGGAAGCTGATCTTGTGTACCTCTGAGCCCTTTAAATACCTTGCCCTACCATCTTTGGCTTCCACTGTTTGCTGAAGAGTCTGCTGTCAGTCTTACTGTGATTTCCGGGTAAGTTCTTTCTCTCTGGCTGCTTTCGGGACTGTCTTTGTTTCCAGCAGTTTTACTGTGATGTGTGCACTCTTGGATGTCCTTGTGTTTATCCCACTTACAGTCCAGTGAGCTGTCTGGATTCGTACACTGAAGACGTTCATCATGTTTGGACAGGTTGCATCCTTTATCTCTTCACATACACGTCCTGCCGTTTGTTCTGTGCCCTCTGCTTCTTTTATTGAATATATGTTGGCGTGATTAATGGCAGCCAATGTTTCTCTGAGGTCTCTTTCCTTTCCTTCATTTTTCCTCCATTCTTCAGATTCTTTTCTCTGCCAGTTCAAATCTACTGCTCAGACTCTGTGGGAGGTGCTCATTGGTTTTGCCTTCCAGTGCCATAAGTTCTACATGTGTGTGTGTTTCCATCTTCTTACTGAATTCTATACTTCATACTTACTGAATTCTGTACTTATATAACTCTATACCTACTGAATTCTATACCTCACACTGAAGTCTGTACTTGTATAACTCTGTACTCACTGAACTCTATACTTCATATTGAGTCTGGGCCGGGGTGACTCAGGCCATCCTCACCTATATATTCTATCCACTGCTGAAGGGACCAGTATTAGATGCAAAACACCCAAAGACCAAGTCCTCAGCACAAAGGAGATTTATTTGTCCCAGAGGGACAAAGGGCAGGAAATAAGAGACAAAGACAGGAGATAGAGGATGAGGGAGAAGGAAAAGAGGGAGGGGAAGGGGAAGGGGATATTTGTCTCAGAGGGACAAAGGATTGCCTCTGGATAGAGAGGGTGAGTCAGACATGGCCCATAGCCAAATGGCAGTTTATGAAGGTGAAAGGAGAAACTCCCATGTTAGGATGAATTGATTTATTTTGATTGGGCATGTTAATTAAGGTGGCCAAAGGGAGGATTTTGATTGCTGGATTTCAATACTTTGATAGCTGGACCTTGGTAGTCAGCCTCAGGAGGAGGAAGTAGATAAATATAAGAGCTGGCTTTAGAAATGCAATCTAACTATTTTTAGCAAGGCAAGGGGAATGGAGGAAGGGCAAGACCTGCCAGAGCCATGTTTGCCATGCTCCTTTCAATGGGTATACAATGTACAGCTTTAAAAGCACATACAGGTAATTAGAAGGAAGACTGGAAACATAGTGATCTAAATTGTCCTCTAAAGAAGATGAGACCAGGTGCTCAACCACTAAAACTTTCTCAGAGTAAAACTTGCCATTATCTTTAGCTGTCTAGCAGTTTCCTCTGAGACAAAAATATTTCATCTTGGAGGGAAGCCGTTAAGACACAAGAAAGTTCTAAAGGGAGGTGAAACAGTCCATCCTGCAGGAAAACTTTGTAAACTCAGGAAGTACACAACACAGTAGCTTCAGGAAGTCCCTGAAACTGATCAGATTCACTAGACCCCCCCCCCCTTCTTCACCAAGGTTGTATAATCAGTAAGAACTGCTAAGAGGTACTCTCAGAGAAGATGAAACGCCTAGAAAAAGCAAGATGTCTCAAAGAGACAGAGACCAGCCAACATACCTGGAAAAGCCTCAGCCCACCTGAGCTGTCTAGAAGACACACTCTGACCTGTTGAACTGCCTGCAAGTCATGCAGTGTGCCCCAGGGTATGAGCTGTGGTGAGCTGTCACTTATGCTGACATTTGTTAGTGCAGCTGTCTTTCCATCATTTCTGCTCCAGCATGCAACTCCAATAAAACTTGTTGGTTCACCACATTGGACTTTGGTGGTATCCTTACTTTGGTAAGTCATTGGTTCTCTGGAGTGAGAAGATGTTCGTTCATATCTGTCATACAACATCCTCACACCCAGGTCCAGAACAGTGGCTTGGAGATTTTGCCAAGAATATGAGCAGGAGGTGTGTGTGTGTGTGTGTGTGTGTACATATGTATGTGAACATATATACTATATATACATATATATGTATATATATGTATGTATGTATCCTGCTCATATATATATGGTGGGAAGCTGCAAAGGCTTCCAGAAAGATTGATGTCTTGGGCAACAGAGTGAAGTTGGAGCTGAGGGTACAAGTTATGGTGAAAGGCATCTGGGAGAAGAAGATGCATTTACTGCATATATAGGTCAGCTGTGGATCAGCTGTTTTCAAGACAGTGCAAAACAGAATGAGACAGAACTAACTTCAAAAGCTGGCTGAAAGAAATGTCTTTCCAAAGGATCCTAAAGTTGATTCAATTAGTCCATGAAGCAATTTGTGTGCTAGGCATTGATGAATCCAGTAGAGAAAGCAACTGGCAATTAGTGAAGCTTCACAGCTGGGTGGAATAAAGCAAACAAAGAGAGCTTTGCCAAAAATAATCACCATTGACCTAAAGTGGCCATGAACACACCCAAGCCTGAACCTCTGCCGAGCAGCATCAGAGGCATCACACTTGCTGGACAGTGACAGGAATAGATCTCACAAAAATAATTCAGCCAGTCACTAAATGAGTAACAATTTTAAAAAAAGTGTGTGTGTGGGGGGGGGGTAGTAGCAGAGTTACTATGGCATGCAATGACCAGTTCCTAACAAAACAACGAAAAGTGACATTGGAAACAGGCAAAAAAAAAAAAAAAAAAAATGGCCGTGATTCTGATTGCACGTCGGATTTTGCAAGGAGAGAATTCCAAATACTCATTCAAAATATGTTCAAGTACTAATAAGGACTGTGGCTGAAGATTTGAGAGAAGAAATTATGGCAATATTACATTAAGAGGTCTCTGGTTTTCGAGTGAGACACCGAGGCAGACTTGTCTTTTGGGTAAGAGATCTGTTAGGAGTCAATGCTATGGAAAGACAGCATGGCAGGGACCCCTAGGAGAGTTCAGGCCTCTGGGTCGAAGCAGGGGTTCCCTATTTTGGATTTCATAGGGGAGGAGGGGTCCCATGCCATGTAGCTGATGAGTATCCCATAGTGGTGTGTGTGTGTGTGTGTGTGTGTGTGTGTCCCTTCAGTTAATGAGTATCTATCATACAGGTGTACACACCCCCTGTAGCCACTGATAGCTTAGAATGCTTGGCAAACTTCTGTCTTAGTTCCTTTTTGGTAGCTGTGATAAAAAATACCAGGACAGAAACACATTAAGGGAGAAAAAGTTTATTGTGGGCTACAGTTCCAAGGGGAGACAGTCCATCATAGTGGGGAAGGCATGGTGGCGGAGCATGATGCTGGCCACTCACATTGCATTGGTAAACCAGAAGCAGAGAAAGGGTACCAGGATATAAAACCTTGAGACCCACACTCAGTGACATCTCCTCCCTCCAGGCTCCACCTCCTGAAGGTTGTATAACATCCCTAAATAGTGTCACCAGCTGGGGACCAAGGGTTCAAACACATATGGGGGAACCTTTCACATTCAAACTACAAGAACTTCCTTTGAAGACCTGAGAATTACAGAGTCATACACAGCCAAAGTAGAGTGCTTGCTATTTCTTCTTTTACAACAGCTGAAGGGATTCTAGCACCTCTCCCCCATTCCCTCTGCTGGGTATCTAGGCTTACCTGGGTTAATTGAAATAAAGTTCTGTACATCAAGCAGAAGTCCACAAAGCATATAAACACAGCACGGCACCTTTCAGAATTGACTGGGTGAGGTGATTTTTCACTTTTGCCTCCCATCTTTTTGGCCAATACAAGAGTTGAGATGGGTTCCCACATTTGGGCATGTGCACCAGAGCACCACTCAGAGGTCCCATGAAGGCTTCTGTCTGGGTGAGAAAGTTGTATTGCAAGAGAGGAGCACTTTAGTCCTCCAGCCCTCTCATTCCCGAGAGCTCATGCATGGTTAATCTCCATGTGTGGCTGCCAGAGTCTGTATATCACCTTGGGTTGAGAAATGAAGAATAACTAATACTCCATTCCATGACTCAGGGATCAACCAAGAAAGGGGGTTATGCAGTTATCCTAGCTAAGTCTCCAAAGAGTCCTTGAGATACATTTTATGAGCTTTGTTTTTATCAGAGATTATTAACAGGTTTAAAGCTTTGAAATTGTTGTGTGCCAAGGTGGAACCAGAATTCAAATTTAAGTCTTCTAATTCTCTATCTCATGCTCTCTCTGGATAGCATCTTCTGGTCCTTTCCATCTCTCATAGCAAACTCTTCACCATGAAATATGTAAGTACCACTTCCTTAATTTGCTTTGGCCTCCATTTGTGTCTGTTTTTATTCTCACTTGGGGTTTTGACATAAATCCTTAGGGTTCCTTCTAACTTGTCCACTTTGGCCAGGTTTCAATATGTTTAGATGAACGTTGGTATTTGAAAGTATAATTATCCAGAACATAGAAACTGCACCACTGGGCGTATCTTTAGCCTTTACTAACAAGGCTTGGTGGGCTATGGAGATGGAGTAGCACCCCATGAAAACACTAACTGCCTATGGCTCAGGTTCAAATGCATATTCCCACTCAATAGGTGTAAGGCAGGACCAGTGCTGCTAGTTGGTAGATCCCCTTTGAGCAGCGAGATGTAAGGAATTCGCCTTCCTGTTCCTGCTGGACCCTACAGCACAGGTTCTACCTGATGACCCCAGGTGGCCAAGAAGGAGGTGACTTAAAAGATTAAGACAAGAACACAGTCCTGGGCTAGAGAGACGGCTGCTCAGTGGTTAAGAATCTGCATTCCTCTTTCAGAGGACCTGAGTTCGGATCCATGTTGGGTGGCTCACAACTGCCTGTAACTCTAGTTCCAGAGGACCCAAGATCCTCTTAAGGTTCCCTACACTGACATGTGCATATACACATTATGTATGTAACTCAAATAAAATAAAAATAAATTTAAAAAAAACAGTTCTGATTCCCCAGGTGCCAGTTGCTGTGGCTGGGATGTCCCCACTTGAACTCACACTGGTGATTTGTTTCAGTTGTAACAGTATTAAAATCTGGGGCCTTTAAAGGTCATTAGACAACTAGAGTGTCACCCTTGGTGACAGATCAAGATCCATGTCATGGTGGTGAGTGTCCCTCCTTTCTTGCTCTCTGTCATATAAATGCATGCTTGCCCTTCCCCAAATACTGTGCTCTTGGACTTCTCAGCCTCCAGAACTATAAGCCAGATAAACCTCTGTTCTTTATGAATTACTCAATTTTAGGTATTTAATTATAGCCGCAGAAAATGGACTAAGACATAAATTAACTATGGCAGGTAAAAAAGGAGCCTGGAAAGAGTCTCCTAATTGGGTTGGTAATTAGGCAGAAGTTAATTACAATGGATTGCTAAGTGTCACAGTACAGAAAAAGAAAGCCAGCTGGCTGGGCGAGGAGTCAAAGGAAAGACTCCTCTCAAGGAGCCAAGAGGGGGCGATAAAAGGGAGGACATAGAGCCCAGCCAGCCTAGGCTGCTCCAAGAGGAGCTGGAGCTGGTCTCGACTCTACCCATGGCACCTCCTCGTCCTGTGGAAACTCAAAGTAGTTAACCTACCAGGGATGAACTCCAACATAGCACAGAGCTGACATTTAGTATAATAAATTGAAGTGGGCCCTTGAGGCTCCCATCATGACGAGATGAAGGTTCCTGCCAACTGACTTCGGGGTGCTGACTCTACCCTGAAGATATATATGGAGTTGTCACCCTGCTAGCCCCCACGTGTTCATGAGGTACAATCTAGCTTGCTGCCTACGCTCCACCCCCTAATCTGATGATACCCAAACACAATATCATCTTGGCTACCCTAGAAACGACACCCCTTCTACCTGGCCCCTTATACTTTACGGATCATACTGTCCTCCAGCTTCTTTTGATCCTGAAAACAATCCTGGATATTGGGTAGAGGACTGTCATTGCTCCTCCTCCATCAGTGTCTCTAGTCACATAGTAATGGGCACAGGCATGACGGAGCCCATGTTCTGATGCTGGCTAGGGGTGCAGGAAAATGGGTGAAGAGACCGGAGAGAAGTGTTACTAGAAATCCTGGGGAGTTCCAATTGAGCCACCATGCGATACCTGGGGAGTGGGGCTCCACTCTTGGGGTACTTAGTTTTGATAACAAAAGAATGGACACACACAGAAGCTTGAGGACAAAGACCAGATTCCAAGAAGCCTGAGCACACGTTATTAGAGTTTCAAAGGAAAGCCCTAGGGCAGGCAAGCGGTGAATCTCACGAGTTGACTAGGAAGGAAGAAGAGAAGGAATGAAGCCATGATGCTTGAAGGGGGGGGGGGGGGCAGCACAGCCAGGTGTCCATAAGGCAGGGAGGGCAGCTTAAAAAAAAATAGTAAGGAAGTGCGAGTTAGGAAATGTAAAGGAATTCTTGGGCTCTGGCCGGCATCAGAAAAAGGAGGAAGAGAAGAGAAATTCAGAACTCAGAAAGGCAGGAAGCCCAAGGACCCATGGACGCTCCTCGGGACTGTTCTTGGTCCCTTTCCAGGTGTGGGGTTTGGGGCAGGGTGTGGGGCGTGGGAAGGACTCTCAGAAGAAAAACCACATTCATTGTCTTAAGGTGAGCTGACCTTCTGAAAAGTGTCCTAGTCGGGTCCCTGACTTGCCCCACTGGATTAACCCTTAAAGGGTAAGACAAACAAATAGGTCCATCTAGAACAGCGATTCTCAACCTGTGGCTCATGACCCCTTTGGGGAATCTCCTATCAGATAGCCTCCATATCAGATACTTACATTATGATTCACAATAGTAGCAAAATTACAGTTATGAAGTAGCAACAATGTAATTGTGGGGGTCACCACGACATAAGGAACTGCTTCAAAGGGTCGTAGCATTAGGAAGGTTGAGAACCACAGCTAGAGGTAGATTTTGTCCTTTATATTTCTCTGTTTTAGTCCAACAGGCCTCAAGCAGGGAAAGGGGGATTTTTCAGCCCTCCTCTTGACTGTGGGCCATACATGGGCTGCAAGGGTGGTACAGAGAGGAAGTTAGACGAATGGAGTCCAAGTTGTTTATGCTGCGATTAGATACAAAGTTCAGGAGATAAAGTCAGTGCATAAACAGCTCGTAAACAAAGAAATGACCATAGGGTGACCTTTAAAACGATTGGCTGGTTCCTTCCACCCCCTCCAAGGGGTCTGAGGTTTTTGCTATAAAAGAGGCTCACTGCCTAATAATACACGAGTTCTTGCTTGACTTGACTCTCCGCTGTGTCCGATGGTCTCCAGGTAAGAGGAAGGATGGGAAAACCGGCCAGCTGAGCACTTACCTTTCCTCTGTTCCAGGCCACCTCTTCAGAGGTGACCTAAGTTCCTGGTGGGGCAAGACCCCACACTTGACAGCCTGATTTTTTTCTATATATTAACTTTTAAGACTTTAAGCAAGGCTTCCCAAACCTAACTCTCCATTCTCTTCTCTTCCTCACTTTGTCAATCAAATGCTCAACACTCCCCCCCCCCCCCAGCAAACAGGCCTGCCACACTAAAGTAAAAGCCAAATCTCCCATAGTAGCTACAGAGCTGGGTATCATCTGGTCTTCTGCAGCTTCTTTTCTACCACTGGCCATGTGCATTCAGTCATAAATACATTAGCAAAACATTGGGTTAACACATCTTTTATATTTTTATTTTTTTTTATTTTAATTTTGTGTATCTGTGTGAGGCTATGTGCACGTGAGTGCAGGTATCTGTGGAAGCCAGAGGAGGATGACAGGGTCTCTGAAGATGTAGTTACAGATGGCTATGAGCCAGCCAATGCGGGTGTTAGGAACCAAACTCAGGTCCTCTGCAAGAGCAACAAGTTCTCTTAAACACTAAGTCATCTTTCCAGGCCCCATTTTAAGATTTCCACCAAGAGCTCATGGTTACCTTTTTTTTCTGAAAATTACGAAACATATCTTCATAAGATAAAGGCCATGCCAACTAATGCTAACTGCTATGGGATGTCTTTGTGTATGCTGTAAATATGTGTTGCTCTCATTGGTTGATAAATAAAGCTGCATTGGCCTATGGCAGGGCAGCTTAGAGGCAGGTGGGAGATGCAAGAGAGAGACAGGAAAAAGAAAGGTAGAGGCAGAGGAAAAGCCAGCCTGCCGCCCAAGGAACAGCATGCCAGCAGACTGGTAAGCCACGGAACATGTGGCAAAACATAGATGAATAGAAATGGGTTAATTTAAGATATAAGGGCTAGCTAGTTAAGAGGCCTGCCATAGACCATACAATTTGGAAATAATATAAGCCTCTATGTGTTTACTTAGGGCCAAAATCAGCTTCAAAGCAATTAGCTGGGATGATCCATCTTCACAGACTGCTACAGCCAAGATTTAACTATAATTCCTAATTTTCTCAAGATCCCCTTAAGATTACCAGTGCCCCCATCCAGCAGGAAGTAGTATGAAAAGCTATGCCCAAATTCCCAAAATATTGTTTATAAATGTTTGTGGTGTTTATTTTTATTTAAAGGGGGTTGACTATACATGCAATCTCTTTCTAAAAAGGGGGGGATAGTATAGATATAATCAGATAAAAGGGTAAATTATTGAATCTGCTTTTTTTTTCTTGGTTTTTCAAGACAGGGTTTCTCTGTGTAGCTTTGCACCTTTCCTGGAACTCACTTGGTGGCTGAGGCTGGCCTTGAACTCACAGAGATTCGCCTGGCTCTGCCTCCCAAGTGCTGGGATTAAAGGCGTGTGCCACCACCACCCAGCTTTGAATCTACTTTTAAAGAACAACAACTTGTTTAAAATGTTTTACATTGCTATGAGTTTCAGTTTATTGATATAAATTTAAAGTTAATTTTGTTATATTGTATGTATATTTCTACTCTTGTTTAGGGTATTATGTTTATACAGCTCATTCTAAATTATAATATATGATTAAGAAATACAAATTAGCTGGGCGGTGGTGGCACACGCCTTTAATCCCAGCACTCGGGAGGCAGAGGCAGGCAGATCTCTGTGAGTTCGAGGCTAGCCTGGTCTCCAAAGCGAGTTCCAGGAAAGGCGCAAAGCTACACAGAGAAACCCTGTCTCGAAAAAAAAAAAAAAAAGAAAGAAAGAAAAAGAAATACAGATTAATAGTCATCTAGGATAATCAAACTTATAGTCATGTTAACTAGGTTTTCTATATATGCAGAGATGTATTTCAGATAGATAGGTAATCTCCAAACACTTCAAAAACCTACAGAATATGGCATTTAAAATGTTTTAAAAACTAAGACTTTCTGGACGATGAGACACGTCTGCTCCTGGCAGCACTGATTTACTTCAAAGAGGAAGATGGGCATCAAAGACACTCCATATGGAGTTTGCTTTCCTTATGGCAAAAGTTAGCCATTTGACTACTTGACAGCATGTTGTATAAACTGGACATGCAGGACCCATAGGAAGGTGACCACTGAACTTTGCAAGACGAGATGGTCCTTCAGGTTCCTACTTCACAGAAGAGACTGCCAAATATTCTACAGGACACAGGGAGAAGTGACTGAAAAACTCTAGGCCTATTGGCTGAAGATGGATACCCCAACATTACAGAGGAACTTTGGGTGACTGTCCAGGCAGCCAGCTGTCTCTGTCATTCTAGATTTTGGAAGTGGCTTACAAAGTACTTCCTGTTTACTTTAGGTAATATTATATCCTTCTGGGGTCTTTGATGTAATTGAAGACTATATAGTTATAATTATAATTTTCCCTGGTTATGATAAAAGATAAATTAGATATGAAACTTTAGACTCACAAATATATGATAGATAATAAACATTTTTTTAATTTTGCCAAATACAAATAGACTAGATATTGTAACTGTAATTCTTGCTTGATAACTATTCTATTATATGTCATTTTACTATGTTAAAGCTAAAACCTTCTTTTTTGATTAGATAGAAAAGGGGAAGTGCTGTAGGATGTCTTTCTGTATGCTGTGAATATGTGCTGCTCTCATTGGTTGATAAATAAAGTTGCATTGGCCTATGGCAGGACAGCTTAGAGGCAGGCGGGAGATCCAAGAGAGAGACAGGAAGAGGAGAGGCAGAGGTGGAACAGACCCCAGCCTGCCGCCCAAGGAACAACATGCCAGCAGACTGGTAAGCCACAGAACATGTGGCAAAACATAGATTAATAGGGCTGTAGAGATGGCTCAGAGGTTAAGAGCACTGACTGATCTTCCAGAGGCCCTGAGTTCAATTCCCAGCAACCACATGGTGGCTCACAACCATCTGTAACAAGATCTGGTGCCCTCTTCTGGCCTGCAGTCATACATGCTATATACATAATAAATAAATAAATCTTAAAAAAAATAGATTAATAGAAATGGGTTCATTTAAGATGTAAGAGCTAGCTAGCAAGAAGCCTGACCCATAGGCCATACAGTTTGTAAATAATATAAGCCTCTGTGTGTTTGCTTGGGGCCAAGTGGCTGTGGGGCTCAGGTAGGAGAGATTCATCCTGACTGCAGGGCCAGGCAGGACTGGGGAAATCATCCAACTACAATTGACAGCTAACATGCAGGGCTGAGCGGGACCAGTGAGACTTCAGGCTATGGCAAACCTTCTAGAAGATATATGAATCCCTAGAAGTAAATTCTGTGTTATTGTTTTCTGGTTTCCACAAAAATGTACATCCCACAGGCATGATCATGCCATGCTCATAGGAAATCTAGCAAGGACTCAGGGAAAACTGGCGATTCCGTCTGCCATCAAGTGTAGCAATGAGATACGAAACCATCGCTGCTGGAAGCCCAATCCAGTGACGCGGAAGAAAGCATCAGTGCACACCCACTGTTTTATTTTTGACAGTTTATAAAGCATGGGTTTAACAAAACTTTCTAGAATTAGGAATGGAAACAGTTTTAAAGATGCTTGCAACCAGTCCACTGACTGTATTTCAGGCTTCAGAGGAAGGCTCTACTTTACACATGCCAGCAGTTAGCAAGTAATTCATAGGCTGGCACAGCCATATCTGATGGGAACGGCAAAAGCCATAAAGCTAGCACAGCTGCTTGACAAAGATCCAGCAAAGCTGAGCCCCAGGATGGCTGCTGTGCCACTTTTAGTTTTGATCTCCATATGTTGCATGCTTAGGGGGCTTTTAATATTTATACAATTTGAGGATGTTAGATTGATGGGTGTACTGGGTGGTTTCATGTGTCAACTTGACACAAGCTAGAGTCATCAGAACAAGGAGCCTCAGCTGAGGAAATGCCACCTTGAGATCCAGCCGTAAGGCATTTTCTCATTTAGGGATCAGTGGGGAAGGGCCCGGCCCATGGTGGGTGGTGCCATCCCTGGGCTGCTGGCTCTGGATTCTATAAGAAGGTGGACTAGGTGGTAGTGGCGCACGCCTTTAATCCCAGCACTCGGGAGGCAGAGCCAGGCAGATCTCTGTGAGTTCAAGGCTAGCCTGGGCTACAGGGTGAGATCCAGGACAGAGAAACCCTGTCTTGAAAAAAAAATATTAAGAAGGTGGGCTGAGCAAGCCATCGAAAGCAAGCCAGTAAGCAGCACCCTCCATAGCCTCTGCATCAGCTCCTGCCTCCAGGATCCTGCCCTGTTTGAGTTCCTGCCCTGTCTGCCTTTAGTAATGAACAATAATGTGGAAGTATAAGCTGAATAAACCCTTTCCTCCCCAACTTGCTTTTTGGTCATAGTGTTTCATTGCAGCAATAGAAACCCTAACTAAGACAATGGGAAATTTCTTATGAATCATTTATGCCTTCTCCTAGGAGTATTGCTTCCAAGCTTCCCCAGGAAAGTCCTGAGCATACTAGCCCTCCCACTTTTAGGGAGATATCCTTATCTACTTGAAGGTCTTCCTTAACGACTTGGAGGTTGTGACACACATAAAGAAGCCAGAGGTCTCTTCATGAGGCTATGAGACATTCTCAAAACACTTGCCCCTGTACTTACTCAGGAACAAGATAATCAAAACAAAGTAAACTTTAAAAGGTCAACAAGATTTGGTAGGCTAGAGGAGTTAGCTGCAGATCAGATTCCAAGCCTCTTCCTACTATACACTCGGGCAATTATATAGCATCTACAGCAACACAGTTAGACTAGCTAGAGTTACCTCTGCCCTACACAGGGATATTGATGGGCAAGAATCGTGGGGGGAGATGACGAAAGAATGAGGTGTTGGGACCTCCCTTACTTAGAAAAGCTTGTGCAAAGACCCTTTGGTGTCATATGACCAGGGAACAAAAGAATGCCAGGATTAGACACGCAAATCAATTCTATAAAGATATAAATGTTTACATTGTATTATTCCAGAAATTGAATAATAACTGCAGCAACTTTGGCCTGACCATTAGGAATTAATATACTGCCCGGGAGTTGGCAATCTGCCTGAGCTGGTTTGGAGATTTTGTCTCGAGTCCTTGAAACCACAAGAGCTGCCTAGAGGTTGGGTTATGGGGTTGATGAATAAAAATGATTGCAATAGATTACTCTGTTTTATCACGATTTATCAATGGCTAAAAGATATGCAAGAGGAAGTTGAACATGTATCTGAGAGCAGAAATGATATGATACATGTTTTGGAACAACATGAATCTATTCCTGCCTAATGAATTCTATATAAATAAAGATGCACTCTGCTGATCAGTGAGGCTACAAGATTCTCACCACCACCAATGGCCTGGCTCAAACCCCGCCTCCACCACCTACTCCTTGTCTTGCCTCTGGAACCTGTCAACAACTGCCAGGGCTGGGCCCCCAGCAATAGATATTTTTCACCTCTGCTTTAACGTATTCATGTTGATCCAACTCCTTTTATGTCTCACTTATACTTACACACCTGGCTCTAATACTGGTTGAACACCAGAGTAACTTGCTAAAATTCGTAGCAGCTGCTGTAATTAATGTGTATTTGAAATATAGTCCAATGAAGTGTTTCTTAACATCTTCAATCTTATTCCCAGCAGGATGTGAAATATTATTTCTAATTAAATGCACTGGATGGATGTTTCAGTCATCCTGGCCTACCAGAGCTACAAGTCAACTAGCTACCCTGTGAAAATCACTCTCACAGATGAAGATATCATCTAAAATGAATGACTTGTTTTCATGGTGATCTTAAGGTTATATTAGAAGTCCCAAGTAAATTATAAAAAGGAAGTACTACTCATAGGAATAGTTTCATAAGAGGAACATGCCATGCCAAAGCTGATCAGGGTAAGAGAACATTCCAATTGGACCATCATACTACCTTTACTATCACTTCAGTAACTGCAGATAACTAAGTCATGGGCATGGGATTAATGGTTGAGAGCAGAGGCCCCAGGAACCTGCCTGTGGGGGGCGAGGCAAAACAGCTTGACCACAGAGCTGCCATAGAGGCCCAGACACAGCTGCCATGACAGGCTTACTGGAAGGTACCACCTACTCCCCAGAAAAAGCCATAACCCAGCCTTTGCTATGATACAAAACCTACTCCACCAGGGCTTGGGGCTCTCTGCTCTTACCACTCTGTGGGCCAGATGGGAGAGTCCAAGCTGGAGCTTGAAATAAAGGCTCTTTGCTTTTACATTCGGGATTCGGTCTTCGTGGTGGTCTTTGGGGGGTCCCTGTGATCTGGATATAACACCTGCTTGGATGCAATCCTCAGCACCAGCCTTTCCCAGGTCTCTTAAGTGAGGTACCTTGGTTTCCTCAGTTTTACTTTTATCATAAAATGTATTAGATTTTCAATACTGTAACAAAGTACCCGAGAGAAACAATGTAGAGGGAGAAGGATTAATTTTGGCCCCTGGCTTCAGAGCAGTAGTGAACTGTGGGTCACAATCCATTGGGGGGGGGGTTGTCAAATGACCCTTTCACAGGGGTCACCTAAGACCATCAGAAAATACAGATATTTACATTATGATTAATAACCGTAGCAAAATTGCAGTTAAGAAGTAGCAACGAAAATAATGTTATGGTTGGGGGGATCACCACAACATGAGGAACTGTATTAAAGGGTCGCAGCGTTAAGAAGGTTGAGAACCACTGTTAGGTCAGGGAAGCCAGGAGGAGTACAACAGAGGGGGTCAGAGGCACGGCACACTCTTCTAGGTCACTTTCCCAGTGACCCCTGTATTAGAGATTTGACTTGTCACTGTGAAAAGATGCCCCAACAAAGCAACTTAAAGAAGGATGAGTTTTTCTGGCTCACAGTTCCAGTGTATAGCCCTTCATGGTGGGGAATCCTTGTAGTGGTTTGAATAAGAATGGTCCCCATGGATTCACGTATTTGAATGCCTAGTCACCAAGGAGTAGTACTATTTGAAAGGAGTAGAAAGATTAGGAGGTGGTGTCTTTTTTGGAGGAAGTGTCACTAGGGATGGGCTTTGAGGTTTCAAAAGCCCATGCCAGACCTAGTCTCTCTTGTAGCCGGAAGGTTTCTCTGGTCCTGCCCAGCCCTGCAGTCAGGACGAATCTCTCCCTCCCATGTCCTGCAGCCGCTTGTTCCCAAGTAAACACACAGAGGTTTATATTATTTGCAAACTGTATGGCCTATGAGTTAGGCTTCTTGCTAGTTGGCTCTTATATCTTAAATTAACCCATTTCTATTAATCTATGTTTTGCCACGTATTCTGTGGCTTTACCAGTCTGCAGGCATCTTGCTTCTCCTTTGGTGGTGGCTGGCATCTGTTCTGCCTCTGCCTTTCCTCTTCCTGTCTCTCTCCTTAGATTTCCTGCCTGCCTCCAAGCTGCCTTGCCATAGGCCAATGCAGCTTTATTTATCAACCAATCAGAACATCATGTATTCACAGCATACAGAAAGACATCCCACAGCTCTCTCTCTCTCTCTCTCTCTCTCTCTCTCTCTCTCTCTCTCTCTCTCTCTCTCTCTCTCTGTCTTCCTGCTGCCTGTGTGGATCAGGATGTAGAACTCTTAGCTACTTCTCCAGCACCATGCCCGCCTGCATGCTGCCATGCTCCCTGCCATGATAACAACAGACTAAGCCTCTGAAATGATAAACAAATTCCCAATTAAATGTTTTTGGTTTTGTTGTTTTTATATGAGTTTCCTTGGTCATGGTATCTCCTCACAGCAATAGAACAGTGACTAAAACAGACGGTATCAGGAGTGGGGTATTGCTGTGACAGACCTGACCATGCCAATTTTATGTCAGCTTAACCCAAGCTAGAGTCATCAGAGAGGAGGGCACCTCAAATGAGAAAATGCCCCCATAAGATGAGGCTGTCAAAGGGCATTTTCTTAATAAGTGATTGATCAGGAAGGGCTCAGCTCATTGTGGATGGGGCCACCCCTGGGATAGTTGGTCCTGGGTTCTATAAGAAGGTATGCTAAGTAAGCCATGGGAAACAAGCCAGTAAGCAGCTCCCCTCCATGGCCTCTGTATCAGCTCCTGCCTCCTGTTAGTTTCCTGCCCTGTTTGAGTTCCTGCCTTCACTGTCTTTTGATGATAAACTGTTATATGGAACTGTGAGTGAAATAGACCCTTCCCTCCCCACGTTGCTTTTGGCCAGGGCGTCTCACACAGCAATAGTCAACCTAAGACTGTCATGGTGGCAGGAGTTCAGGCTGCTGATCACATTGTGTCTATATTCAGGAATCAGATGGAGATGAATGCTGGTACTCAGTGAGTGTCTCCCTTTTTATTCAGTCCAGGACCCCACCCCATGCAGTGTGCCACCCACAATTATTGTGTTTTTCCCATATCTCTTAACCTAATTTAGAAACCCCTCCACAGACATGCCCAGAGGCTGTTTCCATGGTAAGTCTAAACCTCCTCAGGTTGACCAGATAACCCCCACACCTACTCTCTCCAAATAGGCCTCATCTTTTAGTTTCCACCACTTCTCAATGATACCCTCGAATTATGAATCCCTCAGAGCCCTCAGGATCCAGTCATGTCCCCAAAGCCCATCAGCTGGCAACCAAGCCTTTAGCATGTGAGCCTTTGGGGAACCTTTCAGATTCAAACTATCGAATAAAGAGAAATGTGGGAGACATGGGGAGGGCACGGGTGCTCCTTTGGTTCCTCTTTTCATCGGAAAGGAAGTGTGTCAACACTGGATGAGGTATGTGGGCCCACAGATCGTGCTTAGATTTTGCAAATTGAGCTTTGCAGATGTGTAGGATGCTGCCACAGGTATTGTGGTACCCCACTGTGGTGTCTGAATGTTCACGTCTGCAGTCTCAGCCAAGGGACTGGCTCAGCCTGGCCCTGTAGACCTGGGGTGCAGACAGCTGGCAGGCCCACGGCACCAGTCCAAGCTGGCACACGGGATCTTTGGTCCGGCTCCCCAGACTGTTATTGCCTCTTGGGAACCTTCAGAAATGAGAGCGCCAGGTGGCTTGGCACTGTTGGAAGCAGTGCTCCCTCCCCAGGCCTGAGCATAGTGAAACTGATGCTCAGAAGATGGGCTTATGTTGTTAAATAAAGGAGATAATACGATCTCAAGCTCAAGTCTGGATCACTGATCATAACCCATCTGGATAACAAATTCATTTCCTTGCCACCAGCCAGACTTTGAGGTCCAAGGGACACACATTGTGTGTGTGTGTGTGTGTGTGTGTGTGTGTGTGTGTGTGTGTGTGTGTGATATTTTTAGTGTTATTTTATAAGCTGATAAAATGGCTGATTCTCAGTGAAGTGATTCATGGCTATTCTCAGTGAAATGACAGCCATAGACTTATGAACTAACTAGACTTGTGATGATATCAAGTGATTCTAGTTAATGAATGGGAGCATGGCAATTTCATTTTTAAGGCATTCCTCACCCTTTGGAGATATGCACCAAGTCATCTGCCTTTTGAAAAGTTTAGGGCAGCAGAGAAGTTGGAGGGGCCATGAGTTGAGAAACTGCAAGATGGACCAAGGAGACTTCATTATTCAAGTCCTTTCTATTCTATCTAGTGTTGTGGAAGGGTCCCTTCAGGCTTTAAGGCGGGCAGGGAAGATGATCAGGGTGAGCAAAGAATGAAACTAGGATCAGCCAGATGTTTGTAGTGGTGCTGAGCCAGGCCATCTACAGTCTAGCACCAGATCACTTACTTTAGCCGTATTTAAGCACACCACAATTTTGGAAAAAGAGTTTTCTGATGACAATTAGCGCAGTCCCAAGTGCACAACAAATTTGAGACGTGTTTACACTGAAATTCTTTACAGAGTACATCTGGCTTCTTTCACAAGGATGGGCACTGTTGACTCAGAGATAGTGGCCAAGATTTAGAGTCTAAGGAGATTGACTGAGGTAAACATAATGCCTGTGGGTGTCAGGATTGGCCTGGCCCTGAGATGACAGAGAAGTTACTTGGGCTGTTGTAAAGTACAAGTGACATCACTCATAAGAATGAGTTTTATGGCCTAGGAGCAATGCACAAGATTTAGGAGGAAACTGGGAGATGCATGTGGAGCCTGGCTCATCAGACAGCAGAGGATCACCAGGTTGTAAACTACATCCTTTCCCAGCTTTCCAAGAGGAAGACAGGTTAAACATCTTCTTTTGAAGGATGCTCGTGTGTTTAACTTTCCTGGCTTTTCCAGTGCTTCTCTTTGCCCTCACCACAGTATGTTTTTAAATCTTCCACATTATAACGATCTTTCCAAAAACCAAAGTTATCCTTTAAAAAAAGGTAAACTTTTATTCTTCTTCATTAATTCTTTTTTTTTTTTGATTTTTTTGTTTGTTTGTTTGTTTGTTTGTTTTTTCGAGACAGGGTTTCTCTGTGTAGCTTTGCGCCTTTCCTGGAACTCACTTGGTAGCCCAGGCTGGCCTCGAACTCACAGAGATCTGCCTGCCTCTGCCTCCCGAGTGCTGGGATTAAAGGCGAGTGCCACTGCCGCCCTGCCCTCTTCTTAACTAAGTTGTTTCATGAGCTCTCTTTTTCCTAACATATATGGAGGCTCTTACGTTGCCTACATACCTGCTTAGAATTCCATCTCATGGTGTTAAACTTTTTTTGTCACTAGGAGGGACTTTATCACTAATCATTCCTTTCTATCATAACATCTATTTAATCATCTATTGAAGCAACCACTCTAGCTTTACATTTGCTGTTATTTACATTCTATATACTTCTGAGAAACCAAGAGTCTGACAGTCTGAGAGACAGACAGACAGGGAAAAGGGTCTGGGTAGATGTGATGACTGATCTTGGTTATCAACTTGACTATATTTGGAATCAACTAAAACCCAAGTGGCTGGACACTTCTGTGAGGGATTTTCTTGATCAGATTATTCAAAGCAAGAAGACCTGCCATAAATCTGGGCCACACCCTCTGGAGGCAGCTTGCGTAAAAGAACCTGGAAGGTCTGGAGAGAAAATGGTGGCTTTCCTTTTTGCCTGCTTGCCTCACTTTCACAGGTCTGTCCACGTTCCTTTGCCGGTATTAGAACCAACTACTTTGGGATTCCAATGTAGACTGGAGGTCAGAAACCTTCTAGGAATTCAGTGCCCACTTGGAACCGCAGAGACATCCAGCCTCACAGACTGAACAGCTCCAGGATTCCCGACCTTCCCACCATGATGAGATAGTCATTATTGAGCTACCAGATCACATGCCACAAGCCAGTCTAATACATCCCTTTTAACATAGTCATTCTATCAGGTTCGTTCCTTTAGAGAACCCTGACAAATGCAGTAGATTAATGTTCTGTTCACTTGAACATTTCATATGGCCAACCTCGCGGTCCTTCTCCCCTTCCGAGACAAGGATTTCAAATCTCCAACCAGAGGTCTCCTCTGGTAGGAACCAGTCTGCTTCGCTTTCTTTGTCTGGATTTTCTAACCCACTGCAATAGCCCAAACCAGACAATTCTGAGGGAGAAGACACCATCCTACCCACAGACATGAAAGCTTTTGGCTTTACCAGACAAACTCAAATTCTAGAGTTCACATCCCCTCCTCTCTACGGGGTCTGTTTCTTTGTGGACTCTGCCGTGTGCCTGGACTTTGGCTTTAAACAAAACCTGGTTGAGATCTTGCTTTTCCTGCCTTTTAAATTCTCTAAATTCCCAGAGAAAAACAATCAGCTCTTGCTACCCTAGTCGACCTCATCATGACAGTATTGCTCCCATCTTTTTAAATTTTTAACTTAATTTTTTTTTCTTATAATTCGTTAGTGCACTCGTGTGTGGGAAATGTCACCCTGCCTTGGTTTTTCATTGAGAACAAACTATCTGCAGTTTCAATGGTGTTTAACAACAAAGGGGCTTTCCAACCATCAGGAGCCAGGGCTGCGGTTTCCTTGGTTACCTCATCTGACTGCTCACCTACCTGGTATCAGACCATCACCACAATCAAGATATCCCCCCTAAAGATTTCTTCATGTGACTTCTCATGCGTGTCCTTTCTCCCAACCCCAAATGACCTCCATTCTGCTTCCCAATAAGGTAGCTTCGTTTGTACTTTAAAGACGTTTAATGTAAACTGGATGGTTTGTATGTACGTATGTAATCTTCATTGTCTGGATTCTCGTGTTACTGGAGAGCGCAGGGGCAGGGTCTCTTTTGCAGGGTCTTATTCTCTTGGGGATGGTTGACAGGTTTGGAAACTGCTAGGCAGCCAGGCCTTGGGGAAGAGGCAGGTGCCGAGGATGCAGGTGGGTGGAGGACCACGAGGACACTGGGATGCTCGCTTCAGCTTGCGCAGCGACTCGGGGGCGGGGGCGGGAAGAGGATGCGCGCGCACACACACGCGCGCGGGGGCCGCCCGCCGGGAGCAGCGAAAAGGTTCAGCCAAGAAGCTGTGAGGGGGTCGCCCCGCTCCCACGGCCACTTAGCTGACGTGAGCCGCTGGGGCGCGCACGGCGCCTGGCGCGAGCTGGGGACCGAGCCGCGTGCGCTGCGCTGCGCCTCCTGCGGGGGCCCGTCGTGCAGAGGTCCGTCACCGCGGCGGCGGCAGCTCGGAGCACCCGGTCCGCGGACGCGCGTGTCTGACAGCGGAGGCGGAGGCCGCGCTCTTGCCTCCGGGCACCCCATCTCGGCACGATGAGCCCCGAGCCGGCACCCCAGCCTCCGGACCCTCAGGACGTGAGCTGCAACCTGGAGGAGCCCCCGGCTGAGCGCCTGGAGCAGGGCTCCGCGGCCTTCCTCGCGGGCGACTACGAGGAGGCGGCCGAGCTCTTCCGCTCGCTGCTGGCCGGCCTGGCGCAGCCCGAGCGTGGCCTGTGCCTGCAGCTGGGGGACGCGCTGGCCCGCGCCGGCCGCCTCCCCGAGGCCATCGGCGCCTTCCGCGGCGCCGCACTGCTCGGTCCCCTGCGGCCCGAGGAGCTGGCGGAGCTGGCCAGCGGCCTGGCGCGCTCCCTGGGCCTGCGCGACAAACGGCCGCCGGCGTTGCTGGCGAGGCCCGGCTACGCGTCTGGGTCCCCGGTGCCCGTGGCGCCCCGCGACCTGCTGGGCTGTCCGCGCTGCGGCCGGCTGCTCTACAAGCCGGTGACGCTGGCCAGCGGCATCACGGTGTGCAAGCGCTGCGTGGAGCTGGTCCCCGGGCGGGGGCAGGCCCGGCGCGTGAACGTGGTGCTGAGCGGGGTGCTGGAGAGATGCTTCCCGGCCGAATGTCGCCTGCGCAAGCTGGCGTGCCAGGCGCGGGGGCTGCAGCGCCAGCAGCAGCCCGAGACCGCGCTGCTCAGGTGCCAGCAGGCCCTGGACATGGGTGAGTCAGCCTCGAGGGTGACCACGGACGGGCTGGGCGGTGGCCGGGGGCATTTTAATTTCAAAGGTAGTAAGTAGGGTGCACAAGGCTAACAGCCTCACCCTGCAAGGTGGCCAGTGTCACATGCCAGGTGCATCGTTCTTGAGTCTTTTCCAAGACTCTGGTGTATGATGTAAAGTAATGTGGAAGAGCTGTAGTGTAAACCACATAGCTTTCAATTTTCTGGTAGATATGTTAACTAGGGTGACAAGAAGCAAATGATATTTATTTTAACAGTGTTTTTCACGCTATATCGAGAATATTATTTACATGTCTTCAGTATTTAAAAGATCAATATTTTGCTTTATTTTTTATTTTTTTGTCCATTGTGGTTTTTGCATCCACGCACTCCCCCCACTCCCAATCCAGACATGACTTTTTCATTTGAAATACTTCACCTGTGTTTAGATGTTGGAGAAGATGAGAACTGTCCCATGCAAATTCTCCTCTTGGAAAATTGTTTGGTAGCATCCGTGTGTTAAATATGACTGGTTTCTAACACTTTCAAAGAATTACATATACATGTACACCGAATGATTGTAAAGTTGCTCTTGAGGATGGGAAGACGGCTCACTGGTTAAGAGCACTCGCAGCTGTTGACAGGTTAAGATTCCCAGCATTCACACAGGGGATTCCAAACCGTAACTCCAGTCCCGGGGGATCTGGCGCCCTCTTCTGACTGCCTTGGAAACCAAGAAGGCTCAAAGTGCGCAAACGTTCATGTAGGCAAAGCACTCGAACACAGACAATAACAACTAAGGTGGGAAACGAATGTTTGTGAGAGCAGAATGGGCCGGTACATTCGATTGCCTTTGTGGAATACCACAAGGAAAAAAAAAAAAACGGCCAGTTGCAGTTAGACTATGGAGCGCTTAACCCCACAAAAACAATGCAAAGTGGAAGCAACTGGGCTTGCCAGGCCTGGGGGAACAGATCTGTCTGTAATCCCAGCTACTGGAGAACCTGAGGCAGGAGCATGGCAAGTTCAACATCTGCCTGGGCTATAGTGTGAGTTCAAAGCTCTGTCCTATAATCAAAAGTGTGTTTTGGCGGGGGGGGGGGGGGGGGGGGGGGGGGGGAATAGCTCAGTGTCTGAATGCCTATTGATCAAGTGTCAGATTCAATATTCAGTACCACCACCACCACCACCCCAAAAAAATGGAAAAAGAAGAAAAGAAACAACAGCCATGAACACAAACATCTTTACCGTGTGACTCTGTCTGAAGGGGAGCAGGCAAATCACTGTAAGGCAGTGGTTCTCAACCTGGGGTCGCAACTCCTCAGGGAGTCGATGACCATTTCACGGAGGACACCTAAGACCATCAGAAAACACAGATATCGACATGAAGATTCATCACTGCAAAGTTACAGTTATGAAGCAGCAAGGAAGATAGTCTGGCAGTTGGGGGTCACCACAGCACGAGGAGCAGTATTAAAAGGGCCGAAGCATTAGGAAGGTTGAGAGCCGCTGCTGTAGGTTGGGAGAAGGGTGGTGGTTATCGTCGGTGAGTGAAAGGGACTTGATTGTGAGGAGGCAGGGGCGGACTGTGGGTAGTGACACAGGCTATTTCTTGACTTTGGGGATGGAGACACATGCGTGTTAACTTTCGGATCATTTCATAAACTGTGTAGCTATGTCTTAAGCCTTGTATGTATGTTGTGTATTTTAGAATTCAGTTTACGAGTTTAGAATCTTGACCACTTCGATCCTGTCATCTGAATATGTCCCATATTCGTTTTCTAGTCAAAGAGTAGAAAAGAAAAATCGGGTTGCCTGGTTTCAAAGTTTATAAAGAAAAAGGGGACTGAGGATGTAGCTCAGTGGTAGAGTAAATGCTTATCATTCACGGGGCCATGAGTTCAATTTCCAGCACTTCACAAAGATACACACGCAAACACACACACACACACACAATTAAATTTCATGATAATGTTAGCTCAAACTAGAGGCTTTGGTACAGTACAAAAGGCCATAAATGTTTCGAGTTAGAATGTTTGTGTTTGTACCAATCATTAGCATCATGTCCCAAATACTTCCTTCTTGACTCCTTCCACAAAGATCGAATGTTCTGATTCACCCAAGTAGAGGCTTTGTCAATAATCTTTGCCAATAAGTTGTGAATGTAATTAACTGAATACATATGTTAAAGAGAACAGATATGTATGAAAAGAATTACAGATAATTGCCTACATACACACACACAACACACACACACACACACACACACACACACCACATTCAAGATGAATAATCTAGGATTGTGTCTGAAGTTGGAAGTTAATAAGATGGGGGGGGGGGGAGACTGCACACATCAGAAGTTAGGATTAAAAAATCCCAAAAACAAGTAGTGTTAGTTAGGGTTTTTGTCGACTTAACAAAAGCTAGAGTTGTCTGAGAAGAGGGAACATCAATTGAGAAAATGCCCCCATCTTGGTCTGTAGACAAGCATGTGGCACATTTTCTTAATTGATGATTGATGTGGAAGGGGCCAGCTCACTGTGGGTGGTGCCACCCCTGGGGAGGTGGTTCTGAGGTAGGTAAGAAAGATAACTGAGCAAGCCAGAGGGGAGCAAGCTAGTAACTGATATTCCTCCATGGTTTCTGCTTCAATTCCTGCCTTGAGTTGCTACCTGGACTTCCCTCAGTGGACTGTGGCCTGGGATATGTAAGCCAAATAAATCCTTTTCTTCCCCAAGTTGCTTTCGCTCATGGTCTTTATCACAGCAATAGAAAAGGAAACTAAGGCACAAATTAATAGAATGTTTTCATGCCGGATCATAATGAGACAAAGATAAAATAGAGCAGAGTTTTGTGGGACACAGACAAGGGTTCTGAAGTCTGTGGAGTTGGAATCCCAGATGAAGAGTGAAGAGAAAGGGAAATAATTAAAAGAAAAAAAAAGAGCCAAGAATGTTCCACAGCTGATGAAAAATTGTGACTCACTGAATTGAAATTCCCAAAATAAAGAAGGAAACGTTGGGAAGCAGTTAGAGAAGACAGAGTGGGCTTGTTTCCTTTGAAGGGGTCATAATAAGACTGGCAGCCAACTTTCACACCGAGCTAATGAAGCCAGAAGACAATGGGTCAACATCTTCAGATGAAAAAATAAAGCATAAAATAAAGACTAAAAAAGCCTAATCTAGAAGTTGTTTTCCATCTAAAAATACCTTTCACAGGTGAAAAGGAAGTCAAGATGATTTAGGCCAAAGCCATGGGCAGCGCTGAGGGACTTCATTGGTATCAGGATTGTGCTACACAGAATCCTAAGGGGAAGGCTTCCCTGAAGAAAAATTACCCATGTAAAATCAAGGGACCAAGGGAGGGATGAAGACTAGAAATATAACCCTAAGAATGAAAGTGGTATCTCAAAAGACATTGGTGTTGTGTGGCATTTATGACTTACATAAAAGCAAAACCGAGAGGTAGCACAAAGCCAGGGTGAGTGATAAAGATTGTGTGGTGAGTGTGCTGCCTCGGGTGTGGTAAAAATACTAGAAGCATCCTGGGAACTTTTTGTAGTATATTCAATTGAGCAACTACCTAAAGGACGAAAAGGTGAAATTTAAAAGCTCTAGTGAAATAACAAATATTTGACCCATTCAAAAGAGTGACAAAGGGACCTCTGAGGCGGCTCAGCAGGTAAAGACTTCAGCCTTGGGATCCGAGTTCTATCCCCAGAAATCACGTGAACATAAAAGGAATGAACTAACCACAAAGCCAGTGACCTCCCCAGCAAGGCAATCCCACCCCAGTCATAAACACACAATAAAAAAAATGTAAAAGTGAAAAAACGAAGCCGCAGAGAACAAAGGAGACACCTAGAAAAGCAAGGATTTACTTGACATTTCGTGTGAAGTGATGTGAATATTCCATTAAAATGTCGACAGACTGGATTCAATGAAACATGGCTATCTGGTGTTTCCATGTGAGAAAAACTTTTGATACAAAGACAAAAAGGTCCAAGTTGGTAAGAACTGGCATAAAAAGACTGACAGAGAGAGCCCCAATGTGACAAAATTAGCATCCGGTAAATCAAAGGCAAAATGTATGAAAAGAGGTGGAGATGTCTAGGCTATATGATCTGGTGAAATCAGAACAGGAAAAAAGCGGTGTTCTGAGTGTCCTGACACCTGACAAGTGTGTGAGTGGGCGCACACGCCAAGAATACAAGGCAGCAGAACTAAACTTTTGTTTTAAAGAGTTTAAACAAAGCTCTTAGTGACTGATAAAACATGAAAAGTAGGTAAGGACATAAGTTGGAACAGATACACTGGCATTTTTATTTATTTCATAGGCGTTACTACATGGAGTACTTGCAGAATATATCACCTGTTCGAATTCACAGGACTATGGGCCTGTTGCTATGTAGTCCAACTCCTGGGTTAGACTGTAAGATAAATGCAACAAATATTAGAAGGTTGAAATCAAACAGAGTGTGTTATTGGAACACTAATCTTAAAGGAAAATTAAGCAACAGATAAGTAGACAGTCTTCAAATATTTGGAAACAAAGCAGTGCATTTGTACCAGAACTTGTCTCAGTCTGTTTTCTGAAGTCATGACAAAATACCACAAACTGGCTAAGTTATAAGAGAAAGACACTGATTCCACATAGTCATGAAGGCCAAGAAATCCAGTATCAGAGTGCTAGCATCTGCTGAGGCCCCTGCTCTGTGGAAGCGGAGGGCATTGCAAGGCAAGACCAGCAGGGGGCAAGCACAGAGGCTTGCTTAGGTAGCATTAACTCACCTGCCCCGTGATAGCCTCATTAGCCTGTTCAGGAGAGCAAAGCCCTCCTGGCCTGATCTCCTCCTTAGGCCCTCCCTCTTAATACTCCTTAACAACAGAGCAGAAAGAATATCAATGTGCGCTTGGGGAGCTTCCAGCCACACTGTTACCAATGGATCAAATAAGAAATCACCATTAAAATAAGGAAACATTTGACCCGAATGAGAATGAGAACTTTCTGTTGAGCTGGGGAGAAGACTCAGTGCGTAGAATCACTTGTGCCTCGACCTGACTGTGTTTGACTGTCTGTTCTCACACGGTTGCAGGAGAGAGAAAGTTCCCAAGAGTTGTTTTCCGACATCCACGTGCGCACTGAGACATGTGCGCACCCTCATTCACTAATTAATTAGTTAGAAAAAAAAAAACCATGTAATGCAATACATTAGCTCTCAAACACTACTGCAGCGGTGTCCAGTGGTGTCCACATCAACTGCTAGTGACAGCCAGAATGGTGGTCACTCTTTCCAGGGACCTGTCACACCGGAGAACACATAAGGGAGTGTCTTCGGTGCTGAGCATGAATTGGGTGGGTGGAGATGGCGAGGTTACATGAATAAGTGTTCAAAATACACCTTGAAGACGTGGGCTTAGTCCTACAGCACCCTGAATAAACAGCCCCTGAGGAGTGTTGCCACTCACTTTTGCTGTTCTCAGGGAACTCGGCACAGGTTTTTTTTACTGCGTTTAGATGTCTGTTCATTGAACTCCTTTTAAAGGACGTGGTCCCCTTCTCTGCTTTCACACACATTTGACGGCATTTACAGCAGAACAGTAGCTCCCTGGGCCGAGGCTGCTCTGGGCAACTGGAAGACAGTCTCTGACAAACTCAAAATACAGAGCATGAATCTTCTGGCTGTCTCACAGACACTCTCTCAGGAGGCCCTCCTGACACCGTCTTACAGCAGAGCTAATTGATGGCCCTTCTTAAATTTGGGTTAGTTACTTGAAAGGTACACACACACAATTTCTGCCATATGCTCTCTCCACACAGAGGGAATCAAAAGTTACCTTTCCTCCCCCATTGATTTTTGAGTGATTTATGGACGATTTCCCTTGATTTTATCAGTGTACGTCTTACTGCTTAGAAAGTAGTTTGATGTGTCTACGTGAGAAGTGAATCTGATTAGTTCTGGACTCCAGGAAAAGCAGCCTTTGGAAAGTGAGGAGTAAACTTAAGTCCTTTGTTAGAAAAAGAAAAATGATAGGAAGGAAGGGCAAGGTGTTCTTAACCCAGTCAGCTTCCAGACTCAGCTAGCAGCAGGTAGCTGGTGTAAGCAGAGGATTGATGAAATAATAGTGAAAATGGGTCTCAAATTCAGGTCTTGCATCTCAGGGCTGTATAATCTGTCACCAGGCTTTGTGTCTTGGTTGCATCTGCACACGCTGCTATAGTTACTCTGTTGAGAAATAGAGCTGCTTAACTAGTCAAGCTGGGTCATCACCCAGGCCAGGGATGGGCAAGAAAATGGAAAACACAAGTAGTATATCAGAGAAGAAGCGGTGCAATTAAACACAACAATTTAGCACCGATGGTAAAACAATGTAAAATAGACGCTTTTACTTGGGAAAACATGAATGATTCCAAGGGGCCCAGGAAGAAGTAAAAGGTTAGTGTGAATGAGTAGTCTGAAAGAACTGGGAATGTTGCTGAGGGATTGTCTTCTGCCCACAAGCTCCAAAGACTTTCAAAGCTTGATTCCTTTATATCTCAGACTATAGAGAAACACAGCAATGTTTCCATCTCTCTTTATGAGACAAAATGTGTGGACCAATCTTACACATGTGCATCGGTGAGAAATCCTCACCAAATGAGTCTAGCAGCCTGTTTTCAGAATCTAAGGACAATTCAATATTAGACAAGTCAGTTAGCATAATCCTCTGGATGGAGGAAGACACGGTACGTTCATCTTTCAGATCCTGGAACGACCTCCTGGAACATAGCATCCTCTGGTAGGAATCTAGGATCGAAGGTAACCTGGCTAACTTCATCAGTGATTGGACACAGTCTTTATTTTTTGCAATTATCTATGTACGGATGTTTACATGTCTGTGGAATGATCCATGTGAGATAGTGACAACCACACTAATTAAGTCAATTAGAAGTATAGAAGTCAATGAGTCCTATTTTAGCTGATGATCAAGAGCTGGCTCATGCCGTGGAGTCTCTTGGTGCAGAGCTCAGGAGTGCAGCATTTTTAAAGACAAAACCCACAATTACATCAGTGTTTGAGGGGGGTCAGAACAACATCCGCCTCTTTGCAGAGCTTAATGGTGTTTTCTAGACACTACATGACAATTATTTCTAATTTTCACTTCCACTTAGCTATTTTAGTTTCAGCCTGCACAAACATCAGTCATTCTGGTTAATATGTCTGGACCATGGTCAGGGTCATGGACAGTCCCACCAAAAGCATTGCCAATGTGGATGTGGCTGTTGGGGTGGAAGGCTGAGGAATGTCTCGAAATAAAGTCAGGACAAGATGGCATCACCTTAGCCATTTCACATGTGTGTGCCCATCGTGCTACCAGATGCCAGAAGAGGGCATCAAATCCCCTGAAACTGGAGTTACAAATGACTGTGAACTACCGTGTGGGTGCTGGGAATTGAACCTAGATCCTCTGGAAGAACCACTCAGCTGCGTGCTCTCAGCTACTGAGCCAACTCTCAGCCCTAGACGTAATCTTTTGAAGTCAAGAATGGGGGAAGCCTGGTGTGGTGGCGCACACCTTTAATCCCAGCACTTGGGAGGCAGAGGAAGGCGGATCTCTGTGAGTTTGAAGCCGGCCTGGTCTACAGAGTGAGAGACCCTGTCTCAGAAAAAAAAAAAAAAAAAAAAAAAAAGAATGGGGGGGATTGTGCAGAGCTGTGAGAAAGGATGAGGATCCACTACCAATACTTTTATAAGGTGAGAGTGAAAGGAAATACGGTCTGGAAATAGTATAGTCAAAGAAATGTAACTGTCTGCACACAATGTGGCTGTGTGGGGAACTCAAGAGAACCAGC
This sequence comes from Peromyscus maniculatus bairdii, assembly GCF_049852395.1. Classification (NCBI taxonomy): domain Eukaryota; kingdom Metazoa; phylum Chordata; class Mammalia; order Rodentia; family Cricetidae; genus Peromyscus; species Peromyscus maniculatus. Next base: position 37,709,481 of record NC_134872.1, read on the forward strand.
CGGCAGACTGCCAGGAGCCATGAGAAACTCCTGTAGTGGGCACAGGGTATGCGACCCATGGAGTTGTCTTTGAAGCTCAGTCTGTAGTTCCAGTAGCTTCTTTGGTTTAGATTTCTAAAACTCTCCAAAGGGGAGTTATCAAAATGCATGTAATTGTGTAGTTAAGGAACTTTTACCTAATCTTTCAGTTAGAATTATTAGTCTACAGTTATAGTTCCCATATAATGACATGCTTTTTTTTTTAAGGCAGAGCCTCTGAGAATTAATAATTGTTTTTCTTCCAGGCAGTGAAAAGTCTCCTTTTAAGATCTGTTTGTTTGCTGTTGGTTTCTTTTTGATAACCCTCTGGGTACAATTAATGTTGCCTGTATGTACATGGAAGATATCAGGAAGTTGGGAATGATATTAGTGAAGTTGGAATGGGGATGGATATGATCATATTTCACTGTATACATGTATAAAATTCTTAAGAATAAAGAAAATATATATATTTTTAAAAAACATACACTCGAGGCTGGAGAGATGGCTCGGAAGTTAAGAGCATGGGCTGGGACCTGAGTTCACACAGCAGCTCACAACCGTCTGTAACTACAGTTGTAGAGGATTGGATGCCCTATTCTGACCCCTGAGGGCACCAGGCAGACATGTGGTGCACAGACTTACATGTAGGCAAAACCACCCATACATATACAATAAAAAGTGTTTAAAAAACCATACACTTGCTTATGAGTTCTGTCAATGCCTCTCAGTTTGTATGTACATTTTCAAAGATGGAGCATATAAGATCTGATTGTGGAGCCTAACTAACAGATGGACATTTTCACTTGATGTTGAGGATGGGAGAGCTTTCAACCTTAAGGGAAATATTCTCCCTTTACCAAAGAATTCCATAATAGACCTGTATTACCAGAGACAAGAGTGAGCAAGTGAGTGTTATGTGACAAGACTTTTCTGGGAGATGTAACACACACACCTACTCACCACAGATAGATAGCCCATGGCAGAGCAAAGTGTTACTTACAGGAATATGGGTGAGGCGTCACTTACTGGAGCAGAACTAACTCAAAGACAGCTGCACCACCAAAGCCCACCCTAACATTGGTGACATCTCATAGAAGCTGGATATTTAGAGTATACTGTACAACTTGAAGGCAGCTCCCAGTGGCTCAGTTGGTCTACACCTCTCCAAGGCAGCTCAGCCGGTTTCTGCTCCTTCCAGGCTTCTTGGCTGATCTCTGTTTCTTGCTTGCAGCTTGGCTCATCCTGAGAGTCTCCTTTGCAGCTTTGCCTCTCAGCGGTCTTTATTGTTCACTGTTGAGAGGGAGGGGCTTAGTGAATCTGGTCAGTTTCAGGTACTTCCTGGAGCTATTTTGTGTTGTTTACCTTATGTCTTAAAAATTAGCAACAGGAGGTTTCAATCACACTTCAGTGAGAAAATGTTTAGTGTTATGCTTTGATTTGTATCAGTTAAAAAGAAACAAACTTGGGAATGTCTACCTGTGACTCCTGCTCCCCATTGCCCCATCCTTTTCCCTGCCACACCTCTGGATGACAGGTGTCCATAACACATTTTCTTTTTGCAACTTACCATGTCTTAAGTCCTGTCTTAGGTGAGTTTTTCCCTGTACATTAGCTTGGTTATCTACATAAACTAATAGGAAGCATATTGGCCTTTGCAAAGGCCCAAGTAAGACTTGAGAGGTCAAAGTCAAGGTTTCAAGGCAAACTGAAAACGTGTTGAGGAAGAGACAAAGGAGTATGTCTAAGTGCTCAACATAGTTATCAACTGAAAAGTGCAGCTCTGGTCCTGCTGTGAGGCTCCTAAGAAGGTGGAGGTGGAGTGAGCAAAGTCAAGGGGTGTGAAAAACAGCTGTGAAGGTTCAACTTTGGGGAGCCCTGGCTTTGTGAGTTTCCATGGTACCCTGCCCCTTCAGCACTTGTTAGGCGCTGTCTGTCATTCTGTAGAGAGGGTCACTTTTGGGCTTCTCTGAGGAGCTGGGTTTGTCTCTGTCATCATATGAATGGTCACCAATACATCTTCCGTATGAGAAGCACAGGGAGGAAAGTTGAGAAGGTACTGAGGGTATAATACAGTTACGTAGGAAAATGGGCATGCCCATGGTTGTGTAGGAAAACAAATTATGTTTTATTCCTCTGATACAGTTTCTTGGTGTGTGGCATGTGTGTGCACATGTGTTCCTGTGTGTGAATGTGGAGGCCAGAAGTGGGTGTCAGGTGTCTTTCTCAGTGGCTCTCTACCTTGTTTTTGATGCACTGGGACTCCACTGGAGAGCCTCCTGCCCCCCCCCTTTTTTTTCCGAGACAGGGTTTCTCTGTGTAGTTTTGGTGCCTGTGCTGGATCTCGCTCTGTAGCCCAGGCTGACCTCGAACTCACAGAGATCCGCCTGCCTCTGCCTCCCGAGTGCTGGGATTAAAGGCGTGCGCCACCCCCGCCGGGAGCCTCCTGCCTTTTACCTCTCGGGTACTGTGACTTCAGGCGTGCTCCACTGTACGCACCTTCTTCCCTTTTTACTTTGGTTCTTGGCAAGCACTTCACAGATGGAGCCATCTACACATCCCTTTCTATTAGTTTTTAAAGCGCAAATTTCTTAGTGTGCTTCCCATGAAATGTACTTCATATACCCCCTTTAAAATACCTAATTATTTATCTGGTCCAAAACGGCTGTAGAGTCTATAAGTGCTTCCACATTTTAGAGGCTCTCTTTCTCTTTTTGAGTGTCTTCCAATTAAAAATACAAAATCTGAAATACCTCCAAACCAGATCTGAAAGCATTTTAGATTAGGATTATCGGATTACAGAATTACTTGATTTGTTATTGGAGATTGGGCTTGGAGGAACAGTCAATGTTAAATTTGTTTTTCCTTGATGCATTTTGAAGTCCAATTAAACTCGTTTCTGTTTTCCTGAAAGAAACTCTGTAAATTATACTCATGTACCTAGTGAACTGTACATGCGATCCCTGGGAGGAGCTGTTTCATATTTGTCTTTGTGTTTACTTCCTAATTTAATGTGTTTAATGACTGAAAGCAATGTATCTTTAAATAGTCATATGTATCTCTACTGTCTTTCAGCCCCCGATGATAACTCACTACTGCTGCTGCGAGCAGAGATATATCTAACCATGAAGAACTATGAGCAAGCCCTGTGGGATGCTGACACAGTTTGTCAGAGGGAGCCTCTCCTGACTAAGGTGAGTTATGCTTATTCATTGGCTTTGGAAAGCATCTGTTTGATTAAGGTTATGGTGTGTGTCTGTGTGTGTCTGTGTGTGTGTGTGTGCCTGTGGGTATTTGATTAAGGTTATGGTGTGTGTATGTGTGCCTGTGTGTGAGAGTGTTTGTGTGTGTGTGTGTGTGTGTGTGTGTGTATGTATATGTGAGTATGTGAGTGCATATGAGTGTGGGGGGTGCATACAAGGTGTATGCCTGTGTGTGTGTGTGTGTGTGTGTGTGTGTGTGTGTGTGTGTGTGTGTGCCATTGCACTCACTGTGTAGGTATGTGTAGAGGCCAGGGGTTAATATGCAATGTCTTCCTCAATTGCTTCTCCACCTTATATTTTTATTCAGGGTCTCTCAGTGAACCCCTGGGGTCCTCCTGTCTCCCCCTCCCAGTATGTCACCCTCCCAGCTGTCTTCACATGGGTGGTTGGGTTCAGGACTCAAGTGGCTTAAGCATACATGAGACCTCAGATCCCACCCCCACAGTGACACACTTCCTCCAACAAGGCCACACCTCCTAATAGTGCCACTACCATTGCTTATGGGGGCCAGTTACATTCAAACTACCGAAGTGGAAAACATTAATTTCAGATGCATGAGTTGAACAAGAAACCACACAAAATAACTCAAATCACAATCAATCTGCTGTGAGAGCCAGAGTTGTTAAAGAAGTCTTGAAAGTAGCAGGAAAACATAACACACAGGGAAATAGCAAGATGGATGGTTAACATCTCATGAGACTCCATGGAGGCCAGTCAGCACGGGAGCAGCACATTCAAAGTGGGAATAGAAAACATCGGCGTGCCTGCAAAACAAGACCCACGATACAGTATCTACAAGAAATTCACTTTAAATGTGAAGACATGAGTATACAAAATTGAACAGCTATATTAATCTCAACGAGCATCAGTAGAAACTTAAGGAATACTTTAGAGACCTAGAAGGAGACTTCATCTCAGCCTAATTGGCAGCTGTAGAACAATGCATTTAACTGTAGCATACATATCTTTTTTAATGCATTAGATCCAGTGTGCATAAAACAGTATCAAGATCCAATATATTGAAATCCTCAAGTGAGTGTTCTCTCAAAATAACTAAAAATAGAAGTCAACAAGAGCAAGAAAAATCTAGGAAGTCCATATATATCTACAACTTACCTCATAAACAATCATTTGGACAGAGAAGAAATCAAAAGGATTTGAAACTATCTAGTATTTAAAAGTAATGATAAAATATGTTATACGTGTAATTTCTTAGATGTCGTTAAAGCCATTCTTAGGAGTCAGGCACGCCTTTAATCCCAGCACTCAAGAGGCAGAGGCAGGCGAATCTCTGGGAGTTCGAAGCCAGTGTAGGTTACAGAGTGAGATCCAGGAAAGGCACAAAGCTACACAGAGAAACCCTGTCTCAAAAAACAAAAAACAAACAAACAAACGAACAAGCCATTCTAAGAGGGAAATTTACATTATTATCATCTCCTATTAAAGGTCAAAGGTCCCAAATCTTGTTTCTATCTTATGAAACTACATCAAGAAGAGCAAATTAAAACCAAGGAGAGGGGCTGGAGAGATGGCTCAGCAGTTAAGAGCTCTGAGTGCTCTTCTAGAGGTCCTGAGTTCAATTCCCAGGAACCACATGGTGGCTCACAACCATCCATAATGAGATCTGGCGTCCTCTTCTGGCCTGCAAGGACACATGCAGGCAGAATACTGTATAAATAAATCTTTAAAACAAAACAAAACCCAAGGAGAGGAGCTGGAAGATGGTTCAGTGGTTACGAACGTTTGCTGCTCTTCCAGAAAACTTGAGGTTGGCCATGGTGGGTGGCTCACAACTGCCTTCAATTCCAGCTCAAGGGCATCCAGCATCCCACTCTGGCCTCAGCAGAAGCCTGTACTCACAGGGCATATATACTCAGTCACACACAGACACAGAACTAAAAATAAATCTTAAATAAAACCGAGGTGAACGGCAAAAAGGAAATAAATGTAAGATCAGCAGCCAGCAGATGGGACCAGAAGGTACACAATACAAGAGCAAGAATTTGGTGAGTAGTTCCTCACAAACTTTTGAAACTCCTGATCTTCGAAAGACGTCGGTGCAGAGATGAAAAGCTAAACACAGATTAGGAACAGATTAAGACTGCAAGATAAGGAGAAGTTGTATTCAGCATATATGAAGTGATCCTACTAATTCAGTGATAATCCACACAACTGGCTAAGTGATAAGGAATTCCAGTGTATTTTACTAAAAGACATCAGACTATCAAGGAAACATAAAAAGGTGCAGTACCTCTTTAGTTCCAACACCTTCCTCTGACCTCTGGGATCGCCTCTACCTGTGGCATCCACACATGTGCATGTTTAAACAAATGGTGACTGTTAGTATATAGAAGTCATAACTGTTTCACTTGTAATTTACCATATATTTTGAATTCAAAGTATGCCTGGCTTTGATCTTTTGTTCAACATTGCTTTAAAATTAATGATAAGTATATTACACACTTAATTTCTTAGCTATTCAAGAGTTTTTGTAAACTATATGAATTTCATAAATACCATAAACAATAGGTTAGGTTGGTAGACTCCCTTTCTTTCTTAGCATGTCCTTTAGAACATCTTTGGGCACAAATCTCAGTTACAGTGATAAGTGCATTCTGGTTGTAGATGTGTTTATTGAACAGCGAAGCTTGTCTTGAGAGCTGTTCCAAGACGGGGAGATGCGGTGCACACACATCCACCTATCTGCGTTGATAGCGAACTGCTCCAACACTTTCTCCAGGGCTGTTGTTGCCAGATGTGTATAATCTTGCTGTGTTTTGTCTTTGGGCAAATCCAGGGGCATCATATAAAAGCTCAGATTCTTTCTGGCTTGGGAAGAAGTAAAGAAGTCTTAAAGGAGTTTATCTACTGCCTTGCTTTAAACCCTGAATGCAGCTCCGCAAAGAAGGAAACACAGAAGGTATGAGCTCTCGTAAAGGACTTCCTCCTTCAGGCATTGCATGTGGCTTTGGGTCAGGCCAGGAGTCTTCCTTGCCTGTCAGAGCAACACATGATCTCAAATGCCCGAGATGGTGTGAGTCACAGCACAGTAATCACGTGTACCACATTCGATAACTTCTAATTAGATATGCAGCAGAATGTCTGTCCGGGTAATGTACACACACCTCACTCGTGATGAGGCGTTGCCATGTGAGGCCAACTTGCCGCGTGAGGCTGTGGAGACAGAGTGCTGGTCCTAGGATTTGTCCTGATCCTAGAGTTTGCCTTGTGAAGCATGTGGCATGCACAGTTCAGCTCCACAGACCGACCTGGGATGAGCAGCAACGCTTCACCAGCCTGGCCCAGAAGAGCTGAGTCACGCTTAATGTAGGAGTCTACCCTAGCCAAATGCCTAGACAGTACCCACCTGGTCTTTATGTAGCATTCCCAGTGACTGGGAGTTTTGGGGTTCCTTTTGTCAGTGTTTCCTGTTTTAACACAGTTTAACAGCTACCATGTGTCTACATTAAAATCTCTGCTGATGAGCAGATTTCATTTTGTGGTGCAATAGAACACAGTCAGTCTTTCCTTCCAGTTGTGTGGAACCACTTTAGGGACTTGAGAACAGCTTCCTTTCTTTGAAATATCTTTTTCGCACAGAAAAGGGTTTCTGGAGTTCCCTTTTCTGGGTGCATTCCCATATATTTCCATTGGTAATATAGGTGGAGAGGGGTTAGAGTCTGCAGTTCTTAACACACTGTGTACAGCCTCAAAATGTTTGTATTTTAAAAGGTTGACAGTTGGAAATATGGCAGTTATTCTTTTCCATTTTTGAGGGCCTGTTTGGCTTCTGCTGACTCTGAACCTTTAAAAAAAAAGTTAGAGAAGCCTTCATACACCACTCAGAGGATTTTACAATGTATTTTCTCTTCTTGGAAAATTTATAGGTAATATGTGAGGTGTTCTTTCCAGCTTCGGAAAATGAACATCAGGATTCGACAGCTCCCACCGAAAGTGAACCAGACACCCGTTGTGATGAGGAGACGAATCCCCAGCATCCTCTGGAAGAAGGCAGTGACACTAAGGACACAGGCAGTCCTGAGGTGTGGATTGCATGTGTCTGCCATTGGGGTGCTTTACTATCCAGCAGTTCCTTGGGCATCATGGATCACACAGGCTAGATGTAAACACTAGTTAAGACTTTTAAATGAAGTTGGTGGAACTTTAACGGGACAGTGTAGATGAGAACTCTGGAGCCCCTCCAAACATCTCCACACATATTGGAACATCTCCAGGACATCAGGAGATCTCCTATTATTTTGTCTTGGAGAAAAGAGAGCAGAGATAGATCTGAGCATATGATATATAATGTATACGCTGATGTATATGCTATAGATATGAAGATTGGTCTTCTCAGAAAGAAATTACCCTGTGTTTTACCACGAAAAGTGTAAAGCACTTCTGATCACCTAACAGGAAAAGGCAATCAGGCTCAAGAGCACAGGCCCTCTTTTTCCTAGGAGACCTGATTTGTGTGTGTAGAGACCGGGGTGACCACTGGGTGTCGTCTTCTGTTGCTCCACGTACGTTTTGAGACAGGACCTCTCACTGATGCTGGAGCATGCTGTTTCCACTGGCCCGGCTGTCTCCCCTCCCACTGAAGTTCCAGACATGCTCAGCTCTGCCATACCCAGCTGTTACAGACACTGGGGATCCAAACCCAAGGCTCACACTTGCACAGCAAGTAATTTACCCACAGAGCCGTCTCCACAACCCGTTTCCAGAGATTTCTAAGAAGACTATTCATGTTGTTCTTTTTATTTTGTTTTGTTTTTCCCTTGTATCCTATGGCTCTTGAATATTCAGGATTCTTTTTTTCCTTCTTAAATAGACTCCATCTGAGAAGTCTGATATATTCAGGAATGCCAGTTCTTCAGTTCTATATTTCATTCTGGGCCTACACTGTGAAGAGGATAAAAAGGCTTTGGAAAGCGTCATCCCAGCAGCACCGAGTGGCACTTTAAAGAGACAGCTCCCAAGTGACACCGAAGATGAGTGTGACAGGAACACCCCTGAAAAAGTTCCCAAGAAAGGTCAGCAAGCTGTTTCTTGCCATGCCGTTCTGAAATCCAAGGGGGTAGAGTATTAGTTAGTACTCAAATGAATTTTTTTTTTTTTTTTTTTTTTTTTGGTTTTTCGAGACAGGGTTTCTCTGTGTAGCTTTGCGCCTTTCCTGGAGCTCACTTGGTAGCCCAGGCTGGCCTCGAACTCACAGAGATCCGCCTGGCTCTGCCTCCCGAGTGCTGGGATTAAAGGCGTGCGCCACCAATGCCCGGCTCAAATGAATTTTTAAAAGATCTTTACACAAGTGAAATCCATAAAGAAATGAGTATACCAGTTGATTTTCTAGTGTTAATTTTGCAGGGGCTTTATAGTGAAAAAGAGAACACTTGGATGCATTTTTCTCCTGAATTTGTACCAACATGATCAGTTCTTGCTTTAAACTTGCTGGACAAGAATTTCTTTTTCAGCATCGTTTGTTAACATTGATATTGAAATATTTTGCACAGAAGAAATAAATTCATTGTGTGGTGTTTCTCAGAAGTTTGGATGTTAGTTACAACATTTGAAAACTTTTTCAGATGCGGATTCCTCACCTCAGGGGAAGGTGAACTCTCTGGAAGAGCCAGAGTTCACGATTGACGTGACTGACTTTGAGTGTGCTCTGTGCATGAGGTAGGCTGGCATAGAATACATGCAACTTTTTAAAAGTAAATGTTTCTGGTTCTGTCACCACCTGCAAGGTACTGTTAGTGGACGGACACACACACACACACACACACACACACACACACACACACACACACCTCTAAGATGTGTGTGTGTTAATATGGGTTACTAGTGCTATGATAAAACATCATGACCAAAAACAATTTGGGGAGGAAAGGGTTTATTTGGCTTATACTTCTACATCCCTAGTCACTGAAGGAAGTCAGGACAGGAACTAAAACAGGGCAGGAACCTGGAGGCAGGAGCTGATGCAGAGGCCATGGAGGGTATAGCTAGAGTCTTCTGCCTGGCCCACGGTCAGGACAAATCTCTCTCACCCGCCAGTCCCACAGCTGCTCAGACCCAATCAAATAAGCATACAAAGACTTATATTACTTATAAACTGTATGGCCGTGGCAGGCTTCTAGCTAGCTGTTCTTATATCTTAAATTAACCCATTCTATTAATCTATAATTTGCCACGTGGCTCGTGGCTCACTGGTACCTTACATCTCACTTGTCATGGCGGCGGCTGGCAGCGTCTCTCTGCCTCAGCCTTCCACTTCCCAGAATTCTCTTCTCTCCTTGTCCCGCCTATACTTCCTGCCTGGCTACTGGCCAATCAGCGTTTTAATTTATTAACCAATCAGAGCAACACATTTAACATACAGAACATCCCACAGCAGAGAGGTGCTGCTTACTGGTTTGTTCCCCAGAGCTTGCTCAGCCTGATTTTTTTTTTTATAGAACCCAGGACCATCAGCCCAGAGGTGGTCCCACCCACAACGGGCTGGTCCCTCCCATACATCGATCACTAAGGAAATGCTCTACAGACTTGCTTACAGCCCAATCTTATGAAGGCATTTTCTTGATTGAGGTTCCCTCGTCTCAGATGACTCTAACCTGTGTCAAATGAACATAACATTCGCCAGCACAATACATATCAATAATAATTGATTTGTTTTCTAAAACTTTAACGAAAATGTAAAGGAGGAGTGGATATGAACAACTTCCACGGTTGTATGGACTCTGCATGGGGCATCCATTTAAACAAGCAGCTTATCTGAGAGTCTGTTCTGGATGTATCTTGGTGAAAACCATGATCTTCTTTCTAGGTTGCTCTTTGAACCTGTCACTACACCCTGCGGACATACATTCTGCCTGAAATGCCTTGAGCGCTGCCTTGACCATGCTCCACACTGTCCACTGTGCAAAGACAAGCTTTCCGAGGCAAGTGGCTTGTGAGATGAACAGGCCCCTCTTCTTGTTCTTTGGTAGACATTTCGTGCTTTTCTTCCACCATCTACTTGTTAAAATCAGATTTTTTTTTAACTCTAAGATGGATCGTTTCCCACCTCTTTCATCAACCAAAACATACAAGGGAGCATTAGATGCAGAAGTAGCCAAGTATTAAAGTCATTTTCAGATCTAAACCATTGAGTTAGATTGAAAAAAGCTAGCAGAATCTGTGTTTAGAGTGCATGTTCCCTCCTAACGGTTTGATACATTATGGTGCACTTAGTGTGTGTCCGGATTGTTCCATACTGCTGTCCAGTCCCTTTTATGCCCTTTCCAATCATCAGTTGTTGCTGTCTTTGGTCTGAAACCAAATCCAGTAAAATTTAGGTATATAGGAAACCTATTTGTTGATATTTAACCCAAATAGAAACTCTGGAGTCCATTTATATAAACAAAACAAAACAAAAATCTGACATTGCAGGAGAGGGTATTAAAATGAGATAAAATTTAAAGCAATTATCACTTTTTTATTTTTATTTTATTTTATTTATTTATTTTATTTTTTGGTTTTTAAGACAGGGTTTCTCTGTGTAGTTTTGTGCCTTTCCTTGAACTCACTCTGTAGCCCAGGCTGGCCTCGAACTCACAGAGATCTGCTTGGCTCTGCCTCCCTAGTGCTGGGATTAAAGGCGTGCGCCACCACCGCCAGGCTACAGTTTTTATTGTATTGCCAGGAAGCACTAGTCACCCAAACAGCAAATACCAGCCAACCCCTTTCTCTCGTGTACAGAACAAACCCGCAGGCCAAACTCACTGCTAAGCATTGCCCTTCAGGATCCATTATTCTCTGCTGTCACTCAACACACCTTTTTTGTTACAGTTGTTGGCAACCCGAAATTTTAATGTAACTGTTCTGGCTGAAGAGTTGATATTCCGATACTTACCAGAGGAGCTGTCTGATAGGAAGAGGATTTATGACGAAGAAATGTCGGAACTATCACAGTAAGTGATGATGCCACTTGAAGTCGGTCCTTGGTGCAGAATAATGAGGAAAATCTTCCCTGACACGAGCCTTACCTTAGATTTTGTTTTTTCGTAACAGAATTTATTGATCTTTAAATAGAAAAAAAAAAGTTGCAAAATTTTTGTGGACATATACTTGTAAGTAATTATAAGGAATATTTCAAAGTATGTTTTTTGAAAATTGTGGACTTGTTTTCTGTAACTGAGTAACTCTCTACTTGGAAAGACAAAACTCAGAACAGGAAGCAGGATTGTGTATGACTCATGGAGAGCTCCTCTCTCCAGCTGGTTACAGTGTGTGTTTCCATACAGACCTGGTCCACCCTCCACTTTTTATTTAAAACTTGATGCCTTGGTCTACTGTGTCCTTTTTTGCTTTGTGCAGTATTTTTAAGTGTAATTCAAAGCTGTAATTTTTACAAGTACCATAATATAACTCGGGATGCTCTCTCTCATCAAATTAAATGTGACAGACTCATGCCAGGATCCTTGGCTGTCCCCTCACTCTCAGCCCTGAGCCAGGCTCAGGTTTTGTTTTGTTGGCCTCTCTGGCTGTCGGAGCAACGGCTCACGTCTGTTCTGAACAGCTTCCGCGTCTCAGTTCACGTTTTCCCTTGCTCTGCAGCCTGACCAGAGACGTGCCCATCTTCGTGTGTGCCATGGCCTTCCCGACGGTTCCCTGCCCTCTCCATGTCTTCGAGCCCCGCTATCGGCTCATGATAAGAAGATGCATGGAAACCGGCACCAAGCGGTTTGGCATGTGCCTATCTGCCGAGAACGCCGGGTAAGAAACCGTGTCTCCAGGGTCCTAATGAAAATCAGGCTTCCTCTTTTTCTGGAAGAACAGCTAAGGATGATGCTTGGAAATCTTTAGTAGTGGCCATTTCTTCTCAAAAAGCATTAGCTCAAGGCTAGCCAAAATACCACCCCATCCCTCCTCGTCTTTGCTCCTTCTGTTCAGCTGTTGCATTGGCTAGCCCACCTCCATGTTGCTGTCCAAATTCTTGGAAGCGCATGCTTCCATCCTCAATGCCACCCTCTGCTTGCAATTCTCTTCTTGCCCATCTGCACACAGACGGCGCTGGCTCGGCCTTTCTGGTTTAGGAAAATGGTTCCGTTACCAGTGAAGCTTTTCTCCCTCTCCACAACTCTAAAATGTTCAGTTTTCTGCAAACTGTACCACGTGACTTCCTTCTCTTCTTGTTCCTTCACCTCAGTGTTCTGGAGAGGATGCTGCAAGGCAGCAGGCTGCTGGGGCTTCTTTGGAGAGTCCCTTCCTGTCCTAAGAGAGACTTTACCGCTGCTGCGTAGTCACAGAGATGACGACGTTATACCCAAATACCAATGGGTGGTACATGTACTCCTAGAGGACTCTGGAGGGGAAAAGGCCACCTCCCGTATGCTGACACCTGCTGTGAAGAAGGGTGGGATGTGTAGTCTGTCCATGTGCCCAGGAAGAAGAGGAGAATGTATTTTAGGGGCCACTCAACATATTCTACCATGAATACCCGGGGATAAATCATTTTTTAAGAGAATACACATGTATGAGAAAACCCTAAAACTTTGTTGATTCACATCCATGAAGCTATAACTGAAAGGCCTCTGTTAATGGATGATAAGACTCCAAGACATTTCTATCCAACTAATTCATTCCATTCATATCCCAAAAGGATTTTGTTTGCCCATTTTAGAATCAGTGTGACAGGGAAAGAGACCAAGACCAGGTAGTTTTGAATAAATCAAATGATCAGAAGGAAGGACAATCCCCTAATAGCAGAGTCATAAGCCATAGTCAGCAGAGAAACAGAACATGGAGATCAGTACAGATCCCCTCAAATATGAACTCCAAATTCACATGGGCAGTCTAAATAGGACAGCAAGAATCCCTTCCACTCTTTATATTATTACGTATATGTTTTTAACAAATTCCTGTTGTGAAAACTGTAAATCAGAAAAATGTAAAAATAATTAATAGAAAATATTAGAGAGTATTTTCACAGTTAGGAGCAGGCAATGATTTGTTAATGCAAGATGCTGAGTAGCACGTGAGGGCTTAGGAAATTAGTGTGTGCTCCATTTGGGCTCATCAGAAGTCAATGGAAGCAGGATAACGAAAGCTGCTGCAGTTATACCAAGAGAGCAAGAAGAAGAATGAACCAGATGAATGATCAACCGTGCTTCTCAGACACGTCAGAGAGCAGAGGGCACACAAGTCCTCCTAGCAAAGGGCATGAAGGGAAGCCAGAGAAACAGTAGTGTGTTGGAATCTGGCTAGTTTTTAAAAGCACATTGATGGCCCTTCGTGGAACAGAACGAGACTGCATCTTCTGGGAGCTGCAGGGAGGAGAAGTTGGCCACACTCAACAGGTTCTTGTCCACAGAGGAGATAAGATGCTCCTGGATGGGATGGGCTCTACAGTTGAGGCAGACATGGGAGAGCTGGCATTCGGAGGTTGTTTACCAGTTAGGAAAACACAGTACATCTTCAAGGTGCTTCCGTGTGCACGCCACAGGCGGGAGTGAGATGATTCTGTTGGATAACCAGGAAGGGAACGATTGTATTAGACGTGGAAGTGGTTTGTGACTTTAGAATCCATATTCGTCTTTAGTTTGGGAGGTACATAGTGCAGTTGTTCACTGTGAGAACTTAGGAAACAGGCATCTTAGGATTCAAATCTTGACTTTAAATCTTACTGGAGTCTTAAATAAGCCTCCATGTTCTGTGAGGCTTGAGCAGGTCCATATTATGTACCGCTGTGTGGACCATCATGAGTATCACCGGAACGCTGATGAGAGTTTTAGTATCGAACACGGGAAGAGCTCTAGGGAAAGTGTTGAAGTGAGAATAGATGCAGCCAAGGATGCCATCCATCCTAGGTGTCCCAGCATGTAAGAAGGAGGCAGGGAGAAAGCAGTGTGGTGGACCAGAGAGGTCACACAGGGTAGGAGGTGTTAGTTCAGTGGCAGGATGTGCCCACTGATTGTGGCCACCTGGAGGGTATCTGTGGCTCCTCTTGGGATCATGCGTAGAATGGCGGAGTGTAAAGGGGAGGCAGAGAAACATAGGCAGTGGCCTGCCTCAGGATTTTGATCGGGACAAAGCAATGAAAGTGGGGGGATGCTCTGTGGGCCGGGAGTGGAGTATCTGAGCAACACCAAGTCTTGTGCTTACTGGACCCCCAACATGGCTGGGCCAAAGGACTACAGCACCACATTTAAGATTTGGTCTCTTCCCATGCCTCGGGTCCCCCTAGAGCTCTACCTCATTTGATGCTGAGGCCTGAGGCCTCTGCCCACCCAGCCACCATCTCCAGTATGTGTAGGTGGTACTCAACAGAAGGACGCATTATCCACGGGATGATAATCTTGCTGGCCTGATGGAGAGACACCCTTTGTTCGGTCTGGCTTTGCATCCCTTTTAGAAGGCAGACTTCAGGGGAAGCGAAGGCATCTGAATGTTAGACACAATTGTCTCTTTCCCCACCCGTCCGTCCTTTCAGGATTTCAGAATACGGCTGCATGCTGGAGATAAAGGATGTCAGAACCTTTCCCGATGGAAGCTCCGTTGTGGATGCAGTTGGCATTAGCCGCTTCAAAGTCCTGAACCACCGCCACAGAGACGGCTATAACACGGCAGACATCGAGTACCTGGAAGATGAGAAGGTGCGGATCGTTTTACTGGGGTCTCGTCAGCATCACTCATCTTGTTTTCTTCTCCATTGTGCTCACAGTGTTATTTACTTTCTTAATCCAGCGCTCTACATACGTGTTGTTTACCCTACATGCATTTTTACTTGAGTTAGAGCTGGTAGAGAAATCTCCTAAAATAAAATGCCCTTACTGCCCTTAGGGAACATGGGCTTCTGCTCCCATGGTTGATATTCTAGCCTGGGGACTGGCACACTTTTCCTATAAAGGCCAGATCAATATCAGTTGACATTCTGTCTCTGGTTTCTTCACAGAGTCAGTTGATGGTGCATTGAAAGAATTACAAAAAATAAATTATGCCTCTAAAGAAAATGTATAGGCATGTTTGCCTTGTCATTATTCTCTAAACAACAGGGTATAGCTGCATGTAGCATTCATCTATAGTCCTAAATTCCCTAGGCTGAGGAAGAAAGAGTGATTGAGCCCACGTGTGAGGCCAGCCTGGGCAACATAGCTTGACACCCTCTCAAAAACAAAACAATAGAATGTAACAACTGTTTCTATTAGGTCAAGTGATCTATAGATGACTCAAAATATGAGGGGGATGAATGTGGGGGGGCTTTATGCAAATGATATATTATTTTATATGGACTTGGGTATCTGTGGAAGATATCCTGGCTCAGTTCCCCATAGACACAAATTGAAGGTTGTTCTTTAGACCCTGCAAGCCATGTGGTCTCTGTTGCAAACTACTAGTTTCTATTCTTAGGGTTAAAAGCAGCAGTAGACCATATGTAAATGACTGTGCTAGCCTGGCTTTCAATAGTGTTAGTTATTAAGACGCGGTGGGAGTTGCTGGAGAGATAGCTCAGTGGTTAAGAGTGCTGGCTTCTCTTCCAGAGGACCCAAGTTCGATTTCCAGCACAAACGTGGTGGCTCATAACCTCCTGTATCTCAGGTTGACCTCTTCTAGCCTCCCTGGAAATGCACAGACATGCATGTAGGCAAAACACCCATATGTATAAAATACAGAATTTGGGAAAAAATACTAAAAATATGGAGATGGCCAGCACTTGAGTCACAAACAGTGATTCCTGGTATGGTTCAGAATGAGGTATAAAATAAAACAGTAGTGCTTAAAAGTGCCTTCCAAAGCCAGCATAAAAATCTCTCAGCCTTTAAGAATCATTTTTTATCTCATAAAAATATCAGTACGCATATTTTGACAAATAAGCAAAGAATTTTGAATAGGTATTCATAAAGATATGTAGAGATCTCCACACTGTCTCATCAGTAGCTAAAAGTGGGGTTCTGATGGTTCTTTCTGTTGGTTACAATTTCTATGGGCTTCATAGCTGCTGGAGTTTTCTATCCAGAAAAGACATGGGGTGGTTTATCCCGCTTTCCAAGGCTGTGATCCTGGCTGCCATGCACACATGAGAGCCAGCGAGGAAGCTAAGATATGTCGAAGTGCTAGTCCTGCTCTGCCAGGCCATCCTAGGCAGGGCAGAGGGGCCACTCAATGATTGGCTGGACAGTACAGAGTCCCAGAAGCCAGGCGTGGCACATGGCTGAGCGGTCGCTGATGTGGTGGTCCCAGCACAGTGCCTGGAGTGTGATTTGGTATCAGGAAAACCATTTGTAAGATACCAGACTCTGGCTCCTTGTTCCACTTCTGGGAAACTATCCAGAGACAACAATACCTAACACAAAAGTCTCTTGTTTACATGTATTTATTTGTGATTTTGTGTGTGTGCAGGCACACACACACACACCACACAGCACAGTGTGCATGTGGAGGTCAGAGGACAACTCGCAGGGGTCTGCCCTTTCCTTCTACCATGAGGGTTCTGAGGAGCGAACTGAGGTGGCCCGGCTTGGTGTTGCACATTCTTCCTCCCTGAGCCATCTTGCCGGTTCTTCTGCATACATATTTATATCACTGGCACTTTAAAAATAAAATGTCAGGATGTCCAAATGTCAGGATATACACATGCATCTTATGTATGTGGCTAAATAACTTAATTATTTATAATGTTGAATATTTGCTCCCATTAGAGTCTTCAGAGAAAAATCACGGTCCAATTGGTGGGTCTCAGAGATATTAACAAGCACAACATTTCTATAGTAAACATGTCCTTTTGCGGAGGTAGCGAAGGAGTAAATGTCACAAACCCACTCAGCTGTCAGAGGTCACCGACGTGCGGAGACCTGGTGTCTGTGTGGATGACTGAAACGTTCCCCCCTCTCCTCTGGCCAGGTGGAAGGCCCGGAGTATGAAGAGCTCGCCGCCCTCCACGAGTCGGTGTACCAGCAGTCCGTTTCCTGGTTCGCCTCTCTCCAGGATCACATGAAAAAACAAATCCTCAGCCATTTTGGGTCGATGCCGGACAGGGAGCCTGAGCCGCAGGTAGGCGTTTCCTCCTTCCTCTTGCAATGCTGCTGTGTCCAGCAGCAGCACTCTGACGAGGCTCATCGTTCTGACGGGAAATTCAGCAGCGCGGCACCGGACTCCACCGTGATGACGAGCCAGCTCGTGCACCAGCTGCTCAAAGGAAACTTAATACGGCAGCCCGTGCCTCGTGTAGCAGAGTGGATGCATTAATGTTTTCTAGCTGTGCATGAAGATCACCTCGAACTCACTCTGTAGCCCAGGCTGGCCTTGAACTCCCAGAGGTCCGCCTGGCTCTGCCTCCTGAGTGCTGGGATTAAAGGCGTGGGCCACCACCACCTTGCTTCAAACACACCATGTTTTGCATCTCTGCCTTGCACATACCAAGCAAGATGTTGACTGCCTTAAGAGAAAGCCCCCACGGTCACCATGACCTTGGAAGCCCTAGTTCTTTGTTAGCTGTCCGGTAGTTTCTGTTGCTGCTGGCCCTTCAGGAAACAAATGGGACGGTTCAGGGAGTATATACACCTAAGCACCGATGCCTCACCATTTAATGGCAGAGCTGCTCAGGTTTGGAATTGTTACGAAGTATGTAGTTCCTGCCAGCTGCACATAGGTGCATATCTGGATGACAGACATCGTGCATGTAGGGGGAGGACCGGCTGTCAACATGTTTAGTATAAAGTGAAAGGCGTTTTGTCTCCCCCCATCCATTTCTGTCTCCTGGCTCTTGTGTGTGCGTGTGCATGTGCGTGTGCCTGTGCGTGTGCGTGTGCGTGTGCGTGTGCGTGTGTGTGTGTTTGTCTTACCCTGTACCTCAGTGCTGTTCCTCAGACTCAGAAGAGTGCTTTCAATACAAGTTTCCTAAACAGTGGATTGCAGCCCCTTCTGGGGCTCACCTAACTAAATGTGAGGGTTAAGAAAAATTTGCCAACGGTAAAGGTTTCTGAGTGCACCATGATCAAACATGAATTCAAAGTCGAGTGCATGGTGAATTTGGGGTGTTTGGGGCAGCATTCGCTTGGCTTGTGCTGGGCCAGGGTCTTCGCTGAGCCTTGGTTCTGAGCACACAGTGTATTACTCTGCACTGCCTGTCCACGCTGCCACGCTGCACAGTGCCAGTGGATGCTGCCTGAATCTTGTTGACCCAAGAGTCGAGGTGTGTGCACGTTGTATATTGCAGTGTTTTGTCCCCCATTCGTATGATTTTCTGCTTTTACAGCAACATCATGGTTTAATTTGCAGAAAACAAAGACTCGGTGCTCCTCCTACCATCGTTCTTGGTCTCTGTCACATCCGTGTGTCTTTGGAGCAGAATGCTTGATTTGGAAAGTTGTCTGGGTCGCCCTTCCAGTTTCTTTTCGGTTGCTGTAGGAGGTGCTCTGACCGAAAGAAACTTTGGAGGAAAGGGTTTGTTTGGCTTACACTTCCAGGTGACAGACAGTCCGTCACTGAGGGAAGCCAAGGCAAAAGTCAAGCAGGGATTGAAGGAGAACCATGGAGGCACACTGCTCACTGGCTTGCTCACCGGCTTGCTCACCGGCTTGCTCGCCTGCTCATGAGCAGCTGATTTCTTACAGAATCCAGGCCACCTGCTTAGGGACAGTGCCGCCCACAGTGGTCTGGGCCCAACTACATCAATTAACAATCAAAGACAGTGCTTCATAGACTGTCTTAGGTAATCCCTCAATTGAGATTCCCTGAGATAACACCAGGCTGGGTCAGTGCAATAGGTGAAGCTAACTAGCACAGTTGCTAGCTTGATTTTCATTGAAAAACAACAACAACAACAACAACAATAACAAAATGTTGGCTTGGGATTAGAACAGTATTCCAGCATTTGCTGAAATGATCCTAAGCACACTGTATTTATATGAAGTTGGCATTCTCGACATTGATAGTTATTTTAAATTCAGAGTATCATTTGGTTCTGAAAAAACATCGATGATGCTCTGTGTCTTACAGTATTTCATTCTCAGCTGATATTTATATTTTATGTGAAAAAATAAGCAGTCACATATATCTAATTAGTGTGGAATGTACTTTACCCTTTAATAAATGGTACAATTATGTGTATATAAAAGAACTGTTTAAGAATAAATGTATTTATTAGTAGTAAATGCTCAATCTGTATTAGTAGATGCAGGGTAACTCTGTGCCTAGAGTTGTAAAAAATTCTTAGTTTAAAAATGTCATGAGTGGGTAAAGCTTAGGAGGCACTGCTTTAGAGTCCAAAATCATCTCCAAGTCCTTCCTGGCCACCTACCCCTTCTTACCACTCCCAGGAAAGCAGTTAGACTGATCAGTTCAGATCAATCTCTGACGGGTGGACATGCCCCCACCACTGCTGTGACACGTTGTCACTACCGTGGTGGCTGCAGCAACACCCGTGTGTTATCTTACAGTTGTGTGGGTCAGAAGCCCTGCAGGTGTGGACCAGGCTTGACATAGCCTTGACGGTGCACATCGCCCTCTGGTGGTTGTAAGAGAGACTGCTTCCGGCATTGTTGGTCTCTGAAGCTGCCGGCCTTCCTCGGCATTGCAAAGCCAGCCGCGCTCCAGTTCTAGCCCCTTCTTTCTCCTATGTCCCATCTCCCCCCAGATCACAGCCCCGGAAGGATCCCTGTGGCTACGTCAGTGCCCCAGGATAATCTTCCCATTGTAATGACTTCATCCCATCTCCCAAGGCCCCCATTTCCACTCACAGTGGCAATAGTCACAGGCTTGAGGCGTTAGGCCGCGAGATCTTTGAAGACCGTTGTCCTGCCAGTGACGAGGGTTTTAGTTAAGGGAGGATTCTTTATGTGAGGAGCTTCTCACTGAGCATGTCCTCGACTTTTCCCCATCTCGTGGGATATGGGAAGGGGAAGAGTTTGAGTCCCGTGGTGTTTCCCCAGCATTTGGGTTAGAGGTTACCTCTGAAGGGCAGGCCAGGATCTTCTTGGCAGTGGCTTGAGATGCCCCTTTGAGCTTTGGTTAATGGGTTATTCCTAATCCTCCGGTGAAATTACTCAACTCGAAAGCTAAAGCCACTGGGGTTCCTTGTCCCTAGCTCCGGGGTGGTACCTCTTTAAAGGAAATAGAGGAGAATCCAAACCTTGTCAGCTCAAATGTCTTCATTCCAGTACCAGGAAGACCAGAAACCGATTGAGCATCTGTGTTTGCTTAGAGTTCAGGCCGGAATGCTCATTTGATTACGTGCAATAAAGACTAACGTCATATACACATGTACCTAAACAAAACTTAAATATATTATCCATATGTATAAATTCACAAGAGTTACCACATGTAGTGATGTGTGTACACATGCTTTACCACATTGGCTTTAAGGCCAGCTTTCCCATGGCATTCAAACTTATCCAAGCACCTTTGACCTTCATAACATTAAGCAATAGCTAGCCCACTTACAGCTTAAAAAGCAATCCCATACAGCGTTGGTACCTAGAGGTGACATTTGTGATCTTTCTTTCTGATGGGTGTACGTTGTTATCTGGACACTTAGGAGAACACAGACAGATCGTTCATGGAGTTTCTCTGAGGAACACGTTTCTCTCAGCAAGTCCTTTCCTTTTACCTTTGGAACTCTGCATTTTAATGACCTGATAAGTCGTGACCTACCCCTACAACAGAATATATGGGCCGTTCATGCCCGTATTTTCTGGTTAAACAAAAAAACTGAATTAGGGAACGCCTGTGTGATAGGCATTCATTTTGTTTATCCCCTCGTGTCTTTCACAGAGCAATTCCAGTGGCCCTGCCTGGTCCTGGTGGATTCTGGCTGTGTTGCCTTTGGAGCGCAAGGCCCAGCTGGCCATTCTCGGCATGGCCTCCTTGAAAGAGCGTCTGCTTGCCATCCGACGGATACTAGTCATCATCACACGTAAGATGAATAGTCGCCAGGAGCTGGCTAACAACACAGAGAGAGATAATTGATTCTCCTCTACCGTAAGGTTGCTGGAAACCCCTGTGTTTTTATGAGTTCCAGGCAGGGATAAGTTCCCATCGTCTTCACTGCTCTTTGTAAAAATGCTTGTTGTCCGTAAGGTGATAAATGGGACATTTGTCAAATACCGATTTTCTCACACGTTAGAAGTATGGCTGTCGGACTCTGACACTGTTCAAGGTTAGCCCGAAGTTCCAGGGGAAGGGGCAGTTGGGAACCCCATGAGAAAAATCTCTTCGAACCAGATGTTTCGAGAGTCCAGATCACTACCAGCCTGGGACGCACACGTGGCTGACATGTGACTTGCGTGTCGAACGTGATTACATTCCTAGTCAGCATCTTGACATGATAGATGGAAAACGTGTGTGCCAGTGGCCAGGCAGCAAGTGAGAACCACATTCTCAAGTGGAAACAGATCTATTCGAATACAAGCAAGCCCCCCCCCCCAAAAAAAGGACTTGGGCTCTGTGTGTCGCTGTGAACCTGTTGGCAAAACTTAAGGAATGGAATCATTGTCCAGCCCTTACCCAAGAAGTCGTAATTACTGGACGGAGCTGTGTTTGTGTTTCATGTCCTGCTATCATTCCAGGTGTTGTAAATTGCATGTTGTAATTAAATGAACGTGGAAATACAATATGTATCTTGCGCATAGAAAAGATTGAAAATAGCAGTTATTTTGAGACTATATATTTATAAACACTCCAAAAGAGTAATCAAAAATGAGTTAAAACTGTCTGTGCATTGGGGTGTCAAACACACAGCCAAACTTGTTCTTTTAAGCAAAGTTTTATGTGTATTCAACTGGGAATTTTCCATCAGGTAATGTAGGTGTAATTCCCGACCTCCAGTGCATGTTGGGAATACGGATGGGAATACCCAGACATTGCTGCTGTCCAGAACAGCTTGTCCAGACATCAGCTGCTCAGTCTGTAAGGTGAGAATCCTGACAGACAAGACCCTGCTGAACAAACCCCAGTGACGAGTTCTGCTTTATTCCTTCAAGGTGTGGGGTTTTAGTTTAGAAGTACACTTGATTATACAAAATGTTGACAGTTTATCAATCCATCAAGCATTTTATTAGGAAGGTCTTATGAACACAGTGATAATGTATTTTATTGTTCTTTCCAGTCACTGAAACTCAGCTTCACCATAGTGGGTCTTAGAATACAACACCCATCTCATTTACTGTGAATCTTCAATGTCATCTCGAAAGAGGCTTTTTAAAAGCCCTTTGGGCAAGCAATTCCGTGCATTAGCCATTCAACTCTCTTTGGCATTTATGACATCAGCTCAGCTACATAAAACAAAACTGCAACCCCTGTGGCTGAAATCCTTTACTAGAATTTACTCGTGAAAATAGTTTGACGTATTCTCTTGCTTTATTTGGAAAAAAACAAATAGGAAGTTGTATTGTTACTGTCTCCCTCCGGAAGTGTCCAGCCAGTGTGATGGTGGCGTCTCCAGTGTCTGTGCTGAGTGAGTGTTGGGAAGGCTCTGCTCTCGCCCCTGACTTGTCACGTGTTATAACTGCTTGAGTTCTTGGCCTCAGAGCTGTTATGTTGTTCGTCCTGAGTCTGTCTGCCTCTCTAGAGTCTTCTCACCACCCAGGGTTCTTGTGGAAAAGCCCACACCACAGTGATGCGAAGAGGAAAGACCCAAGTGTTCGGGTTTCAATACCAAAGGGAATGTGGTCTGATTGCCCCGCCCACGCTGGGCTCCACATCACACCTCCACCCCCTGCGCAGTAGCAGACCAGGACTCCCTGAAGGCTTTGCGGGGAAACTGCTTGTTACAATAGTTCTGTGGCACAAAATAATGAAGTTAGAATGCCACTGTGGTGCTCAACCGAGCTGGAGACGTTCTCTCTGAATTGTACTTAATTTATAAATGAGTGAATGAAGGATGCCATTGAGAGAAAAGTGGATTGTCCCAGGTTCTCTACAAATCAGAGGCCCATTGCCTAGGGTCGTGTGGGGAAGCGCTCAAGCCAGGCTGGGAGTGGAGGTGGTCCTCGGGTTCTGTTGCGTGGGCTTCAGTTTTAACAGTGATGATGTGGAACAGCATCAGGCAACAGAAGAGCCCTCCACTAGACGTGCAAAGCCCTGTTTCCAGAGTTACAGCCAGAACTGCAGACAACGCTAAAGCTCGTGAGTTAGCTGTGTAGCTCTCTAAAAAGTCTCCTGATTTGTTCTTGTCCCTGTGACAAACTTGAGCAAGCTCTGTGGCCTGAGCCAACTCGGAATTTAGAGTTCTGTTCTCTGTTGTTCACACTGGGTTGCAGCAGCATACACTTTGCCTGATGGTTTCTCTCTGAGTTGCTGACATAGTATTTGTGGACAGAAAGGCCAAGTGCACAGCACACAGTGGTCCTCAGCTTTTCCCATTCACTCCTTGCCTAAAACCCCCTGATTCCTGATGGTCCTGCTCACAAACAAATGACAGGAAAGGCCTAGTGTAATTTGGAAGTCGGACAGTGGGGGTTGATTACGAGGCCAGCTTCATCTGGCCAGAAGCTGCTCATCCTGATTTCAAGGCCAGGGCTCATGCTGAGTCCCTACGGAAGTGAGGGAAAGTTGAAGGACTTGGAACCTGTCGTGTCCCACAAAATCCAGAAGGACTTTGTGCTTCTCTCTGCTGTAGGCCAGAGCAAACTGCAATAGTTTTTAATTCTCCCTGGTGAGGAAGGAAGTCCTTCAGCTGTCAGATTGCTCCCTCCCTAGTGGATAGTCCTGCCTTCCCCCCGGATGCTTTTCCATCAGCTCCCGTTGGCATTCTGTGAATCGCTCTAAGTGGTAGCCAGAGTCATTTTCAGAACCCTCTTTAGTGGGAGAGCGTATGGACAGACCAGCTGCACACTGTGCTCACAGGGCAGCCAGGCCCCATTGCAGTACCTGGAAAAGAAGGCGCGGTTTTAGTAGACCGTGTGCTGCATTCCAGGTGTGCTGGTGGCTTTCCAGAGAAAAGACAAACAGTAATGACTTTCTCTGTGTGCTTGTTTGAATGAGAAATCCACCCCACCCCCCACCCCCATAGACACTAGCATTTGAACACGTGATCTCCACTTGGAGCCGCTGTCTGGCCAGTGTTACGGAGCCTTGCTGGAGGGTGCATGTCACTGGGGGTGGACTTGGAGACTGTATAGCTTCGCCCCACTTCTGGTGTGCTCCCCCTGCTTCACATTTGTAACTGAAGATGTGAGCTCTCCGCTTCCTGCTCTGGCCAACCTGTTGCCATGACTCCCTGGCCATATGGACTCGCCCCCTGGAACCCATAAGCCCAAAGGAAACCTTTCTTCTGTCAGTTGCCTTGGTCATAGTGTTTATCGGAGCAGCGGGAAAGGAAATAACGCACCCTCACAACTGGAAATATGAACTAAAGCTGGACGGAGATTGAGGACTGTGGACTGTTTTGAAAGCCTCGGGACTTTAGACAATGGGGTCTTAGGGTTTGAAGCCCCAGGAAAGCTAGCTATCACAGTGTTTTCCTGACTATTCCCAGATCTCCATCCTCACCCGTTTAGTTCTCTCCTGGTTGGACGTGAGTGTTATGGGGACTGTTATACACAATTGGAGGTTGCTGCTTTGTCTCCTATAATGGGGGGGGGCTTACTTCCCTTGGGTGGGGTTCAGTCTGTTTGGACTTCTGCAGATTCCTTGCTTTTACTCTTCCTGTGGCAAAAGAAAGCACTCCTAAACACTGAGAAAAAAAAAAAAATCAGATGTTGGTGCATACCAACTTCTGCCTATAGAGACCCACGGTTCTTTCAGGGAAGTCAGGAAACGCTGATTGTTTTACCTTCTGGATAAAAACACATGTGTCTCGAAGAGTAAGTCTTGCCCTCACAAGTTCACTGGCACAGCCTTACCGAAACAGGGCATCTTCTTCCAAACTTGGCCCCACGGTCAACCAGACAGAGTCAGACATGGAACCTGTGACTTGGATCCTCCACCTTAAACATGACCTTTTTGCTCCAGGGACCTACTGACTCACTGACTTAGAGCTTTGTGGTATTAAATGGCTCTAGTATCCACCAAGCATGGTACAGGATGCTCTGCTGGATAATCTTATGTCAACTGGACACGAGCTAGAGTTATATGAAAGGAGGGAAGCCCCATTGAGAAAATGCTCCCGTAAGATCCAGCTGTAGAGTATCTTCTTAATTAGTGATCAATGGGGGAGGGCCCCGCCCATTGTGGGTGGTGCCATCCCTGGGCTGTGGTCCTGGGTGATATAAGAAAGCAGGCTGAGCCACTGCCCTGACTTCCTTGGTTGATGAACCGTGCTGTGGAAGTGTAAACCAAATACACCCTTTCCTCCCCAGCTTGCTTCTGGTCATGCTGTTTCATCACAGCAATAGAAACCCAAACTAAGATGCCTTGTTTCTTTTCCCTCCTGTTTACTCGAGGGTATTCGTAGGGACTATTGTGTTGGAAAATCTCATAGAGCCCCATTAATGTTGATTATTCTTTCCTGTGGACTGCCTGTAGGGAGAAAACCGTCTGGTGCAAAGGAGAAAGGATGATGGGCAGGTTGATATAAAAGGGGAAGGGTGTCCGTGTCTGCCTGCAGCAGAGGCAGACACCTACCCAGAAGTAGAGAATTCCTCCTTCTGTGAGCTTTCATCTTTGGTTTAAATAAGAACAGGAAAGTCACTCTGACTTGGGACTGACCCTGTAATTCTAGCTGAGAAGACGTGGGCTTGAGTCCACTGAAAGATCTACCGCTATGCCCAGACGTCTGTCTCTTCACTGCTAGTTCGGGACCAGAGTGATTTACAGGTAAAGCTGTTAATGCCCTTTCATTCCCCACAAGAGACATCCTGGATTCATTTCTAGCTCAGAATGCTCTATGGTGTTTGAGGGAATCTGTAGTCTGAAACTGACTCGTTCCTGTCTGTGCCTGCAAGCTAGTTTTCGGTGGGAAAACTCCAGGGGAGAAGTTTCAAAGGCTTCCAGTCCCCATGGCCCTCCTCTTGGAGAGGTTTTGATGAAATGGTTTTTTAATATTCTTCGATTCTATTTCGTTCAGTGTTTGTCAGGTCCCAGAGTCAGGAGAATATGGCATTTGCAGCTAGGTATCTTGAATCTTGGCTCTTGTCAAGTTGAGTTGGGGTCTCCGTTGTTTACAGCATTGTTTTGACTTTAGTAGTGTTTTACTGTGTACAGGCTGCCCCTGGACCACCTTACCTCCCATACAGCTCGGACCCCGACACACTGTTTCCCACTGAGCTTTGGAGAAAGTGGTTAATAGGTAGGTTGGAAAGCTGCATATTCACAACTCATCCATTTCTACTACGAGATGTTAGCAACTGATTTTGTACTTGTGAAATGATCGTTACCAATTAAGAATTGTGTGTAATCTTTTTTTTTTTTTTATTTAGAGCAGGTTTGAACAAGTTTAGCCCATATCAATGAATGTCAAGATTTTTGCCGCTTTAGAGATCAGTAGTGATACATTCATATACTGTGGCGTATTCACCAGATTCGCTTTGTTTCTTGTTTGAGATGGGGAGGGGGGGAAGACATTAGCACCAACATTTGCCCATTTGTTGTTTCTTCCACAAGGCCAATTTAAATGTTGCGATGTTTACCTCATTGTATTCTTTGCCTGTTCATTTTAATTAACTGAAATTGTGTATCTAATATGTGATTGTTGGGGTAGACGAAACGTACAGTGTTGTAAATGTTCATTAATAAATAATCCCTCCAAGATAACAAGGTCAATGGCTAGATGTGTGCAGGCTATTAAATTAGCTTTCTGGTGTGGTCCTAACAAAACTGCCACAGACTTCTGGCTGAAAACACTAGAACTGCATCATTCCAGAATCCTAAAAGTTAGAAGATGAAGATCAGGGTGGTGGCAGAGCCATGCATCCTGTGAATTTCAGGGAGAATTCCCTTGCATCTTCTAGCAGTCCTTCTTGTTCCTCGGCTCTTCCATGAAGGTTTCGGACCTCCTGTTCATGAGCGTGTGGCCTTCTGCTCCCGACATGCGCGTATGGCCTTCTCCTTCTAGAACATGCCCTTCAACTTTGATTACACCCACAAAAGCAGTGTTTTCAGATAAGCCCACTGTGATGGTTGTGTGTGTGTGTGTGTGTGTGTGTGTGTGTATGTGCGTGTGTGTGTGTGTGTGTGTGTGTGTGTGTGTGTGTGTGTGTTGTAAACATGACACAAGCTATAGTCATCTGAGAAGAGGGAAACTCAGTTAAGAAAATGCCCACATCAGAATGCCCTGTGGGTAAGCAAACTGATGATTGATATGGGAAAACCTATCCTGATGTTAGGCTGGTGGTCCCACTCCTGGGCTGGTGGTCTTGGGGTATATAGAAGAAATCTAGATGAGCAGGTCATGGGGAGCAAGCCAGTAAGCAGCACTCCTGAATGGTCTCTGCTTCAGCTCCTGCCCCCAGG
Source organism: Peromyscus maniculatus bairdii (assembly GCF_049852395.1). NCBI lineage: Eukaryota > Metazoa > Chordata > Mammalia > Rodentia > Cricetidae > Peromyscus > Peromyscus maniculatus. The sequence continues at coordinate 37,737,128 of NC_134872.1, forward strand.
TTCCTGCTCTAGCTTCCCTCAGTGATGGGCTGTAACCTGTAAGCCAAATAAACCCTCTCCTTTCTAAGTGGCTTTTGGTCATGGTGTTTTATCACAGCCGTGGAAAAGCTAACTAAGACAGCCACATTCGCAGACTCTGTTCTGACATGAATTTTGGAGGAACGCTATTCAACACAGTAGAGATGTGGAATCAGTCCACTACTTAACGACTACTCCATCTACTACTTAACTCAGTAGTAGGAAAACAAGGGAATAGACTGTCAGTGGCTTTTCATTACAAACAAAAAACTCTATTGGGCTGAGAATGTAGCTCAGTGGATGTTTACCAAGTATACACAAGGCCCTGAGTTGAGCCCCAGCACCACATCAACGGTATGGTGCATGCCTGTGGGTAATCCCAGCACCTGGGACACGGGGCAGGAAGGTCAGATGGTCAAGATCACACTTAGTGAATTCAAAGCCAAATTGGGCTGTGCGAGACCCTGACTAAAAACAAAAAGAAATCAACAATAATAATAACAAAACATTACTTTTCAAGATCATTTCTCTGATGCAGAACAGAAAAGATTCATGTGGCATGGGACAGCAAGAATCCATCTGAAGATGGAGGAGGAATATTTACAGTTGTACACAGGCAAGACCAGAGGGCACAGCCACTACACAAACAGGTGACCCAGGCTTTTGTGGACCAATGCCACCCTACCATCTTCACACCCATGCTATGTAACGGATTCCAAATAAGACCAGACGACAAGAAGAAAATGGCCAAGCTTAGTTTATGTCCAAGTGGGCGTGATATGGATACGTGATTTAAATAATGACAGTTCCATGTAGCCCCACTCAAGGGTAGTCTTGGAAGAACTGTGCAGGACACGCCTCATAGAGGGCAGAACTGAGGGCAGGGAACCTGTCAGTTCACTTTGTGGGTGAAGGAAAGCAGGCCAAGTGAGAATATAGATGGATCCGCAGGCAGGACCAATAGCTTTCCTACTGTTAGGAACTTGGAAGGACAAGGCCTGGAAGATTCGGGACAGGGTGTCTGATGCAGAGGGGTGTTGGAGCATCTGTGGGCTATTGACAGAGGATGATGGCCGTCATGTTTCATGTTAGTTTGCTGGAGGCCATCCTCTACCACAGAAGAGGTGCCTCGTGACCTAGTAGACAAGATGACTTTGGCCACCCCAGGGCTGGCTCAATGGTGGGAGATATGGAGACTGTGAATGGGTCTGATGGTGCAGGCATTCATTTGCCAAAGTTGACATCAGCCTGGTCTACCCTACACATCCCCAATCTGCCATAACAGACGAGTCTGAGCTTGCAACAAACTGATCTCAACGGACCTCTTTCACCCTATTAAGGCCGGTGACTCATTCTGATAGAAACAGACAGATACCCCTGCCTGTTCTGACCACAGAGCTCTTCAGAAGCGCCGCTAGAGGGCCCCCAGAGTGCTTGTTTATTTAGCGTTGGGTATCATTGTCAAAGGGCTTCCTTACAGAATAAAGGTATGAAAACTGGCTGTAACCAGGGGACTACACCATGTGAACCATCGAGGCTCACAGGAAGTCAGTGTGGCCTATTAAGGGCACAGGGCCAGCTCAGAGATACAAGAACAGGATGCCACACTCCAGGATGCAGGAGACACTTAGGGTCAATCAATCTCCAAAGTATTCTGTCTCCATAGAGGAGGACCCAAGGGTCTGAGAACCAACGAGTGGTACCTCTAATTCCCAGTAACCTCTTGGAAAATACATGCTTCCCAAAGCCCTACGTGCAAGCTCTCAAGATCAAAATATCTGGTTCTCAAGGGAGCCTTCTGTCTGGAAAGATGACAAAAAGCTGGCTGAATCACACACTGGAACTTCACTTTCAATCTGGGCACTTAAGGATGACCAGAGGCAGTTGTGGTCCTGATGGGGGAGGTGGTGTCTAACCAGAAAGAGGAAGGGGATGCCCAGCTGCTGTCATATACTGGGGAAGGGAAGGAGAAATGTGGAACAGAGGTGACCCCCTGAGATGTCTCTTGTTCGGGGTAGACAGTAATGGCCAAGTGTAGTTACCCTAGCCAGAAGATGAGGGCCTCACACCTCTCAGGAAAGCCACTGGGAATAGCTGAGACATGGCTGAGGGCAAGGGCAGACTGGACAGTATAGATGGGTACTGTGGAACGCCAGCTATAGCCCTGGGTCCAGCAACACGGCCAAAGATGTTGACACTGAACCCCCTTTCTATCATCTTTTTGTAAGGACCTGTATCCGAGACAGGAATTCCTGCACGACCAGGCATCTGTTCTGCCCCTGAGCCATGTGCCTACACCCTGCCTCCTTAAGTTCCTCCTAAGAAGGCACATCAACAGGGGGAGCTTGCCAGAGATGCTTCCAGAATCCACACTTAGACACAAACCAGAGAGGCTTAGTGTGGACTGTAGCTAGCATGTGGATGCACTGCCCTGGCTCTTGCAGTGAAACGCCGCTCGCTGGCCACCGGCCAGCCATGCTGTCTGTCTATAGGCTCCTGCTCCCTGCTCCTTTTAGAGCTGGCTGAGCAACAGAGAGCCGCCTCGCCCATGGTCAGTCTACTTCCTGAGCAGCTCACATCTGCGACGGATCGATACGTGTCTATAAAGGCTGGCTCTGCCTGACACAGGCCATCACGGAGGGATCATTCTGGCTATTGAGATTATTGATGGGCTGGCATTGTCACTTGACTGCTCTCTTGACCCACGTCTCCTCCCTTTCTCGTCCGTCAATGTCAGTTCCGGGGATTCTCCTTAATAACCATTCTGTGTGCCACAGTCCATCTGGTGGTTTCCAGCTATAACATCGTTCACAGATGTGGAATGTACCGGATGCAGACTGTTGAACCAAAGCTAGTATCGGAGGACTAGCTAGTGGCCACATCAGGAGTGGAGGGGTATTGGCAAATAAAGACCCCGCGGGGCACAAGCAAGGGCTGTGTGGACTTGCCTCGTCAATGATAAGCCCTCCATACCCAGGGGGGCTGGCTGAGGCAAACAGGGAAGCCCTCCCATGCTTTCGGGTTTCTCCTGGCCTGGAGATAAAGAGATCAATGCTTGGTCCCCGTCTAGATGGGTTGATTGAACATGTTGGTGAAATAATGCCCTTTCACAAAGTTGCTCGTACCCTAGACCTATTTGCATGACTCTCCTATGACTGAATCCTGTTCCCCCAACCCCACGTGTTGACATCCTACCTCCCCGTGACTTAGAATGGGACTGTGGAGAGATGGGACTTTAAATGTGCTTGAGATAACTGAGGTTAAGTGGGGTCATGAGTGTGGGCCCTAATCCAAACCCTTGTGTTCTTAGAAGCCCAGGGATGCACAATCCTAGGAAAGACAGTGTGAGCTGCCATCGGCAAGCCAAAGAGGCACCTCAGGAGCAGCCAGTAACCTTAGCCTTGTGTTTCCAGAACTGTTTAAACGAAGGTCTTGTTTAAGCCACCCAGTCAGAGGTACTTTCTTACAGAAGCCTAAGCAGTCCATCCGGGGAAAGAGGAATAGGAGAATACCCACTGTTCAGTCAGGAAGGAACCTGAGCAGTGTCTCACACCCTCCCATCCCCAGCAAGAGGGAGGGGTGAGGTCATCTGAGGACTCCTGACACCCGAGGCTCTCTCTTTGGCCTGCGGCAGTAAATAACCAAGGTGCATTTCGAGCCACAGCCAGCGTTTTAAACCTCAGTGCGCTTCAGTTTGGCTCAGGCCCTGCCCCTGACACCGGGGTGTCCTCAAGCCCATGTTCAAGTTTACACAGGTGTTGATGGCCCCGTGTGGCAGATCATCACGATGCCGCCGTTTTCACTGGGCTGGGAATACAGTCAGTACAGGGACTGGCCTGCGGTATCTGTGTCTTCAAAACCCAATAGAGTTCCTGGAACAGGACACTGGAAGTGAGGAAGACCGGAAGAAAGGTGAGTGGGGGAGGGATGGATTTTAGAAAAGATCTTAGTGTGTTTTTGTTCTTGTTTGCTTTTCAGCTCTTTTTTTTTTGGTGGGGGGGGGGGGCGGAGCTGCCACCCAGCTCCCAAATAAATCCACACATGGAGGCTTATTATTACTTATGAATGCCTGGTCTTAGCATGGTTTCTTTCTTGCCAGCTTTCCTTATCTTAAATTATCCCGGCTCTCTTTTCCCTTTGGGCTGTTCCCGTTCTCTTACTTCTGTAACTCTTACTCTTACTCTGTGGCGTGCTGTGTAGTTGGGTGGCTGGTCCCTGGGGTCCTCCTCCTTCTCTGGCTCCTAGCTCGCTCTCTCCTCCCAGATTTCTCCTTCTCTGTATATTGTCTCTGCCTGCCATCCCCGCCTCTCCTGTCTCCTGCCTCGCTATTGGCTGTTCAGTTCTTTACTAGATCATCAGGCGTTTTAGATTAGACAGGCACAGGAACACAGCTCCACAGTTAAATGCAACATAAACAAAACGCATCTTAAAATAATACTCCACAACATATTCTCTGTTGCTATAACAAAATACTCAAATCTCTTCTTATAAAGAAAGGAAGCTTATTTTAGTTCTGAGATTTGGAAGTTGCAAGATCAGGATTGTGCAAGTCCAAGTATATATATGTACACACACACACACACACACACACACACACACACATATATATATACGAGATATATATGGCAGACTGGTCATTATTGAACCAACACTGTCTAGGTTCACAGTCACAACTCATTCCCAGGAGAATTTCTCCTTGAGATTACAGGAATAACAGTTGGAAAAAAAAAAAAAAAAAAAAGAAGAGTTTGGGGAAAATAGCTTTTTTTTTTTTTTTTTTTTTTTTTTTTTTTTTTTTAAGTGTAGTGTTCTTGTCTCTCTCACTTCAAATAGTGGTGAGTCATCCTCTTCGAAAAGAATGTTTCAGAACATTCCTTCCATTTACAATTAAGAATCCACATAAATTGCGACAGTCTAGTTTTGCAGGATCGTAATTGACTTTATTTGCCGTTTCAGAACAGAACCAGACAGACACAAGGAGGGGTGGTTCAGAGCTCTGTGCCCTGTGGCTCAGGCAGGTTTTATTTATAGCCAGAGAAAGGGAAGTGAGGTGCGGAAAGGGGAGGTAAGGTGAGGTCATAACCCACCGATCCACCTACCTGTGTTCAGGGATCTAAGATTATGTGGGGGAGGGGAAAACCCTTCCTAAGCTGTGTCAAGCTCAGCAAGCGTCAGCAGCCGCCACAGCCACGTGCAGTTCCTCCTGGATCCATGCATATGGTCTGGGTGGCATTGGGAGAAACTTCTTCAATACTTCTGGCCCAATGCACTTATAAATATGGACATAGCTTTAAGCAATCCCTATAGACCCTCTGTTCTGCGTAAAAGTCCCTCGTTTCCATCTCCTGCATCTAGAGGTCACACAACAGTTCCCTTGGTCTCACCTGTCACTAAGATGCGGGTTGTGGGGGATGAAGGGGTGAGGGTGGCACCCTACAGGGAGAAAACAGACCTGAAAGTCAGCCACCCTGAACACAAGGTTCACAGCCTCCCCAGCAGTGCCTGAAGGGGTGTGCTTAGACCGTGCTGGGGGGCTGTGGTCTCACAGTCAGCACACCAGGGACAAATTGTCCTCAAAGCTCAACACACAACAGTTTGATAGGGGAAGAAATAGCTATTATAGCCTGTTGGTGGCTATGCTGGGCAATGGCCACATGGGGGCACTGCATCCTCAAGAATGAAGGAACACCAGTTAGGCCGTTCTCTGGACTGGTTTAGCTTGGAAACCAACTGCCTATGAAAGGGATGAGACCTTCCCTTTCCTGCCAAGCTGAACTTTTGGGACCCAGTGCCCTCTGCTGCCAGACAGGAAGGGTCTTAACATGGTGGGCTGTGAACCTGGAAGTAGCCATCTGAAATGTTATTCTGATTATTGCCAGCTATTCCAGTGACTGGAATTCCTGCACCTTCTGCATTGGCTCACAGCTCAGGAAGCTACAGAGCCTCTCTCTGGGAGGAAACAACTATCTAATAAATCAAGGTCAAGGCCTGGGAGCCGGGAGTCCTGTGTGGTGAATCAGTTTCTGGCTTGATCTGCTGGTGATGGTGTTCAAGAACCATCCTTCAAGATGAGCAACCTTGGGCTAGCTGCCTGGAATCCCGCATCCTTCTTGTCTTATTTCCACACTAGGGATTGTAACATATACCTTGGTTTGGGATGGATACACATAACATCTGTCAGGGGAAGCCTGGGGTGAGCGATTGGCCCTGACTTCGCTTGCAGGTTTGGGAACACAGGAAGAGGAGGGGGGTGGGCTCAGTGTAGCCTGGGGGAGGCAGGGAAGGACCACTGGATCATTACTGAAGCTGACGGGGACCTTCGCTGCCTTCTCAGGGAAGCTGTGAGCCACAGGGATGGGGTGTCTGTGTAACAAGGCCTTTGTGATAGTGGGGCTCACATCTGCACAATCTGGGGTTCCTGTGGGCCCACTGAAACACAGCCTTGAATGCTGAGAGGTACTAGTGGTGAGGATCCACACCACTCTCTGAGGATGCACCCCATTCTCTGAGGATGCACCTCATTCTCTGAGGATGCACCCCATTCCCTGAGGATGCACCTCATTCTCTGAGGATGCACCCCATTCTTTGAGGAGCCACCCTATGAGGTCTGGACTTACTCTTCTTTCTTTACTGCTTGATCTAAAGCCGAAGGTGAATTTCTGTTTGGTTTGGTACTGTGCCTTGGTAGTGTCCAGAGTGCCCCCTGGCCCCTACCCTCCAAAAAGCTGTCATATCATTGCTTAGTTCATTTGCTTCATTTTTGCCTGCCAGTGATTTCGTCTGACGGATACGTCATTGGGCCTGGACCCAAAGCAGCATTTCTCAAAGTCTGTGTCCCCACACGGGCATCATTGGCATCACCTAGGAATTCACATGTACGAGTGAGCCCTGGGCCCTTCTCACCCCTTAGTGTCAAGCTGGGGATGGAGACAAGCCAGCAAGTGTTAACAAGCTGGTGGTGACACATTGCGTTTCAGAGTCCGGGAAGCCGTGCTGGAAAGGAAGTGGGCCATCAGTGTGCTGCCGGTGGTGCCACCCTCCTCAGAGGGGCCCTCTGCTCCTTGGCATCCCCATCCCTGCCCTGCCCACCTCCCCTCATCAGCCCCTGGCAATGCTTTCACATTCCCTGGTCCACAGGGAAGGAATGTGGCTCCTGCCCAGCATTTCCACCTGCAGAAAGCATGCTTCCTTAGGAACTGCTAAAGACAGCAGAGTAAGAACCACAGAGCCAGACAGATGTAGGTGCCAGTGTATGCGGTGGTGTCGGGACAGCGCCCCCGCCCCGTAATGAAGATGAGGGTGAAGAGCTAATGAGAATGGCCGCCGTTGATTAAGCCATCATCAGAGGGGCAGTGATAATGGTGACAATTCCAGCAAGCCACAGCAGCTGCCACGTGTGGGCTGTTCACAGGAGCCCGTGAGATTTCCACAGTTACGGTTACACTTCCCAGAGGAAGGCAGTAAGGCATCTGGGAGAGTTAGGCAGCCTTACCTACCTTCACACACTGCGGGGGAAGAGAGGGCAGGCCTTTCAGCCCACCCTAGGCAACCTTGCCCTGGGCCAACGTCACCCCCGACCCCAGGGTCTCAGCAGGCAGGGCATTAGCAGTTTGGTTGGAAGAGCTTTTCCTTTAGGCTGACCAGATCTGCACCCCTTGTCTGGATACTCATCTAGTGCGTGAGCACCCCCCCCCAGTCTAGATTTATTCAGTCTGTGGAGGTGAATCAAGGGGGGTGGGGCTTAGTGGCTGCACTTAGAAGCCACTTTGGGGTGTCTGTCTTCTGTGACTTGGGAGATGAAAAGTCTCATTCCTTCTGGGCTGCTGCGTGAATGTGGGTGAGGCATGGAACATTAGGTGAGTCTGTGAGACCAGAGAGCCACATCATCCATCTGTCTGGCAGGAGCCTGCTCCGGGCTCCACAGAGGCCTGTGCGTGGGCAGCTCTCAGCTCGCCCCAGCTTCCAGTCTTACTTCCTGGAGAAAACAGACATGTCTAGCCACGGGGCTTCCTGGAGAAGACCCCCGAGAGCCACCCCTACCCCACAGCACCGCTGGCCTAGCCCAAGGTTGGGGAGATTGGTTCCAGGGGTTGACGGCCACCTCCTGTGGAAACTCTGCCAGACCACAGCTACCACTGGGGCCTTCTGTCACGGAGCTGGTGGCAGGGAAGCCCAGATATGGAGTGAAGAAGGGTCTGCTGGAGGGTTGGTCAGGTCTGGCTGGTGCACGTGTCCTAGGAAGGGCCTTGGACAGTTGTCTCAGGCATCTTCCACCTGCAATGACATTTTATTTTCCCATCGGTTCATGGAGAAAGCTGGAGGGAATCGGGGGTGTTTGTACATCTCTGAGATCTGCGTTCCAAGCCTCCGAGGTGGAACCTCCCTGCGTAGCTGCCACTGCTGACACAGCAGAGCCTTCCAGCTGGCCTTAGGCAGGGCTAATGAGGTTGACAGCTGAACTCCACTCCAGCAAGCCACGTCCCTTCAAGGTCACCTACTCTGGACTTCGGGCAATTTTCTTATTCTCACTTCTACACGTCACAGGCTCTTTGGGTAGGAGCACACAACCAGGGTTTGTGCCAGATTCGCTTTTTCCTTTCATCTGGGTTCCTGCAGTGTGAGGCTTTTCCTGGGGAGACGGCGCACACACATCCACTCACCCCAGAAGCCCACAACAGACGATTGCGCCAAGGTCCAACTTGGCGAGGCAATGGGTTTGCATCCAGGTTCCTAACAAGACTGTGGGGGAGGGGTGACTTAGAAGAAGCAGAGATGACTCAGAAGCAGGGCCTCGGGGAACACCCCCCCCCAACATGGTGACCACTCTTGAGAACGGCAAGCCTGGAGTTCTGCACAGCTTACAGGCAGCTAGACAGAATTCTTGGCTCCAGCTCTGTGGTCAGAATCTCCACCCCTACAGCTGTTTACTTCTTATACAGGCAGGGTCGGGCCCCCCCAAGAACCTTCCAAGTTTTGTTTTCTTAGACATGCTGCCCTTCCCATCTGGAACCTCCCCACTCTCTTCTGAAGGGAATGTCTCAACTCTGAGGAAACAGCCATGGAACGGTACCTCACAGAGAAGCCTCCAAAGCAAGACTGAATCTTGGTCCAGCCTTCACTGCATTGAAGGAGTCCAGCCAGGGGCACCCCCCGGATTGTGGGTGCCCAGGTGCAGCGGGGTGAGCAAGCCTGTGCCCATCTCAGACAGGTTTGGAGCCCAGCATTTACAGGTGGGATGATGTAAAACACATCTTCAAGGATGCTGCAGTCAGTGTGAGCCACAGCTCAGCATAGCAGTGGTTCCCAACCCCTTTGACAAACCTGTATCTCCAAAAAACATCTACATTGCAATTTATAATGGTAGCAAAACTACCATTATGAAGTAACCATGAACATAATGTTAAGGTTGGGGGTCACCACAACATGAGGGACTGTATTAAAGGGTCGCAGCATTAGGAAGGCTGAGAACCACTGCTGTAGAGGAAGTGGAGATGTATCCAGCATTACTGGGAGCTCTTGGGAGCTCTCCAAATGCCAGCAAGGCACTCATTGCCAAACAAATAAATAAGAAAAATGACATTTAAGAAATATAGTTCACAGTGTATATCATATACTACTTATTATATAAAATGCACATGGCATTTATTCTATTTATGGTGTATTACATGATTAATCTATTTCCTGATATGTTAAATAATTTATACACACTCATACATTTTTCTAAGGCAATCATTTTTATTTTATTTTTTAAGGAAATTCTCACTAACCTTGGGTGTTGAAAATGTCTTTGCACTCATGATGGTAGTAGTCGGTTTATTTTTTATCATCTGTGGGATAAAGCAAGCACTTCCCAGTGGTGAGATAAGAAGTGAGAAAAGTTAGCAATCCATGACTCTTCTTCACCTTTGGAGACTAGGGATGTTGATGACACCTCGACTGTGGGTACCACCTAGGCCTGGAGGTAGATTGCTCCCTCTCCACCATCCACCTTTCCTTCCTGAGACCACCCACACCTGCTGTCACAACCGATGCTGAAAGCATCCCCAGGGACACACTCTGCTGAGCTGGGCAGACCTGGCACATGCTGGAGAACAGGACAGGCAACCCTGAGCCTCTGTGTGGGGCTGTTCCTCCTCAGCACCAGTGCACAGAAGGGAACCGGAAGAATTGTGCCCAGCATCCTCCGATTAGGCTGGGCCCAGGCACACATTCCCTCCATTGCCCTTACTTCCTCCTCACTACATGAGATGGTGGCTGTGAAATGTCCCTGCAGGGGACTAAGCCGAGCCTATTAATTGCCAGGGGTGCACTCTCTGGCCAGACAGTTCTCCCTGAGGACTTAGCACAGAGCCTTGACTGGAGACCCCTACCTCCTGAGCCCCTGGGCTCCAGCTCTGCAGTGAGGTAGCAATGTCCCCAGTGACTCTGGACAGTACTGACTTCCTTTCAACCCTCTGAACTCCCACAGGAGTAGAAGTCTGAGCTTTTACTGACCCCTCTGAGCCTCTGCCATTGTGTTCCTAAACCCTAGAGGGGCATCTCACCCCAACACATAGGAAACAACAACCTGGAGCACCCCAGTCCAGAGACCAACCACTACAGGCGGCCGGGCATGTGCCTCGTGCTAACCTATCTACGGTTGCCAGCAGTTTCCTGGAGGTCTGAGAAAGGAATCATCAGCTCTTTTCCTACAGAGAAACCTAGACTAAGGCCCTGAAGGCATACAGCACCCACCCAGGAGGAGAGGGAAGCAACCACCGAATAGGAGAGGGAGCACCCACCCAGGAGGAGAGGGGAGCATCCACCCAGGAGGAGAGGAAAGCACCCACCCAGGAGGAGAGGGGAGCACCCACCGAATAGGAGAGGGAGCACCCACCCAGGAGGAAAGGGGAGCACCCACCCTAAAGGAGAGGGGAGCACCCACCCAGGAAGAAAGGAGAGCACCCACCCTAAAGGAGAGGGGAGCACCCACCCAGGAAGAGAGGAGAGCACCCACCCAGGAAGAGAGGGGAGCACCCACCCTAAAGGAGAGGGGAGCATCCACCCAAGAGGAGAGGAGAACAGGTATATCAGACTGGAAATATCAAGTTCTAACCAGTCAGAGGAGGAGCAGCTCCGGGGTAAGTGAAGTGGGTGACCTTTCCCTCTGAGGCCCTAGAGCAGTGGTTCTCAACCTTCCTAATGCTGCAACCCTTTATTACATTCCTCCTCTTGTGCTGACCCCCAACCTTTACATTATTTTTGTTGCTGCTTCATAACTGTAATCTTGCTACTGTTATGAATCGTAATGTAAGTATCTGTGTTTTCCAGTGGTCTAAGGTTGTCCCAGTGAAAGGGTCGCTTGACCCTCCAAAGGGGTCGTGACCCACAGGTTGAGAACCATTGCCCTCAAGGGACACTGTGGTCTCTGCCTCCAATGTCCTGTATGCAGTAGGTACTCAATAAATACATATTGACCCATAATTGCTCATCAACCCAAAGCTGCTGGGCTGTGGATCCTGCAGTCTCTTTTCTTTTTGTTTTGTTGATTGTATGTGTGTGAGTACTTTGTTTGCATGCATGTGTGTGTAATACATGCATGTGTGCCTTATGCCTATATAGACCAAAGAGTCTGAAGAGGGTATCAGATCCTCTGGAGCTGGAGTTATGGATGCCATATGGGTCCTCTAAAAGCTAGCCAGTGCTCTTAACTGCTGAGCCATTTTTCCAAGCGCCTGTACTCTGTTTTCTAAGGGCTGTTCGCTCCTGTGCTGGTAGATACCCGAGTGTAGCTTGAATTCACACGTGCTGTAGCAAATAAGCCAGAATGCCTGGCTAGAAAGAGCTTCAGTTAGAGAATAAGACCTGGGCTCAGCATCCTGGTGAAATCCAGGACTCAGTGAGGCCTGGGGCCCTGGAAGTTCAGATTCGGGGATGGCTGGGCCTTATAGGAAAGGATTTCTAGCCTCCCGGGACTTTGACCCACATGTGCACAGTTAGTTAGTTCAGAAAGAGCTGTGTTTGTGATCTGATGAGATTCTTCCCCTTAAGAGGCCCCATGTCATAAAGCTAGATGCAATAAAAAAATAATAAGACAAAGCCATGGGAGTAATTGGAGTTTTCTTCAGGAGCCTTGGGTAAGCCTGGCTTAGTTTATTGTTTCCCTTGATCAGAAATTCCCCAGCCATCTGGGACACACACACACACACACACACACACACACACACACACACACTATAAAGCCACCAGTAATGACATTTAGGGAACCAGCTCTCTGCATATGCTGGTTGAGAGGTGAGTGTTGGCGGAGCCCCGAGTGAGATGTGGACACAGGCACAGAGAGAACCCAAATGGCCTGCCCGGGTGTGAGCAGCATTGTATGTAGCCAAGAATCTGAATCATACAGTTGGACCATCAATTAATGTATTTTTTTTCCCCTCATCTCTTGATGTGAGGAGCTGTGATGGGAAATTTTGTCACTTGATCACGTGTCTGGGTGTCTCTGTGAGGGTATTTGGAGATGAGATTAACATATAGACCAAGAAAGCAGGAACATCGTGTCATGGGTCCCAGCCAATCAGTTGATAGAGTGAGAAGAGCCCCCGGGGGAGCTGGGGCAGCTTTCACCCAACTGCCTGCATCAGAACTGGGACCTTGACTCTTCCTTGGTCCTCCAACCTCAGAACTAGGACATCAAATCTTTAGATTCGGCAGCAGGAGGATGGCTGCACACTGACTCAAGGCAAAGGTGAAAGACTTCACATTAAAGAAAACTGCCATCAGGAAAGGCGCAAATCTACACAGAGAAACCCTGTCTCGAAAAAACCAAAAAAAAAAAAAAAAAAAAAAAAAAAAAAAAAAAAAAAGAAAACTGCCACAAGGCGGTGGTGGCGCACGCCTTTAGTCCCAGCACTCGGGAGGCAGAGGCAGGTGGATCTCTGTGAGTTCGAGGCCAGCCTGGTCTACTGAGCGAATTCCAGGGCAGCCAAAGCTGTTACACAGAGAATTCTTGTCTTGAAAAACCAGAAAGTAAAAGGAAAAAAAGGAAAAAGAAAAAGACAGACAGAAAGGTGGAAGAAAGGAAGAAAAGAAGAAAGGGAAAGTGGGAGTGGTCAGGAAAGGAGGGATCCACTCTCCCCCAGCACCTCTACAGAGGAGGACACCCCAGGAGCCACATGCAGGCAAAGAGGCCTTGTGTCCATGGGCCTGTGGGAACTATTTGTCACCTACACTATTCACAGTAGTGACCTGCGGGGTGATGAAGGGCAGATGAGCTCGAGCTGGATGGATTATTGTTTTTAAATTCTCTATATACACTGTACCTCTTCCTGCCAAGAGGACAATGTCCCCGTACCCTCCCCCACCCCCCACACCACTGGGATGCTCAGGCCATCAAAGCAAACCAGCTTGATCACTGGCATTCTTCCCCCCCCCATTTTTTTATTTAAAGTTTTTAGAGCCCACATTCCTTAGCATATATAGATTTCCTCAAAACAATTGAAATATCAAGTCAGTCACATGTGCAAATCACTTAAGGGAATATGGAACATATTCACATACTTTATTTATGAGCTGTTAGGTGCTTGGAATAGGAACCCACCCCACACCCTCCACACCCTCCACACCCTCCACACCCCCACACCCTCCACACCCCACCCCTGAGGCCCTGCACAGGCTAGGCACCTGAGCTACAGCCCTTTCCTTCTGTTTTCTCTTTGGTAGGATTGATTCAGCATCCACACCCACACTGCCTATCTCGTCCCTACAGCCCACCACCTTCCTGCTGAGAGGCAGTGTGAGAGAAGGCAGGGGGCGGGAACGTCCCTAATGGTGCAGAGCAAGAACAGCTGTGAAGGGAGGTGAGGCCGCAGGACGATGGCTGGTTCCCATCACTGCTCTGTATCTAAGGGCGGGTGTCCTGTGGCTTGGGGCTTGTTTTCTGCTGGCTACCTGGGTGCAGATGAAGTGGGATGGTTTGGGTGGGGCTCACTGAGTGACTTCCTCTATCTGTCTGTCTATTATCTATATAACTATATATCTATGTATCTATGTATGTATCTATGTATCTATGTATGTATGTATGTACGTATGTATGTATGTATGTATGTATGTATCTATCTATCTATCTATCTATCTATCTATCTATCTATCTATCTATCTATCTATCTATATCTCTTACCTCTGTCCCTGCAGGTTCTAGAGTCCCAAGTCTTTCTCTGGCTCCCTGTTTTCAAGTCTGGTTGGAGAGTGATGCAGACTCCCCAACCCTCTCCTGTCCACTTGACAAGACATCCAAAGGACCATCCTGTCTTGGGAGCTCCTATGATAACCCTGTCAAGAGAAGCAGGGTCCAGGATGAATGTGCGAGCTCCATTTGCAAAGGTTCCAGAGCCTTACATTTCGTATCATCCTCTTGTTATGACATGTAATAGTGACAGGACCTAGGGGCCAATTTGGGGGATGAAATGCCATGTAAATGCAAAGGATAAAATTCATGCCATTGGCCTCATTGTCGATGCTTTCAAATCCTAACATGCCTCATTAGGTTCATATTCATTTTTATGAAATGAGAAATTATAGGTGATAAAGCAATAGGGAAAAAATGATACCTCATAGGTGCTGAGACTGATGTGTCTCCCCTCCGAGTGTGTGTTCACACACACACACACACACACGTTTGTGCACAGGTGGTGATGAGCCTCACTCAGCTCTGGTGTCCTACAGTTTAGAGGTCCCATTCCATGCAGACTGTAGATGCTGCTGGATGTGGGGTTCCTCTGAGGAGACTGAAGATGGAGGAAGAAGTCTTAATTGCTCATTTTCACCCTGAATCGAGTGTGTGTGTGTGTGTGTGTGTGTGTGTGTGAGAGAGAGAGAGAGAGAGAGAGAGAGAGAGAGAGAGAGAGAGAGAGAGAGAGAGAGAGAGAGAGAGAGAGAGAGATGAACATGTAGATATGTGGTTAGGCATGCATGTGAAGATCAGGAGATAGCCTCAGACATTGTTGCTCCATCACCCTTGTCTGATGCCGGGGTCTTGTTTTTGTTTGTGGTTCTGTCTTGTCTTGTCTTGTTGTTGCTGTGATGCTGTCTTAGCTAAGCTAATCCAGGAGCTTCTGGGGATTCCTTCCATCTCCCACCCCAGTAGGATTGTGGAGCACTGATTGCGGAGGAGCTGCCTCACCTGCTCTTAGGTGGGCTCTCGGGATTTGAACTCAGACCAAAGGCATCAGCAAGCACTTTACCAGGGAGTCATCAGCTCAACACCTTTGTCCTTAATCCTGAGTCCATCCCTTGTGTCGTCTGTCTGCTGTTCCTCCATGAAGAGGTGAAAGTGACCTGAGCACCTTTACCTCACAATCCAGAGTTGTTCTCCTCATATTTGTCCCAAATGAACTGAAAGTCTACATTCACACAAAACTCTACTCATGGCTTGATTCGCAATTGCCAAACCTTGGATGCAAACACAGTATCTCATAATTGTTGAACAACTAAAGAAACGGTGGTATATCTGACAGTGGAATGTTCTTCAGTGCCAGAAAGATATGAATTACTAAGACCTGAACATGGAGTCACTCAGGCATATGACTAAGATGGTTCACTTTCTTATCTTTATTAATGTGTATGTGTGTGTGTGTATGAGTGTATGCCACATGTGTGCCGTAACCTCAGAGACTAGAAGAGTGTGTCAGCTTCCATGGAGCTGGAGTTACAGGTAGTAGTGAGCCAACTGACCTCTAGAAGAGCAAATCACTCTTAAATGCTAAGCCATTTTTCCAATCCAAGATGGTCCACTTTGGGTAATTTCCCACATTAAAAAAAAAAATCCAGTCTGAATCGGCTATGTGCCATATTCTCTGAGTTCTGGAACATTCAAAACTAGGAAGACAGTAACAAGATGAGTGGTGACCGAGTCAGGCTCAGAGAAGAAGGGAGGCAGAAGCGAAGCACGAGTCCTTAGGGGGGGAAGCCACCATGCCATGCATATTATGGGGTGGCCCCATGTCATCCAACTTGGACCAAACACATAGACTGCCCAACCCCAAAAGCAAACGCTGAGGGCACGGTGGACCTTGAGTGGTAAGGATGTGTCCTGGGTCTCATCAGTTGTGAGGAATGGGCCGCTCTGGTGGGGGCTGTTTGCAGTAGTGAGGCTGTGTATGTGTGGGACCTGGGCATCCAACAAATCTCTGTACTTTCCTCTCCAGTTTGCTGGAACTGAGACTTTTCTAAGAAACATCGGCTACTAAAAGCAGTGTCTGAATACAGAGAGGCATCAGGTAAGAGCTGACTGAACTTTCCCCCGACGGGGGACTTTCTTGCTTGGGAAAGGGAAACACCATTGGGGTTGCCATTTGAGTAACTGAGGTAAGAAAACCCAGTGTCCACTTGGGCCATTACAGTCCCTCATCAAAAATAGCCTTGGGTTTGATTTTCATCTTTTCATCAAATGAGTCTTTGTGGTTTGTCCCATGTCAGAGTGTGAACAGAGCTCTCGCTTCTGGCTTCCTGTTTTCACTAGGGAGCTGAGGTGTTACGGGAGGTGAGGTGGCCATCTGTCCCAGGTGTCTGAGAGCCGAGTCTGGGCCCAGGCCCTTCCTTCTCTTGCAGCACTGTGTTAAGAACCCCTGTGAGAGGTCCTGCCTGCAGGGGTGAGGAGTGACTGTGTTAATGTGCCTCTGTGAGCCTGGGCTGGTCGGTGTGCCGCTCAGATAATGTGCAAATGGACCTTAGAGAGGGTGGGTGCTGTTAGGGTGTCTGGGCAGCTGGAAGAGGTGGAGATGAGGGCCTCTTTTTCTGCACCCTAGGACCTCAGACCAGGCTGGGACTGCTTTGGGCTGGCCCTGGTGTCAGTGAAGGGCTGGCAGGATGGCCAACATGTCCCCAAAACTCTGGTGGTTTTGAGCCAGAAGGGAGCAAGCCTAATAGAGAGAAGGCTGGGCTCCCACAGTGGTAACTGACACTCACTTACCTCTGTCTCACAGCCACATTCCAGGTCACCAAGCCTGTCTGGGAACCCTTTGGCAATGTGACTGTCACAGTGTGTGTTTGAGATTCTGGGCGGGGTGTGTCCTCTTTACTAGTGGCGTTCTGTGAGTCTGCTTTGTCTCCAAGGGAATAATTAGCTGGTGTTAGTATGATATCAGAAAATTGTTAATTATGGTAATGAATTAACTCTGCTGTCGGGGAACTTGTGGGGCCATCATTAGTGGTGACAGGGAAAATATTTGGCTGTTTCGTGCTGCACCCAGATTCTCAGGAGATAGGGGAAGATGAGGCTTAGTAATGTGCCATACCGGGTGCCCCCGTTCCGGAGACTCTAATCTCCTTCCACGGGCTGGGGTGTGCCCTGAGGAGGCACTGGACAATGTTCCGTGTGGCGTAAAGAAGGAAAATGGGTGTTGAAAAGGTGATCGGTTCCATTCCAACCTCACACTCTCTGATGCTCACACACCCACTCATACGTCTTAGTCACACACACTAAGTCTCCCCGCCCCATACACATTATATGTTGATTCTCATACAAACACAATCTCATACCTACCAACATTCTCATGTACATTTGTTCACACCTCAAAACTCAGGTGTACACACTCACACCGTGTGTGTGTGTGTGTGTGTGTGTGTGTGTGTGTGTGTGTGTGTGTATACTCAGTCATATCCATTCACCCACCCTCCTGCACACACACATACACATACACACTTCAAACCAAACAAGAACTCACTTGCTGGTTCTGGAATGAATACAGTCCCCTCCATGCCTTGATCTCTGATGTCTTGGGTTAGAACCTCTGGTCTTGACACCCTGAAAGGCTGAGCTCTCTACTCTCTGCATTCTCCCGGTTGCCAAGAGGACTGGGCTCTGAGAGAAGTTGGCATTGGAACATCAATTCTGCTAATACTTCAACTACAAGAAGTATTGCAATGAACATTGCATAGATATTCCTTCATAAAAGCCAATTTCCATTGACTGTATGTGAAAATGTGTGTGTGTGTGTGTGTGTGTGTGTGTGTGTGTGTGTGTGTGTCCTATCTGTAAATAGTTTGCAACAGGCGGTGGAATGCTGTTTTACGCAGAGCTTGGTGACCCCACAAGAGGCAGCTGACAATCACGTTCACTCTCAGGGGCAACAGGGTCGAGGCCTTGTTGCATGTTAGAATGTAATGCCTGGGTGTCTAGCCAAGCACCAAAACCTGGATTCCCATCTTTCTAAATAAATAAATAAATAAATAAATAAATAAATAAATAAATAAATAAACCCAGGGCCTTCTTACAGCAATGGTTGAATCTAGAGCAGGGACAAGAAATAAGCAGGATGAGCCTGGAGTGCTGTGTGGTGGAGAAGGACATGTTCAAAGACCGTAAGATGAGGGAGTACCAGAACAACAGAGGTGATAACTGGATGAGTTTCCAGTGGTGAATGAATACTGCAATAACCTACCATAGGGACATAAAATAGTGTATGGAATAAATATTCACTAGTCCACGCTAATACAAGCAAATGATCAAATAAAATAAGTGTGTAAGACGAGAAAAATTCCTCTTATGCATTCTAGATAATGCATGTAGACGCACCTCCTTCAGGGAGGTAGAGGATGTCTCCTGTCACTCATGTGTGGCCTGTGTTTAGTGACTTCTTGTGGTGGTTTGAATGAGAATGCCCCCAATGGACTCAGGTGTTTGAATATTCCTTCCCCAGCTGGTGGCACTGTTTGGGTAGGTTTAAGAGGCGGGGCCTTGATGGAGGAAGTATGTCATTTGGGGCGGGCCTTGAGGTTTCAAAGTCACTTGCTACTCCCAGTTTGTTCTCTCTGCTTCCTGCTTTGGTTTAAGATGTGCTTCTCTGTTGCCTTCATGTCTGCTACTTGCTGTCCTCCTGCCCTATCATGATGGGGCCGTACCCCTCTGGAAACTTAAACCAAATAAAGGCTTCCTTCTCTAAGTTGCCTTGGTCACAGTGTTTTTTATCACAGCAACAGAAAAGTAACTAATACACTTTCAAAGACTTAGTGTGAGAGAGGAAGAAATTTCCAGTGTGGAGCCTTGAGAAAGCTGGCCTCAAGAAATTGAACACAGTCAATATAGACAGTAACATTGTGTAGATAGTCTACATCCTTCATTGGGGGCCATCTATGGGGCCTTCCTTCCACAAATCCATAAC
Organism: Peromyscus maniculatus bairdii; assembly: GCF_049852395.1. Classification (NCBI taxonomy): domain Eukaryota; kingdom Metazoa; phylum Chordata; class Mammalia; order Rodentia; family Cricetidae; genus Peromyscus; species Peromyscus maniculatus. The sequence continues at coordinate 37,756,285 of NC_134872.1, forward strand.
CCTAGTCTAACCATGAGGAAGACATCCAACAAGCCCCAATTTTGAAGAACAGTCTATAAAACTCCTAACCAGCAACCCTCAAAACCGCCAATACGGAAATGAGAGAAAAGAATGAGCCTTCGTTCATAATAACCCTTTAGTGCCGGCTCATCAGTTATGACAAAGGAACCATCATGATGTGATATATTAATGACGAGAAAGAGTGAGGAAGGTGTGGGGACTTAACTTCTCAACTTCCCCAGGCCTCTGCAGGAATTCTAAAACAAAGGATTACCTATTAGTGTCCGAGTCGGGGATAGAATGGCATCCGGATGCTTCGGACACGGGCTGAGTTGGCGAGCCCACAGATCATCTTGTACAACAGTGGCTGAGGCAGCACAGGTCGGTGGGCTCCTCCAGCTACTGGGCTGTTCCAGGCAGGCCAGAGGATCCTTTCTCTTCATCACTAAATGACTCAGAGGCCCGGGCTAAGAGGCAGCTGCTGTGTGCAATATTGTCACATTAGACATAGAAAGGAGATCTCGGAGGGCTCTGATCACAGGCTCTGGTCGGGGGGAGTGAGGAGGGGGGGTGGAGTCTTCTTGTTCTCATATCTCATTGGCCAGATTTAGTCAGCTGGTTCTACAAACCACAGCACATGCAGGAAGTATGAAGGACAAAGTCTCCCTCCAATAGCCTTAACAGCTACCACAAGTGGGTATCCAGGAATTATCAGGAGAGATAGAAACAAAGACGTGTTCTTCTTGAGGCGTGGTGCTGACTGAGGTCTGGCTCGCCCTCATGCCAGCCCCTCCCTCACAGCTTGATGATGGAAAATGGCTCTCTTATCTTTTGTGGCCCATCTCCGTCTCGCTCCAAATCAGAACTCCATTCTAAGAATCCCTCCTAACCTCCCCATTTCCAATAGCAGAGTCTGACCAAAGTTCCCGAAGGTCCACAAGATGCATTTTCTTGAGGATCTGCTCTGAAGTCCCTGTTCCCATGCTCCATCTCCAGCTTCCAAGACATCAGTGACTACTGTGGAGCCTCCTTACCTCGTGGTGGGCTGAATGACAGGCTAACATCGCTACTGCCATCTTATGCCTGGGACACTGTAGAGTGGCCTTGCACAGGGCCTGTCCCATCACAACACCCTGAGTCCTCCGAGATGCCGGGGTCAACCCACATGGCCACATGGCCAACAGGCTCCTAAAATATTGAGGCTTTTATTTGAAAGATCTGCAAGACTAGTGTTATGGTCTGGGAGATGAGTAACAAGGCTCAGAGTGAGCGAGGAACGCCGGGAGATGCCAGCTAAATTAGTTCTGACCCTCCTTCCCCATTCCCCATGAGCAGTATTGACTCAGCTCGATGCAGAAGCCGAATAAAGATCAGACACTGGATAAGTGTCTGGGAAGTAGTGTGGAGCCAAACACTAAGCACCGTGGCTTTGGGCTGGAGAGATGGCTCAGAAGTTAAGATTGCTTGCTATTCTTTGAGGGGATCTGATTCAATTCCAAGCACCCTACTAGGCAGCTCATAATCACTTGTAACTCCAGCTCCTGGGAATCTGATGCCTTCTTCTAGACTTCATGGACACACACACACACACACACACACACACACACACACACGGACACGGACACGGACACACACGGACACATGGACACAGACACATGGACACGGACACACGGACACACACACACATACACCTTAAAAAACCATGACTTTGCTCTTGTAGAATTTATAGTCACTGGAAAAATGGACAGCTGTTAAGTGTGAAGGTCCGGAAAATCTATGTGCCTATGTTTTAGAGTTGTATAGATGGACCGTACAAACAGGAGAAATTAGCCTCATCTAGAGATTCAAGAACTTGAAAATGACATTTAATATGAAACTTAGAGCATGCAAAATGCTTGACCTTACAAATGGATATGTGGCTCAAAGGTTAAACAAGGTCACACATTGTGTTCCCCTCCTCCCACTGAAAGATGGGGTCTGGTTCTCCTGCGCTTGAATCTGACATGACCTTAGCCTTACCTATAGAAAGTGATAGGTGTGCCATTCTGGGTCTTCTGAGGCTCAGTCCCGGGAAACCCTAAGCCAGGCTTGGTGACACACGCCTTTAATCCCAGCACTGAGGAACCCCGGGAGATGCCAGCTAAATTAGTTCTGGCAGGTGGATCTCTGTGAATTTGAGGCCAGCCTGGTCTACAGAGTGAGTTCCAGACTAGCCAGTGCTACATAATGAGACCTTGTCTTAAGGAAAGAAAACAACACAAAACAGGTAAAACACACACACACATACACACACACACACACACACACACACACACACACACACACACACACACCAGAGACAGACAGACAGACAGACAGAGGTCTAAGTACTCACTAAGCTTTTCAGAACTCTTGTGCACCGTGAAGCAGATGCCCCATAAAATGTCTGACTGTCCAGACACCGTGCCATATCGCTTCTCGGCCTTTTGGCTAAGATCAAGTGCAGACACCGTGCCATTAGGAGGCCAAGCCAGCTGGTAGAAAAGCAGCACAGGGTGGAGCATCCCCATCCTTTCTCGTCTAGTCCAGCTCATCCACACAAGGGAGTGAAGAACCCTCTAGAATGTCCCAGCTCCACCACCATCTGCCTGTAACTGCAGAAGACCAGAGCAGGAGCTGCCCAGGTGAGGCCCATTAGCCCATGGAATTATGAAAAATAATCAGTAGCTACTGCTTTAAACCAAAGAGTAGGGGGTTATTTACGTAGCTAGACAGAGATAACTGGAGAAGGGGAGTGCAAGTGTGTGGCAGTTCCCAGCAGAGTCATGGCGCACGTGCGTGCGTGCGTGTGCGTGTGCGTGTGCGTGTGCGTGTGCGTGTGCGTGTGTGTGTGTGTGTGTGTGTGTGTGTGTGTGTGTGTGGTGTCCTGGGACTTCCTTTAGAGAATATGGCTTCTAAAGTCCTCAGACTCAGCTTCTCACTTCCAGCTTCAATGCTTGGCCTCCAGGCACAGGACAGAGATGAAATTTTTTTTTCATTCTTCTTAATTTTTTTTTAAAATTAAAAGACAATTTCATTCTCCCTTCTATTTTCTCCCTCCAACCCCTCCCCAGTACTACCCCACACACACACATACACCTCCTTGCTCCCTCTTGAAGTCATCGTCTCTTTTTAAAAATGTTGTTATTGTGATGCGTGTGTACACGGTGTGTCTAGATATCTAGACATAACTATATATATAGACATTCTGAGTCTATTTGGTGTTGCTTATACGTGTATGATTTCAGAGCTGACCACTTGGTATTGGCTGACAGCCACCTGGGGGGCTTCTTCCCTGAGGAGAACCATTTCTTCCACGCTCGGCATTCCTTGTTTGCCTGTAGTTTGTTTTTTCTTCCAGGGGTGGGCCCCCAGGAAATTCCCCCTTCCCGTCAGCATGGCTACTGGTGTGGCCCTTGTTCAGGTCTTAACTCAGCAGCCATACTGTTGAGGTCTCCTGGGTGAAGCTTCCCTGCCATCTTCAGGAGGCGACATCTCACAGCAGCCTTTCGGGTGCCCTGGCTCTTACAATCCTTATGTTCGCTTCTTCCTTCACATTCTTTGAGCCTTAGATGCAGGATTTGTATCGTATGCGTAGCCATGGTCGGGGAGGGGCATAGACATATTTAACCCACCCCAAAAATTACCTGGGGAGAGAAGTGACGGACACATGCTTTAGAATCATATTTGCCCGCTTGTGTACGGGCTCATTATATTTCTTCTGAGAAGAGGCCCCCAGAGTTTGGCGTTTTTAAGAACCAGCCGTTTCAAAGCCGCTCATAATTACACTAAGCGCTTGTAAGACACTCCTGGCTGAGGGCAAAGTAAATTCTTCAAAGGAAGAATCAGGGGAAGTCATAGAATCTGAGTCAAGAAGTGTAGATTTTCTACTTATTCTATGTTAGTTCATAAAAGTAACATTTTCCTCTTAAGTTCTAAGGGTAGAGTTGAAAAACATCTGGCAAGATTAAATGTGAAGAAAATAAAACCTACGTTCCAGAGGAAGCTGCCAGCACACTGCGTTTACCAGCCCTTTTCGGTCCAGATTGCCCCAGGAGTCTTTGGGAATGAACGACCTGGCCCGGCCAGGTGTGAGGTTGAGTCTCGGGATCGAGCCTACTTATGGCAAGTCGATCAGGCGTGCTTTGTCTCCGATGCACAGAGGTCTGCTTCCCTCTTGGCACCTCGGCTGCCTCTGCCTCCAGAAAGGCCCTGGAGACCATAATTGTCTTAGGTCAGGGTCTCCGACACTCCTGGGCTAAGTGTGCCTTGTGACTACTAGGAAAGTCAACATGGAGTTTTCCAGAAGGGAGAGAGGAAATCAGTAGAAGGTCCCCAGCTTCCTTTTGGATGGATCCCACTGAGGCCTGGATGTTGAGATTTCCCTTTAGGGTAAAGTAACTCACATCTTATACTCTTCCCAGCCCAAGAAACTGGACTATGTCTGTAAAAAAGACTCAGGCTCGACAGGCATTTGCTTACCTGCGTCCAACCCCCCCCCCCCCCCCCCCCCCCCCCCCCGCCCAGTTAGCTCTCTCAGCATAGAGGACTCGGCAGCCTGAGTGGCTGCCCAAAGGGTTTCCCCCTTCCTTGCTCTTACCACCTTGTTTTTTACAAAAGGTCACAGCCCTCTGGTGCCCGGGGAGCTCAGCCCATTACCACACCATCCAGAGGGCTGTCTTCCCTCTGTGGCTCATCATTTGAGGCAGGAAATAGCTAGACGTGAACCCCCTCCACGGCGCCGCTTGGAGAGAGTGAAGCAGCAAAAGCAGCCTGTTTGTGCCCTGTGGGGGATCCCTTTGCAGCTCTGACCCAGTCAGAACACGACTTTCATCTACAGAAAGGCTGGGATTGTACCTCCTGGCGGGTTTCCCAAGCAGGAGCGAAGACTCAGAGAGGAGTATCCCGGAAGACCGGAGCTCGGCGGCCTGTAGGGGGCGCCACCTTCTACATAGAGAAAGGCGGTTTCCAGAGCTTTGGGAAGAAATTAAGCTTTCTCCAAAGGCATATCAATGAATTTTCAAGGCCCAACTTTGATTCTAGAAAGGACATCTCTGTGCAAATTTTCTAGGGCAGGAAAATCTATAAAAGAAAAAACAGGCCCATCGGACAATAGGGTCTTTTCTGCTCATGCAGTTAAAGATGATCTCCTGCTTGGTGATGTGGGTAACTAGAAATGACTGTCAGAATTTCTCTGTGCAGCCTACCAGGTATGTCCAATCCTTTGTCATGGTGAAAGGTTGTTATGTACCATGTAATACAGTTACAAAAAAAAAAAAAAAAGTCACCACACACAGAGACACACACACCCGCATCATATTTTAAGTTAATTTTAAGATTTTATGTTTGGGTTAGGCCACACTCAGCACCATCTGTTCTGTTAGAGCTACTTTTATGTGGTTGTGTTTAAGCTACCCGGATAATAAACTACCCTCATTCTAGAACAGCCATCAAGCTTCTGAATTCACCATCTTTGTGGAAACGTGTGTGAATGGGAACTCCTCCGGGTTTGTCACCTAGGACTGTCTAGTTTGGGTGTTCAGCAGAGCAGAATGGATCCACGGTCATGCTGACAGGTTGCTTCTCTGAGGAGATGCCCTCCTGGTTTCCCATGTGATATGCATGCATGCAGGATGGAAACCATTCGGCCCTGTTCCGAGCCCGTCCCAAGTTGAGGACTGATGAGAAGATGACTTACTCAGGGATACAGTGTCCCAAAGACCAAGGAGATGGAGGACAGGGTGGGGAATAATGACATCATCACCATCACCCAGGTCATCTGAAGCACTCCTTGAGACTCTGGGTAGATTGTTCTGGACTGAGACTTTGGAACCCTCCACCTGAGAAGAGAGAAGACTCACTGAGTGCCCCCCCCCAAACATTCAGGGTATGACTGTCACAGGAAGGGGTAAGTCTGTAAGACAGTGTACATGGGCTGTCCACACTTCAGCATTGATATCGGAAGTCTTGAGGGAGCTGTGGTGTGAACCACACAGTCGGCTCACACCCATGCAATGCTGGTTTCACAGAGCAAAACCTAGCTTCTGTGGTGGGACCTGGCTTAAAAATAAAGCCAATAAGAACTTAGAGGTTCATGAGAGCGGCCCTAAGCCTGCAAGGCCTTGGCAGAGAACTGACTTAATATTCCGATCACAATTCGCCACACATGAACAGAACACTATGACTATATTGCAATTTACAACCTTCTAGATCAGTCCTCAAACAGTTTGACTCCTGTTCCAGGTGAATTACACAGCGGGCAAAGGGACAAGAAGGTTTTGTTTTGAAAGTCAGCAGAAATGGAGAGCACCAAAGCATCACTGCTTCCCCGAGCCATGGCATCTCCCCAGCTTTGGAAATGGAGGGCACCAAAGCATCACTGCTTTCCCGGTCATGGCAAAAACACGGGTCCATGTTTTGTCTGCAGTCACATCGTCAACACCAAATTGGTATCGAAACAATCCCGAGGTTGGTTGGATTTGGTTTCGAAATGAAAAAGTGAAGGTTGGAAAATGGGTGAGGTGTTCCCAGAAAACCTCCCAATGAGTTGCAAGAGAGTAAAAAGGGAGAACACAGAGAGGCGCTAGAGGGGCGTGTGTGCCGGGGAAGGTCCGTGGTACCCTTCGCTAAGTCACTCCAAGGCAAGGTGCTTGATAAGGAGGAAGATGCAGACGATGTGGTCCTGACCCTTAAGAAAGAGGAGCCGAGGAAGCAAGTTCTTACTCCCTGACAGTAGAGGGCACTGTCGAGCAGAGTTTGGCTGCCGCTTGGCAAGGGGCCCCGCTGAGTGCAGGGCTGGGGCAAAGCCGCCATTGATCAAGTGGATGGAAAGCGTGTTTCTTAGGGTGCCACTCGGCGTATGCGAACACCAGGGGCAGATTTGCATTTTTAAAAATGTTATGCTAATATATTAATATCTCATAGCAACAGAGAAAAGGCTTTGGGCCTTCCATGGAGTCTAGATTCTCTCCACAAGCCCTTCTGACAGGTAGCGATTTATATAAAATGCTCAGAGGAGGCTGTAATAGATTTTGATACATATTTCATAATATTTTCTAGCACAGCACTTGATCTCACAGGCAGATTCATGAAAATGCAGTATTTATTATACAATATCCATGTTTTATTAAACCTGGTTACACAGCCAGGGAGACATCGGTGGCAGGAGCCTCAAGGCTAACCTGGGACTGAGCCCCCCCAACTCACCCCGCCCCCAGGAGCCCAAGAAAGAACCCAGATGTTGAGTGGTATCCTGGGCCCGCATCTCTGTCTGTACTCCCCCCCCCCCCCCCCCCGCAGACCTGGGGAGGCCCTGGCTTCTTTTGATGAAAGGAACAGGCTTCGCCACTCTTCCACTGGCCACAGGGCTGAGCAGAGTATTAATAACATGTTCAAAGACAGAGGCTCTCTATCTTATCAGAGTAGCAGGGAGTCTACCTTGTTATCCATTCTGCCGCCCTCAACTTATCTTTGGAGCCACAAGGCAGAAGGCATCCTTCAGTCTGGGCAGCTCCGCAAGGCTCCCAGCCAACCTGCCCTCCTGGAAACCTTGGAAACCTGAGGAGGGCTGGCTTCACACAGGGCCCTCTGGGCCAGGAATCAATCGGTCTGGCTCCCCTCTGATCTCTCAGGGCCGTCCGTGCACAGGGGGTCCTGGCAGCTGAAGTAACTCTGCTCCCACACAACCGTTCTTTTCTTTTCCTGGACAAGATTTATAGGGCACGGTTTCGTCTTACAGAGACAGACATTCCCAGGAGGGGCCCTGAACTCCCATGGACCACAGCCTTCTGCTCCCTGCAAGTCAGCTTGAAGATGGAGGTTTAGATAGAGCCGGGTTGATACGCAAGGAAAAGGCTTTTTTTTTTTTTTTTTTAAGACAAGAAATCACTTTAAAAGACTTGATGGATTGTGTTGATCCTTGAGAGCCGGGGAAAGGAGCAGTGTGGTATAGCATGGAAAGGTAGGTGCTCACCTTGAGACTCTGGAGAGCGGGGAGGCTTTGGCTTTGCTGTCTCCCAAAGCCACCACCCTGTGCAGCTGTGCGACCTTGGAACAGGTTGCTGAATCTCCCTGAGTCTTGGTTTTCTTACCTACAGAATGAGGGTATGAGCTACCTCACAGAGTCACATCGAAATCATGACTATTAAGAAGTCTTGGGCACGGTGAATGTCAGCCATTGTCCTGAGACTGTTTAGTTAGTTCACTTAAGCCACAGAGCCAGTGACCTCGCTGCGTTTGTTGATTCTATTCTGATAAGTGGATGGACACTGTCCCTATGTAGAGGGACCATCTCCCAGGAAACTAGTGACAGGTGCTTTCCTTGGAACACTCCACAGAGGCTCAGTCTTGACCGCTAGGGGTGGTAGAGATGGAAAGAGACTGAGTGATACAAAATAGTAAAAATGCATCCTTTATTTATTTGGTGGTAGAGTCGGGGGGGGGGGGAGGGCGTGGCTAGAGGCATTTCACAGGGATCAGCCACACATGCTCTGGAAGTAGCTTTGCCTTTTCCACTCCGGGGGCCGAGGGTGTGCTCAGTCCACAGTGGCTGTCTTTTATTTACCTGGTGATGCCAGCCCAGACAGCCTTGGCCTTGAGGCTGATCTGAATAGCAATCAGTTTCTCCTGTCTCCCTCTCCGTACAAGAACCTGGGACACTAATAGCATCCCCGGGGAGGGATGCAGCTTGGAGGTGTCTGCAGGATCCGTGATGGCTGCGCTGAGGCTCGCTCACCTCATTCATCCTCCTGGGCAGCAGCCAGGATAAAAAGGATTTTTCAACTCGGTTGGCAGTTTTATTTAAAAAAAAAAAAAGAAGAAGAAGAGGAAGAAGGAGAAGAAAGATAGATAGATAGATAGGAAGGAAGGAAGGAAGGAAGGAAGGAAGGAAGGAAGGAAGGAAGGAAGGAAGGAAGGGAGGAAGGAAGGGAATAATTTGATTCTGTTGGGGTTAGTAGTGCAACATTCATGTCTTAAACAATTGCTCAAAATTACTTCCTATAGGACTTCCATTTTATTTTGTTTGCTTTTGAAGTCACTCCTGGAAAAATGACTAAAGTCTCCTGATCTATAACTCAGGACCTGAAGAAATTGTAACAACATTCCAGTAGCCACTCTAAGTCTGTAGCTGAAGGACTTGCATTGAGGGAAGCCATCTTCCATACAGATTTCCTATGTCTTGGGCTATTCAAAAGGAGATTTGAATATTCTTAAAATTGGATGGTGCGTTCGTTCCCTGACTGGACATTTGCTATTTGCACAGCTGGATAAAAGAGTCCCTGACCCCAGGGATGTTCTCTCGGGGTAAAGATTCTCAATGGCTTCAGCCTAGGGTTTATTTGGGTCTTGTGTGCCCCCCCCCCCCCCCCCCCGCACTGGAGGGTAACACAGGAAGAAAGTGGCAAGAGAAGCAGCCAGTGGCTTACTACAGTTTGGGTATCCCCATGGACTTTCTGTCTGCCCCACATCTGTCCCCCAGCCTCCTGAGAGGCCACAGATCATTGCTTCAGGGTCTCCTGGAGAGGTTTCCATTCCCACAACTAAATTTATTCCATCAGAGAGTTTCCTTTGCCGAAGTCTAATTGATGCCGTCATTATGTTGGAGGGAATGTTATGATTTTAGTCAGAAGCAGTAAACTAGAAAAGACAGGCTGTATTACAGCCTTCCACTCTGTCCCAGGGCTTAGGCCCCGAGGAAAGGGCCAACAAAACCTGACTGTGAGCATGACCTTCCAGGGCCCTCAGAGGGCAAATGGAAAACTCTTCTTACCCAAAGTCCTCTTAAACGAGGTGATGGGGTCCACAGATACCATCAGCTAAGTCTGTGCAGAGCTTTGCATTACTTAACTGCAAGTAGACGTTTTTTGAGTGCATGGGTGAAGGCCCTACAGAGCTACACCAACCATGGGAATCCATGCCCCCCTCCCACCTTCAGTGAGCTTGCTCCTCACAGTCCTAGGCTGTTGGGGTGACATGGGAAAAACTTCAAATATGGAATTCATGTTTCTACTTCCACCCAGCACAATGCATATCGAATTACAGGAAAATCAGAATGTCTGCAGATACAATTAGAGTGTGGAGTTTAATCAAGTCCTCAGAGTAAATTGCTACGAGATTGGGAATGTTCTCGTGGCCCTAATTCTGAATGCGTGTTCCTTAAACAAAGGACATCATGGCTTGATTCTATTTGTTTGGAGGCCCGTATTCTACAAATGCGTGTTTTTCCAATATGATTTAAAACATAAAATGGTTACGTGAAAGTTAGGTCATTTTGTCAGATACGTTGATTTTTCCAACTGGCAATTACAGAGCGGAGTAAAGCATAAAGCACGGAGCAACGTAACCGATACGCATTTAATCTAGTTACCGTCTAGTGTTCAGGATTTTGTGCTTAGAGTCTCAGATCCCTGGGGTTTTGTGCTTATTTAAAGCCTGTCAATTAAGACACAAGTATCTTCTCCAGGAAGCCCAGAGCTGCCTGATCCTCCAGAAGGGAGCCAAATGCACAAAGATCCAGGGCTCTCTTTCGGGCGGGCTGAAAGCACATAAGTCCCCCCTTGCCATATTAGCGGAGCTTTACACCTGAGATCAGAGGCAAGCAGCCCAGGACTCCCCAGGCAGAATTTGGAAAATGAGCAGTTATGTTTATTTCTGAGGATGGCCATGAAATACCACAGACGGCTTCAGCAACGGGAATTCATTCACGCTTAGGCAGCCGGGCATAAAGGATCTACTCCATGCTTTTTCTCTGTGCCTTGAAGATAGCTATCTTCATGATTACATGGCATTGCTTCTGTATGTGTGTGTCCAGATGTTTTCCCCCTTTTACCATGCATGCGCGCAAGAGTGTGTGTGTGTGTGCGTGTGTGTGCAGGTAAGCATACACATGCATGCACATGCCTATGGGGGTCAGAGGACAACCCCAGCTATGGCACCATCCTTAGGAATTCAGTCTACCTCTTTGGAGATGGGGGTCTCTATTGGCCTGGAGCTCATCAATTAAGCTAGGCTGGCTGGTCATCAAGCCACGGGGATGCTCCTGTCTACACCTCCCCAGCACCGGGATGGTAAGTGCATGTCACCACGCCTGGCTTTTTAAATATGAGTTCAGGATCAAACGCATGTGCTTGTGCTCGCAAGGTAGGTATTTTCCCAACTGCGCTACCCTGCCAGCCCCGAGGTGTCCCTTTTGTGTGGATAGAGAGCTGCATTACTGGCTGTCTACGCTGACCTTATTCTAAATATGATTGCATTCAGATGGTACGGGACATGGGTTGGCTTTTCCATTACTGTAGCAAACTAGCTGAGCCAAGCAACTTATAAAGATGGAAAGAACATTTTGTTTCACCGTTTTGAAGGTTTCCATCTGTGGTTAGTTGGTCCCATTGTTTTGGACTGTGATGGAGGAGCAGAGATACTTGCCTCGGGCATGGACCACAGGAGAGGAAGAGGGAGTCTGGTGCCCCACAGTCTCCTTCAAGAACACCTCCTCCAGTGTTCAAAGACTTGTCGCCAAGCCCCACTCTTTAAAGATTTTCATTATGTCCTATCTTAGTCAGGGTTACTATTGCTGTGCTATAAAACACCATGACCAAAAGCAACTTGGGAAGGAGATGGTTATTCCAGCGTATAACTCTCAGGTCACACTCCATCCCTGAAGGAAGGGGTGGCAAGAACCTGGAGGGTGGAACTGGTGAGAGACCACAGAGGAACTCTGTTCACTGGCTTGCTTCCCATGGCTTGCTCAGCCTGCTTTCTTACAGCACCCAGAACCACCTGCCCAGGGATGGTACTATGTCTAGTGGACTGGACCCTCATACATCAACAAGAAAACGCCCCTACAGACTTGCCTACAAAAATCCTAGGATGGCATTTTCTCACTTGAGAGTCCCTCTTCCTCAATGTCTCTAGTTTGTGTCAAGTTGACATACAACTAGCCAACACACCTCCCAATAATGCCACGGGCTAGGAGTCAAGTCTTAAACCACATGAGATTTCCAGAGACATTCCTGATTGAAACTATAGAAGGGACTGGGACATCAGCTGTGACTAAGAGATGACACTCTTCAACCCGTAACATCAATGAAGTCTTCTACCTGGACTACATGATTTTGGAGACTGAGAGACACCCCCCACCCACCACCCACCCTGCTCAGCTCCTGTCCTCTGTTCCTTCCTAAACCCTCCCTTTTCACCCCCTTCCTCCACAGGTTTCTGTACCCCTTAGAGATGTATCCCTTTGTGTAGCATGAATCTTAAAAGTTCTTATTAATAAAATCAAACCCGAGGCGAGTTATTGGGATCCATGCTGGTGGATCAGAGAGACAGAACAAGCCACAGCTAACCCCACCTGGTCAACTTCTCAGCTGGTCCTGTTTCCTCAGACTGGAAGCTTCTGTGTCCTCATCCCAATGGCTCTCAGCTGAACTGCTGCTGACCAGCCAAATGCTTCTAGTTTCTGGTCCTCGCGCCTTATATATCTTTCTGCTTTCTACCACCACTCTCTGGGATTAAAGGCTGGCTTTCTGGAATTAAAGGCGTGTGTCACCATGCTTGGCTTTTTCCAATGTGGCCTTGAACTCACAGACATCCAGAGGGATTTCTATCTCTGGAATGCTAGGATTAAAGGCGTGTGCTATCACTGCCTAACTAGTGGTTTTTCTGTTCTCTGACCCCAGATAAGTTTATTAAGGTACACGATATTTTGGGGAACACAATATCACCACACCTTTGCATCTTAAGATAGCTTCAGTTTCCAGGAGAAGCAGCAGTTAATTCCCTCACATGGTATCTCTCAGACTTCCAAGTTGATCCATGTATAATTCTCTTTTCTACAAAGTTTCATACAGAAAGGGTAACCTTGTAACCGTGTCGGGTCTATCAGAAGGGGGGTTGGGCTCCTCAGCTCCCCCTACCCTCACCCCCACAACGTGGCTAGTGTTGGCATAACCCAAGTGAAGAAGAGTCAAGAGGCAGGAATATGAGGCCAGACTAGCAGGCTGCACCCTCTGAATGCGTGATGGTCACACACATACACACACACACACACACACACACGCACACACACACACACACACACACACACACACACACACACACACACAGAGTAACTCACAGCTGAAAGCCCAGTATCTACAGCTGCTCCCTCCAGCACTGAAGGTGATGTGACATTGTAGTCTTGATCGCTTTGCAATTACCACTAAGGCTTCTCATTGACTTTTGAGTATCTATTAAGATGAACCTCTTAATGTATTCCGAGAAGCATCATGGATAGAGAGATGTAGAAATCCTGCTTTGGGCGGGTCTAGCTTTTCAGCCTGGTGTCTTACAGGCCCAGGATAACTCTATGGTGGGCAGGGGTAGGTAAGCAGCCAGATGGAGATGGATGGGAGTTACATCTGGTAAGAGCCAAAGGCAAACCTCAAAGGCAGCGACAGGAAGCAGACAGCTTAGGTTTGAATCCCGACTCTGGTACTTTCTGGCTGGGTGACATTAGACAAGCTACCTGACCTTCCCATGTGAGTGGTCTGCTCACTCTTAAGTCCTGTGTGCCGTCATTAGGAAGGACAGGCTGTCACAGAATGCCCAGCTCTAACATCATAGGCGACTTCATCCTCCCTCACAAGCCCGACCCCAGCAGTCAGGAAAGCTATGAGCTCTGCAAGGCTGTCCCCAAAGGACTCGGAGGCTGCGAACTTGCCTTTGCTACAGACACTGCACTTACAGTGTGAACCAGTCCAGACCTCCAGCTCCCCGGGCTCCTGACCTGCTGTGGAGCTCTGTGTGCACAGCCAGGATTGACTGCACGGCTTCCTGAGCAGCAGGGAGGCCAGGCAGGCAGGGGAAAACGAGAGGCGCGGAGGGTGTGTGCACCTGGGCTGGATCAATGGCCACGTTGTAGCGTGGAGTGGTCCTCTGGGGCAGCTGGTTTGTGGCTGTGTGTCAGTCATCACGTCACCGGGCCGTGGTCTGTTTTTCATACTTTTGCGTTAGTGTGACTCGCACCCGAAGGACCTCATCCCCGACTGCCCTCCCCTGGCCAAGTCCCCCCCTCTCCCGCTCTTCATCTTTTCTTCCCAGCAACCTGTCTGCTTGTGTATCTGTTTGCCTTCCCCTGTAATTTATTTCAAACAAGCGGAGATAGGGAAGCAGAAACCTGGGATGAGTGAGAGCAATTCCTGCAGCGGGGAAGGACAAAACCAGTCTGCATCCTTGCTTCTTACAGAGATCAGCACCATGTGCCCAATACCTGACACCACTGCGAGACATCACCACATCAGCTCCCCTCCTGTTTGTCAGTGTGCTGAGCCCACCTCAACTATTTCAACTAAAGGGGAGCTTAGAGGGGAGCCCCTGCTCAAACACACGCTGCAGAAGAGGAAGCCACGCCAGGAGGTTTAACTATTCTTCTTCCCTCTTTTATTTTGCTTTTTTTTTTTGTTTTTTTTTTTTGTTTTTATTTTATTTTATTTTTCTGAGACTGGGTTTCTCTGTGTAACCCTGACTGTCCTGGGACTCTCTTTGTAGAGCAGGCTGGCCTCAAACTCAGAGATCCACCTGCCTCTGCCTCCCAAGTGCTGGGATTAAAGACGTGAGCCACCACCACCTGGCTAGGCATAACCATTCTTAAGGATACACATCTTCTTGCAATTGAACACGGGCATCTAAGTAAACCTGGCCCACAGATGTGCCTTCATCTCGTCTTGTTTACTCACAAAGGAAACGTACCTCTCACAGCCTCTGAAAAGTGTCTCTCCTCATAGCCCCACATGTTTTTAAGTGCATTAAAACAACCCCTGCAAATGACCAGTGCTTGGAAACGTGTGTTTCATCTAGAATGGAAGAGGACGAGCCTTACAGAACAGGGCGGGGCACAGGTCTCCAGTCCACTCCCTATCCTGTTGCTGTGGATTGTTCTGGGTGTTCTGTCAACGCTGCTGTGACACCACATTCACTGTTAGTGTCACCACACAGAGCCCTGGCGTGTTCTCCGGATGGGCTGTATAGTATTCCACCATGTAAACGCACAATTTAACATTTGTCTTTGGGATTCGTTTGGCTTCACTCCTCCGCGTTTCCATGTCCAACTTTTTAAATGAAAATAAGGAGCATTCTTAAGCAGTTGTAGAGAGGCTGACATCTTAGAGCTTCGTAGAGCTTAAAACACTGGGACAAATCGCACAAGTGATCTGCGTTCAGCGGGTATCGATAACTTGTAAGCCAGTAATAGTGTACACCAGCATGTCCCCTGGACACTCACTGGAGCTGGTGGTGTTCCTCCACCTTCCTCCAGTTTGCTCAGCCTGAGAAATGAAAGAGGCATCACTGCAGCGTGATTTGCATATCTTAACCCCTTCCCTCCCCACTCCCATGACCCACCAACACCACCCCACCCCACCCCCGTTTCCTCCTTCCTGGCGGCCTCTGCTTCTTGACTCTTCTTATCCCTTAGTGCATGGAGGACAAGTGCCCACAAATAAGTGGAAAGGCAAACAGGAGTCACATGCACACCCAGCCTGCAGAGCCAAGGCCAAGGGTCTTTCAGAATACAGGCACTACTAACACACACTTCCAATGGTCCAGTTATGTGTTAGGAAATCATATTAAAAACTCTCATGAATGAGAGCGGAGAAAACAAGAACACCGAAGAAGGAGGGCTGCGGAGCAAGGTGTCCTTCTTCAGCCGTCGTGCCCAGCAGGTCACACTGGCAAAGGCCTGGCTCAGAGTCTCCGTTCTGCTGGCCTGCTGCCACCTCCGTATTTTCTAATCTTTTCCCACTTCTGAACAGTTTAGCTACTTCTCACCCAGCCCAGGGCACATGCTGGCAGATCCCCAGCAGACCTCATCCATGACCGGTGCGGGTGGACGGTTCTAGGTCTCCCCTGAATCCAAAGAGCTCCAGAGTGCATGGGCGTCCACTCTGTCCAGATTCCCCAGACAGCCTGACCTCCCTCCCTCCCGCCCGCCTTCTCTGTTCTAACCCTCCCCTAATGATGCTTGGAAACGAGCCAGTTCCAAAACTGGCAAGGAACCCAACGTATCCAGGTGGCCTCAAGACCACCCCCAGAGCAGACTTGGACCTCTGCCCCCGAGAGGAATTGCTCACAAAACATGCTCTGTGTTTCTCCTCTCAGACACATATTCCTGGAATTAATATGTCACCACCTCCTCTGGGGTCCTTGCCTGACAGAAGGTAAATCTGTATATACTCATGCGTCCAGTAACTATATCTGTTTACTGTTCGTTTTTTATTATTCAAAGGAAAAAATGCTTACATTAGTGGTACTCTGCTCATTTCTTTAATTTCTGTCCATTAGTTGTGTTTGGCTCCCACGGCACTTGACCTAAACATAAGTAAGCCCACTTTCACTAGGATTCACACTTGAAATGTGTGAATAACATAACTCGTTCAGCCTCTTTCTAAAGAGAGGAAACATACGAAGCTCATTAGGCTTTCTCAAACATTCATTCAGAAATTAATTGCCAGATTTTATATCCCATCAGAACTTTCCAGGTCTCTCAAGGAGCTGTTCCTAAAACCAGGGCTTTATTACCAAGGTGGAAGGCATTTGCTCTAGGATGCCATCTATATAAAAGGAAGCATTCTGTCCTTCAGTGTAAAACCTGAAAAAACACTGTCCACAAAAATGTGAATGAGAAGTTGCTGAAGGCTGTGGTGGGTCAGAGAGATTACTGTACAAAGGACCTGAAAGATAATTGAGAAATAAGAAAATATGATATTCAAAGATGGGGTGTCAGGATGACGGTGCAGCTCAGCGGTCGATTGCTTGCCAAGCAAAGACAAGTCCCTGACTTCAAAGGACTCTAATACAAAAATAAAAAGATACTAGAATCATTCAGTCTGGGTAAAACCCTGACAAATGGCTTTAAAATAAGGCTATTCTATGTTTTCTTCATTGTGAAATTATTCTTACTAATTTTAGAGAATAATTTTAATGGGAAAGAAGAGAAAAATCCATCATAACCCTACCACCTAAAGACAATGCCATTAACACATTTATTTGTTTATTTCGATGCCTTTCTGCACATACAATATATCCAATATAATTATATGATTACATAGGAACCACCAATGCTGGTTAGTTTTCATCAACCTGACAGAAGCCGAGACATACCTGGGAAGAGGGAACCGCAATTCAGAAATTGCCTCCATCAGATTGACCTGGGGGAAAGTCTGCGGGGGCACTTTCCTAATTAATGACTAATGTGGGAGGGTCCAGCCTACTGTGGGTGGAGCCAACACTGGGCAGGTGGTCTTGGCTGTTATAAGACAGCAGGCTGAGCAAACCAAGGGGAGCAAGCCAGTAAGCAGCATTCCTCCATGGTCTTTGCTTCAGCTCCTGCTTGCAGGTTCCTGCTTGAGCTCCTGCCCTGACTTCCCTTGATGATGGACTGCAGACTCCCTCCGACAAGTTGTTTTTGGTCAGCGTGTTGTCTGTCACAGCCACAGAAACCTAACCAGGACATGCAGCCCATAATCAGTTTGTTTTACAGTCACAGCCTTTATTGATTCATCCGACCGAGGTCCACGGAGTCCCCTGTTGAGGTCCAGGTCCTGACCTACTGGAGTGAAGGTAAAAGCATCATGTCTTAACGTCTGTGTTCTAGCTAAAGAAAACACAGTACATGAGTGAACCAATGGGACTGTGATAAGAAGCCACTGGAACGTGTAAGCACAGTATTGTAACAACATCACAGCCGTTGTTACGTTGTTACAGCTGTTACTCCACCAGGGGTCTCCCACGTGGATAATCCCAGAGGGATTAATTGTGAGAGGTGCAAGGGAAGAGGATGGGAGCTCACTGCAGCACTTCATGAGCAGGGTAGTGGCTTGGGTTATCCTGGGGCAAAGGCAGGGAACAGGCACTTCGTTGATCAGGTCCTCAGAGCTTGCTGGAAAGTGTCATGGATGTGAATGACCAGGAGGCATGTGGTGTGGCTGTCTGGTTTATGGCTTGTGCGACTTGGTGAGTTGAGAGTGCCAACCCAGAGGTGAGAGACCCAGGGGAGCAGCAGGTTTGAGGTGAGATATGAATGGATCTGGGATCCAGAGCCACATTGTCTAATCGAGAGTTGCCAACCCTGGGGCAGCACTTAAAGCCATGGAAATGGATGAAGTCCCTTGGGAGAAGACAGTGTGAATTGATGACAGACAGACCCTTTGAGAAAGCACCCAACTTGGAAAATGATGAGAGAAGACACCCATACACTGGACCCTGACCACCGGCTCTCTGACTCTCAACAGACAGTTTGAGGCATGTGTGAAACAGGACACAGATGTCATCTTGTGAAGGGATGTGTTCTTACTCTAGAGCCTCTTAAAATTGTGGAGATTAAAGCCATTTTGGACAATTTGATTTGAAAGCTTGACAGGCTGTGTGTCCACAGTTCAGTATTTAAATCACATAATTAAAAGTATTGAAATTTATTTTAACCTCACACAAGAAAGGAGTCTTATTCTCAAGAGCAGCCAAAAGTTGGTGAACATTTGCACGCCGATGCCTGTGTTCTTGTATCTTCTTTGGAATGACCCTTTTCCACCAATGAATTATTTCCACACAGATTGTTTGATTTCCAAGAGTTTAGGCACTTTCTGATTTTTGTTGTTGTTGTTTTGGTTCGGTTTGGTTTGGTTTTCTTTTTTTGTCTCACTGAGTTTTAGCTTGATTTCATGACAGTCAAATAAAATAGTCTGTACAACATAAACGCCTTTAAATTTGAGGATTTGGTGTATGGCCCAGGATATGGTATGCTTTAGGGAATGTTCCATGCATAGTTGAAAAACAAAACAAAACAACAACAATGTGTGTTCTGATACTGGGCAGAGGGGAGGGGGTTCTTTGAATATTAGATTGTATTGGTGAATTGTGAATATATTTTTCTTTTCTTTTCATTCTTTTTTTTTTGTTTTGACTAATTTGCATTCTAGAAATTCTTTCAGTTGCTAAGAGGGAATTATTTAAGTTTCCAACTATAGGTTTGGGCACATCATGGCATATGAAAGCTTAAGTCTCCATGTTTTTGTTTCCGGTTACTCTGCCCCATTTCTCATCAGTTGTCTGCCTCTGGATTATCTGCACAAACTCCAGGGTTCCGCCTTGACTTGTTTCGAGTGTTCCTGAGTGGGCCTTGCTCTGTGTTGCTCTGGATACTGCACTAGTTTGCTTTCCATTACTCTGATAAAACACTGACCAAAATCAACTTGGAGGATGAAAGGCTTTATTTGGCTTATTAGTTACAGCCTGTCATCATGGGAAGCCAGGTCAGAGACTAAAGGCAGGATCCTGGAAGCAGGAACTGAAGTAGAGACCTGCTCACTGGCTCCCTTCCAGGCTCACGGTGTTCAGATGCCTTTTTTTGTTTTGTTTTTCAAGACAGGGTTTCTCTGTGTAGCCTTTGCTGTCCTGGATCTCGCTCTGTAGGCCAGGCTGGCCTCGAATTCACAGAGATCCACCTGCCTCTGCCTCTCAAGTGCTGGGATTAAAGGTGTGCACCACCACTGCCTGGCCAGATACCTTTTTTAAACAGTCCAGGCCCACCTGTCTAGGGATGGCACTGTCAACTATGGGCTGAGCCCTCCCCCGACAATTAGCAATTAGGAAAATGACCCACAGACATGCCCAGCAGCCAATCTGATGGAAGGCATTCCTCAGTTAAGGTTTCCTCTTCGGTTTGCAGCCGAAGCTATGACACACAGCATGCACACGTGGCTGAGAGTCTACTGGTGTCTATAGTCTACCAAGTGGGATGTGGACACCTCACGGCCAGTGAACTTCCTCCACCCCCTACACTGACTTAGGTATGAAATGGCAAATTTTTGTTTCCACAGTCAAACACAATTTATGAAATTCATAAATACTGTTCAGAAATAGTAGAAGTTCTCTTTCTACTGTTTCTTTTTTTTTTCCTTTCTTTCTTCTTCTTGATGCTCCAAGATTCTTTTACCATGAGGCTTCTACTCGGAAAGCTTGCTTCGGCCGTTCAAACTGCGAATTCTTTGGGCATTCTGTCATTTGACAAACAGCATGTTTCCCATTTACTCCTGAAGGATAGTTTTACCAGATACAGAATTTGTGGCTGGCAGTCCTTTTCTCTCAGAATTTGAAAAATGGGCCATTTGCTTCCTGCCTCCCTGGAGTCCCGGGGATGAGAAATTCGCTGTCTTCAGGTTAGCGCTCGCCTTGGGGAATGCGGCATTTTCCTCCAGCTGCTTTCAAGGATTTTTAGTTCATCTTTATTTTCTAGAAGCTTCGTTATGGTTTTGTTCCGGAATGGACGTCTCTGAGTGCATTTTATTGGGAGTTTACTTGGCTTCTCCATTTTATGGCTTTTAGAGCTTTGTGTCTTTTGCCAAATTTGGGGGAGCTTTTAGCCATTATTGTTTGAAATCTCTTTCAGCTCCAGGGTCCTCTGGGGCTAACCTACAAAAGTGAATGGATCTCTGGCTGTTGTCACAGGTCCTTGAGGCTTCAGCTCTCTCTCCCCTCCCCTCACCCATTAGCACTTCTTCTTTTACCAATTCCGTTCTCATTCATCCCACTCTCCTACGGATCCCATACAACACTGTTTTTTTTTTTTTCACTATAAACCTGATAACAAAACATTTTCAGTTTTTATAGTTTCTAATGATACGTATCATTACATATAATCATTGGAAATACATATAATATATTATATATAATGATGTATGATATATAATATTATGTATGTATATCTATGCATCTTTCATTTCCTTGCTGAGGTTTTTAAATTGTTTTGTCTGTCAACAGAACTTGTCATTGATTGTCAAAGCACGCTTACGATGATGGCTTTAAAATCCTTGTCATATGCATAACCCCAAGCATCCAATTTATCTCACTACTGATAAGACCTGGTTTCTTTTTCTTTCTTTAAAGTTGTGATTCTCCTGGCTCTGTGGTAATTTTGTTATTGTGGCTTTTGTATCCTAGACAGTTTGACTGCTATGTTAGGAGACTCCTGTTTTAGGGTTTGGGGGTACAGGGTACTTGCATGGGCTGTCCTCACAATGTCGACTTCATTTTCTCAGCCTTTCTGGCTGTTTGGTTCTACTGGGATTATTTGGTACTGATGAGGCTCTAGGGATGCCCAGAGCTGCCTGGAAGGAACTGTCCTAGGCTTGTGGGTATCTGGACTCTGTGTCCATTGGATTGGCAGAGGACTTCCTGGGGAAGAGAACTCTCACTGGTCTCCCAGCCATCACTGTCTCAGGGCAAGAGGGGAGTTTCAGGCCTGTGGAACCAGAGGTTTCTTCTGGCCAGGGATTCTGAAGACAGAATCCTTGAGAACCACCCACCTTCCTTGCATTTCAATAGGAAAAAAGAGCTCCTCCCACAGTAAAGGAGTGCCTTCCCTGGCCTGACCCTGCTCTGGACATTGTTTCTTCTTTCATCCAGGGGAGCCCAGGCTGCCTGAGATCCTCTTCCTTGTACAGCACTGGGAGATGAGAGGAAGCAAAGCGCCTGAGCTGGTTGTCTTCTGTGTGTGGAAAGCAGCACAGCAATGGAACCACACGACTGGATTGCTCCCCGCCTTGCCAATCACTGAGCAGCAAACCTCCTTCTTTGGCTGCCTCTTACAATGAAGAAGAAATTTCTGGAATCTAGGATTCAATCCAAATAGCAGAATCCAAGTGATACTTGGGGCTTTAGAAAAACTAAGGACTTTTTCTTTATAAAAGACCTTGATGGGGGAAATGAAAAGACTAACTATAAACTGGGAGAAAATATTTCCAAGCCAGCCAGCCACACAGCCTCTGGAGGAATAGTACTGCAAAACCAAATAGCAAAACAAAACAAAACAAAAAACAAACAAACAAAAAATCCCACCACCACAACAAAAAACAAATAGCATCAAGAAATGATAGGACAAGCCACAGTCCAGGAGAGAATACGCAAAAGACATGTCTGACAAATAATACCCAAGATACGAAGATCTTCCACAACTCAACAGTAAGAAAAAAACTCAAGCTGGGCATGGTGGCGCATGCCTTTAATCCCAGCACTCAGGAGGCAGAGGCAGGCGGATCTCTGTGAGTTCGAGGACAGCCTGGGCTACCAAGTGAGTTCCAGGAAAAGGTGCAAAGCTACACAGAGAAGAAAAACAAAAAACAAAAAACAAAAACAAAAACAAAAAAAAAAAAAACCTGCCAAAGTAGCACACATGTACACACCATTTAAACAAGCACTCTAAAGACGCACCCGTGCATGTACGATTTGATTAGAAAATGGGTAAAAGATATAAAGAGACATTCCACCAGAAGTGTACAGATGAGAAATAAACCACGAGAGACCTTTGACCTCATTGACTTTGGGGGAAATGCAAATTAAAGCCTCTACAAACATATCAAAATAGCCAAAATAAAAAGTACTTCCAATACCAACTACTGGCAAGGAGAGGAGGAAATAGAATCACGCGTACCATATGTTGCTGGTGGGAGCACAAAATGGTACCGGCATTCCGCAAACGGCTTGCCAGGTTTTAGGAAAACTCAACACCCAAAAACTGGGCACCAGCAATCCCTGCCCTGGGGAAGTGAGGACAAAAGGATCAGGAGTTCAAGGCCAGCCTGGTAACCTTGTCTCAAAAAAAAAAAAAAAATCGTATGAAACAAACCAACAAACAGCTAATCAAACAAACAAAACAGCTAGATGTACAATGATCATGTGACCAGGCATTTATGCCAGAGGTCATAATAAAACCTTTGTACCAATGCTCATGCGGCTATTTTCGGTAATAGCACAAAATTGATAATGAATGCCCTTCAGTGGGTGAAAGGTTAAACAAATGATGCAGCCACGCTGTATAGTCCTGTTCCACAACAAAGGGAGCCAAACGCGGATATGAGTGACCACTTGGGAAATCCCTCCCATGGATGTAGGGGACTAGAATGGGAGGGGAAAGTCCCTTCCAAATGGTTCTATTTTATATCATTTCATTCACATAATTTGGTTGAACTAATTATAGACATAGAAAACAAATTAGAGCTTGCTAGAGGTTAGGGACAGAAAGGGGTCACGGGGAGGAAATGGGCATGTCTATAAAAGGGTCATTGTGGTCAGGGGGCTCTTCTGGGACTTGCCTGCTATGATACACACATGAATCTACAACTGTGATAAAACTGCACAGAGCCAACATATAGGTACACATGCACCCCCACAGGCACACATACAACACACCCAGACGTTCATGTTCCCACAGAGGCACACAGAAGAGCACACACACCCAGACACACATATATAGGCATACACACAAGTGTGCATGCTCACACACACATAAACATGCACAGGCACACACATAGGTGTGCATGCTCACACACACATATGCACACACAGACAAATACTTAGGCACACAGGCCTATGTGCACACACCCACAAGTTCAAACAAAGCTGGAGCAATCCTATCAAAATCCTTGGATCTGATCCATGGCTGTGATAGCGTACGGCTGGATTGCCAAATGTGACTATAAGGGGGCGTTGTGGCACAGTGCCTCTCTGTGTCACTTTAGATCTCCAGCCATCTCAAATGTTTTAAATGACCGGAGTGAAAGTCAGTGGACAGTTCACCGTTGGTAAGCTGAAGCTGGGCTCTAAATGCAGGTGCACACGAGGATGATTCATTACTTTAGCACTTACAGCCTGAGGGTACCATGTGGCTACTGGCAACTCGGTATTGGCCTCAACTCACCTGCTTCTGGGTCATAGGTAAAGAGGAGACTAGATTGGACCTTTTTGATGCCCCAGCCCTCATCCAGACCCCCAGAGTCCAACATCTCACCAGCTGTCAGCACTGATCCTGAGAAGACAAGCTTAGCTGACCTGAGGTTTTTCCTTTTGACCATACTTTTCAGTAATGGGCTGTTTTTAATTTAAAAAAAAAAAAAAAGACGCATTGTGGTTAAAAAAAAAAATTAAATATTTCACATGCTTTAATACCCATGAGTAGAGTTTAAATATTATTACTTATAAAAAACTGAGCATAGAACCTCTAACATGCACTTAAATAATTGTATGTATAGATGTTTACTATGATATAAGTCACAAAAGACATTATGGAGTCACCCTGGGTACCCATTTCCAGATGAATGGGTAAAGGAAGTGTATACAGATGGAGTAGTATTTAGCCACAAGGAAGAACAAAACTGACATTTACAGGAAAATTGATGGAACTAGAGATCACGATGTTAAATAAAATAAACCAGACTCAAAAAGACACGTATTGTATTTTTTTTCTTTGACAGATGAAATCCACTGGGGCAATGACATCCCAGAAGGAGGAGGACCGTAAGAGAAGGGGACAGGGGAGAGGGGAGAAGAGAGAGACAAGACAGGCGAGACATGTGAATACGAACAAAGTGTGTTACCTGCACACTTGGAAATGTCACAATGAGCCCATTCCTCTGTACAGCTAAACACATTGAAAATGTTTAAACAGTAACTGCGTGTCCCGCTGATGCTGAAGACAGCAGTCAGGAAACCATAGAGAAATGTAAGCAGTTTGTTTGTAATTGGAAGAGCTCAAATCAAGCACTCTTAGAAGAGAAGCCTTTGGAAACTCAGACAGAGCGCACCAAGCCCATGGGTTCTGGGAAGAAGTCAAAACTTCACGGGCTCCTTCAGGAAGTGCGTGGCACCTTCCATACCCTGTGTGGCTACCTCTTGATAAACGTGCTTTCCATGCCTTTACCGTGGGTGTAGTTACCTCTCTTGTCCTTCACTCCTCTGATATTAATATATTCTAAAAAGCTGTTCCCAGGAGAATTCCCAGAGCAAGAAGAAAGACCATTCTGACGCAAACAAGCTTCACTGGTTTCTCCCCAAAGATGTTACATAAAATTGCATCCCATGGAGGAAAGGTCAGCCCAGTGCTGTTGTGTTTAAAAGAAAATATGTGCTAATTTTGTACCAGGAAATTGGTATCCTGGAGTTCCTTTAATTTGCTTTTCCTAGGTTGTTAGGTGACTAAAAGCTGTCCCCCCCTACACTCCCCAGTGTATCTTTTAATAGTCAGAACTCTATTTTTAAAAACTGTTTGCATGCTTTGAGTAGCACCTGTGAGTAATTCCTCCCACTTTGATGACTGTGCCCCTCCCTCAAGAAGCCTAGCTAGAATTTACTGAGTCCTTTTCTGCCACTGGGAATGGATTGTTGACGAATAGCAGTTTTTAGGTGACTTCTCATATCCATACAGCCCGTGGTAAGAGGGTGGGTTCTGTGTCAGTCACTGTGTCTGCAGTAGTGACTCAGATGGACAGAAGGACTGCCTTTGAAATGAATTCACTGCCCCGTAAGAAGCAGACACAAGCCGGGTGGTGGTGGTGCATTCCTTTAATCCCAGCACTCGGGAGGCAGAGCCAGGCGGATCTCTGTGAGTTTGAGGCCAGCCTGGGCTACCAAGTGAGTCCCAGGAAAGGCGCAAAGCTACACAGAGAAACCCTGTCTTGAAACAAACAAAAAAAAAAAAAAACAAAAAAAAAGGAAGGAAGGAAGGAAGGAAGGAAGGAAGGGAGGAAGGAAGGAAGGAAGGAAGGAAGGAAGGAAGGAAGAAGAAGCAGCAGCAGACACAGGCCTTTATCAGTTAAGTGTAAACATATCAACAGGACGGGGGTGCTGTGAAGAAACAAAATGGCAGAAGGAAATGAGGATGGGTGGGAAGGTAGAGTATACTTTGTTTTACAGAGATTGTCCTTAGCCAGTCTCCAGAAAGAATCCAGGAACAAGCCAGGTAGCTATTGGTGGGATTAGAATCCAAGCATAGGGTACAGAAGATGTAAAGGCCCTTACACAAGTGTGAGAGAGAAGTTATGGAGGCCACTGGGTCTGACATGTGGCAGGTGAGAAGGAGGTGGGTGAAATGAGATCACGTAGATGGCCAAGGTAAGAAAATGTAAAGCCGTTGTAGGACTTAAGACAGAGGGGTGGCATGGTATGGATGATGCAGCTTCATTTTGCAAATGCCCCTGCACTCTATCTGCTGTTTAGAATAGATTATAGAGGGGCATAAAGGGAAGCCAGGAGGTCAATTAGACCCTTGCAATATTCCTACTAAGGTGATGGTAAGTGGTTAAATTTTTAACGGAGTCTGGAGAGTAGACTGATCATAATATTGGAAAGAAAGGGAAGTCAAAGGTGACTAAATACAGTTTGTTTGTTTCTTTCTTTGTTTGGTTGTTTGTTTGTTTGGCTGGTTGGTTGGTCTTGCTTGTCTTTGCTTAATACACCATGATATTTGTTGTAGAATATTATTTTAAGATGTGTTACTTTTGTTTATGTGGAATTTGTTTGTAGGTGTAACCGTCTTATTAAATAAGAAACACAGAGCCAATACAAAGATGAAAGCCCAAGAAGTCAGAGAAATAGCTAAGAGCTAAAAACCTTACCCTTCACTGCTGCTTCTGTCCTTCTCAGCAAGAGAGCTACTTCCTGTCTGTTTGTCCTTTTTATAGACTTTCTATTCTGCTTTCTCATTGGTTGTAAACCCAACCACATGACCTCCTCATCACTGCCTGTCTGTACAGACCTCCAGGTCTTCTGTGGTTGGTATTGAGATTAAAGGTGTGTGTCTCCATGCTGGCTGTATCCTTGAACACACAGAGATTCGCTTAGCTCTGCCTTCCAAGAGCTGGGATTAAAGGCGTGCACCACCACTGCCCAGCTTCTGCTATGGCTTGCTATTAGCTCTGAGCCCCAGGCAACTTACATATAAAATGTAACATACAAATAAAATCACATTTCAGTAAATTAAAATATCACCATGTTTGTTTAACTCTGTGAAGCTGTGTTCCTGTGCCTGTCTAAAACACCTGATGGTCTAATAAAGAACTGAACGGCCAAGAGTGAAGCGGGAGACAGGAGAGGTGGGGCTGGCAGGCAGAAAGAATATATAGAAGGAGAAATCTGGGAGGAAGAGGAAGTTGCCAAAGAAGGAGCAAGAAAAGAAGGAGCCAGCCACCCAGCTACACAGCAAGCCACTAAGGAAGAGTAAGATTTACAGAAGTAAGAGAACGGGAAAAGCCCAAGGCAAGAGATAGATGGAGATAATTGAAAGTTAAGGAGAGCTGACTAGAAACAAGCCAAACTAAGGCTGGGCATTTATAAGTAGGAATATACCTTTGTATGATTTATTGGGGAGCTGGGTGGCAGGACCCCCAAAAGAGTAAAAACCAGCAACAACAGATATTCATTCAGAAGTAAAAACAGGCACAATTGCTCCCAGAGCCCTGTTCTGGACATAGGAAGCTGGAGATGATGCTTGAGCCAATGGCATGCGAAAACAAGATGGCTGATTGTGAGTCTGCCAGCCCCGAAAGTGCCCTGGGCCAGAGACCTGAATGTGAAGGCTGCAAACAAGGGCTGGGGGTGTAGCTCAGTGACAGGGTACATGATTGGCATGCATGAGGCTCTGTCTGCTATCCACAGTGCTTCCCCGATCCCCCACCTCCCATCAAAGGATCGTTCTAGACATCCTGAGTGATAACAGATAATATCTCTCCCAGGGAATGTGAGTGTGTGTGTGTGTGTGTGTGTGTGTGTGTGTGTGTGTGTGTGTGTGTGTAAACATGGAGATGCTGGCAGAGCTAATGATGAGAGTGGAGGTCACGTTGGAGTGGGAGGAAGAGAGATTCAAGGAGAAGTAGAGAATAAAGCTTGGCCAGAATGGACAGCAGAGACACGCCATGGTTCCCAGGGGGAATGTGCTTGCTCCAAGAGAGCCTTTCTTAAAATTTAATTGGGAGATATTTCAGTGTGAGTACATTCTCCTATAGAAAGAAAACTGTGATGGGGGTGGGGTAAGGGGTAGCACTCCTGGAGTAAAGATCTCAGGAGAGATGGGAGGGCATGGGACCTTACACAAAACAGAAGTGTGGGCTGGGATAGGAGCCGGGTTTAGTCAGCCTGAGTAACAGTGGCAGGCAGACTACCCAGGACCAGCCTGGAGTAGGATCAGAGGTTTGAGAAGCTGAGGTTCCTTTTTTGGTTGCTCCTGTCATTTCGGTGGAATAGGAAGGAAGTTCATCATCTGAGAGGATGCTGGGGGAGAGAGTGTGAACAGCTGTTAATGAGTAGATGGGGACGGGGGTGTGTGTAGACGGGTGAGGGAGGCAGAGGCTTGCCTAGGCACCACCTGGGCTAAGAACTGGCCAAGGTTTTGAAGTCGGACTTGGTTGGCATGATACGTGGTTCTCTTCAGCCCCACTCAGTGGCTCCCTTGCGTGCATGCGTGCGTGCGTGCGTGCGTGCGTGCGTGCGTGCGTGCGTGCGTGCGTGCAAAGGGTGGATTTCATCCTCGTTGGAGTTTTACCAGATCAGAGGGAAAGGCCAGATATTTTAGGGCATAAGCAACAGAGTGGCAGATCCCACTAGAATCTAAGTAAAGGAGAAGACAAAGATACACTAGGTGATTCAGGTGATGATCACCTTCACGTAGCTTCTTCTACGTTCCAGCCCTTCGGCAACAAAGACAGCAATGCCTTGAAATGGTGGAACCTGGAGGGGGAGCACGTGGAAAAGCAATCTTATTAGCAGTTAGCTTCCAGTTAACATCTCAGGAAGCACTTAACTTTGCCAAGACACCCCCACCACGGAGCCCAAGCCTCCAATGCACAAAGCTTGGTGAGGACACACGTAAGCCCAATCTCTGCAGAGAGCAAATAGGGAGACGCCTGCCCTCATGTAGCATTCAGTCTAGTGAGAAGAGGAAGAATAATGGAACGGAGTCCCATGCAAAGCTGTGGTGACCATAGGGTATTTTAAGAGACAATAGCATCTTTGGGATGCTATCCCTTTCAATGTAACATTGACGTAAATATTTGAACTAGAGGAATGAATCTGGAGGCCCTCTGTGGAGGGGGAAAGAATGTGCCAGATGGAAGGGATTACAAATGCGAAGACAAGAGGATCCCTTCAGGAAAGGGTGTGCTTATGGAAAGGACTGACCCTGTCCGAGGTGGAGAGGTGTGGCTGCTCACGGTCTGTGTGATGAGAAAGAACAGGCGGCAGGCGAGGGTAGAAACAGAGAGAAATTCAAAGAGACTCCTACAGACACCTAGGTAAGAGCTGATGGTGGCTTGGCCAGGGGAGGAAGCCAGAAAGGCCAGCCCCTCCTCGGCATAGTTATCTTTCTGGGGGACGAGATCTATATGACATCAAGGCAAGAAGAGTCCAATTATCTGGAGACAGTTTCACAAACTGTCCCCTCAGGAATAAACTAGGAGAACATGGGGGTAGGAAAAGAACATGTTCCAGGTAGGTAGGAATTTAGTAACTATAGTTCAGGAAGGTCTGAACTTGGCTCCTGCAGTCAGGGAGGCTAAGGAGTTCCCACTGGGGAGAGCCAATGGAAAGCTCCAGCCTGAGCCAGGTCCAAGGTCAATAGCAAATGAAGGCAGATGTCTCTGCTCCTGAGGCTGAGGAAGAGAAGTCTTTCTACTAAGCCTTTTACTCCATTCAAGCCTTGGATGAGTTGGATGAGGCCCACCCACAGTGGGGTGGGAAATCTGCTTTGCTT
The DNA here is from genome assembly GCF_049852395.1 of Peromyscus maniculatus bairdii. Classification (NCBI taxonomy): domain Eukaryota; kingdom Metazoa; phylum Chordata; class Mammalia; order Rodentia; family Cricetidae; genus Peromyscus; species Peromyscus maniculatus. Next base: position 37,785,848 of record NC_134872.1, read on the forward strand.
AGTCTACGCATTCAAACTTTAATCTCCTCCAGAGGCACCCTCACAGACCTAACGTTTCCCCAAGTAGCTGAGCACTCCACGAACGGCCTTGTCACATTGACACATAAAATTAACCACACTGGAGGGCCAGGGCTTATTCTAGGAATGCATGGTTGTTTTAACATTCCGTAACAGATCTGTGTCATACAGCTTATTGCTCAAGAACAAAACCCCACATAGCTGGGTAAATGGAAGCAAGGAGTGCTTTGGGCAGTATTCAACACTCCACTATCATAAAAACATTCAATAGAGTGAGAACAGAACAGGAAGTCCTTAGACTCATAAAGGGCACCCATGAACACCCAGGGCTAGCCATAAAGGTGAAAAACTTCCCATACCATCCAGGACATGAATGTCTGCTCCCACCATGACTGTTCACCATTGTGCTCAAGGTTCTAGGCAAGACAGTCAGGCTGAGCAAACCATGAGGAGTGAGCCAGTAACCAGTCTTCCTTCACTGTCTCTGCTTCAGTTCCTGCCTCCAGGTTCCTGCCCTGTCTTCCTTCATGATGGGCTGTGATTGGAATGTGGAAGCCAAATAAACCCTTTCCTCCCCAAGTTGCTTTTGGTCATGTATTATCTCAGCAATAGAAAGCAAAGTAGGGCACAGATGTGAGTTCCATTTCTGAGGAGAAAGTTGAACCTACAGGGGATAATTATCCCAGGTCATGTGTGTCAAATGAGTGAGCCAGGACTCCAGCACGGGTTCCTGAATTCCTATATTTCTTCAGCTGTACCTGTATGGACAGAGTTCGCCTGCTTACCTCAAATAGATTTTACATCACAGTTAGTATTTTCCAGTATGACATAATTATCTTTAAAAAATGAATTTGAAGCATTTCCTTGACCTACTGAGACATGAAGAGAATGACAAGCATTCCTTTTGTAAATACAACACTGGAGTGTTTAGCATAGTCCCCTGCCCCAGAGGCCACATCTGGCAGAGGATGCATGAGATTGGTGTGTCATGAGAATTTTCTGTTCTAACGTAGGCCGCCTTCTGACAAATGAATTAAGGCATGTTGCAGGAGTGGCCCTTGCTGGAGGCTGGTAGTGCATGCTTTGACTGGATGACTACAGAAGAGAAACGCTAACGATCTTAGCATGTGCACTGTTCAAAGACATCAAGAACCTACCTCACCCAAGAGCACCTGTGACAGTGGCCGTGAAAGTAGGTCAGGGAGCTTTTAAAGATAAATATTCTTAGATTTCCATATTAAACAGTATGTAGGTCGTTGCCTACCTAAGGGCTTGGTTCATGCTAAAGCTAAAATCCTCAGAATTGTGACTTTCTAGTATACTCAGGGTTCCAGTGACCGAGCAAATGGCTGCATTAGAGGCAGGGGGTAGAGTGCAGGGGTGGGTGTGGGAGAAAGACAAGAAGAAAAGCTACCCTGGTGGCAGGCAGAACGGATAAGCAGTGACCTTGGAAGGCACCGTAGGACACTTGGATAAAAGGCATGGCCAAACTTTTGTGAGCAAACATGAAACACAGCCCCCCATCATAGGGGTCTTTGTCATCCCTCAATCCATCTTCTCTGGCTGACAAGGTGGCCTTTCAATGCCAAGAGCAGTGGGACTAGATTGGGGGTACCACTGAGATCCAAACTGCATGTTCTGCTCCATCAGCTGCTTTAATAACATGATTTGGAATCTTTGCACCACCTGTATATTGGAATCCGGGGGTGAGGTGGCTATGATCCTCCAATCATAGTTAGGAGTCTGGCAATGAGGATACCGTAGGATGTGGTTGAGGACATCTCCATGTCTGCTAATTAGCTTTTCTGTGATCTTGGGATTTCCTGCCTGTGTCTATGAAAGCATCCATGTTGGAGAAAAGCCTTTGTGGGAAACAAAGAGAAGTGTGTCATTGTGCTTTTATGGAGACATCTGGGGAGGTCCTTAAACATACAACATAAAAGAACGATATTTCCCAGGAATGAAAAAGAACAATTGCATGAAGTGATCTTGGCCACGTTGACTGCATTTCTCTGGGCCTCCATTTCTTCATCAGTAAAACAAGATTTAGGCTGGCTAATACACCAGTCAGAGGATTCCCTGAGGACCACCTGCTGAGGACACCCTAGAGTGTTGGAATGCCAGCCAGAGCATGGCCAAAGCCTCATACTGAGGCTTTACGTATGACTTCAGCGAGGGCTCTGCCTCCAAGCAGAGCTGTCCAGGCCCATGGCTACCAGGAAGCAGTTTTTCTCTGGCCACGGTAGCCAGTTTACATCTCTCAGGTGTAACCCGGCCCCTGCTTTCACAGTGAATGTTTCTGAAGCTTGTGAGACACTTTGGGATCAGAGGCTCCCGTATTTGTGTTCTGGTTCAGTCACTGATGATGCCAGGCTGTTAGACAACTTATTCGACTTTCTGAGTAGCTTTAATTCTCTTTCTAGGGAAAACAGAAGATAGTTTGGTAGGGTCTACTTAGTGGCTTAATTACAAAGGTTAACTGGAAATTTTTTAGAGTGTAGAAATTTCTTGAATAAATTTTAGTTTAAATAACCATCTCAGACAGAAGAGCCCACAGGAATGCATCTGGCACGTCTATGCTCTGGTCCTACACAACGATCACTGCTTTCAAACAGTGCATGGCTGTTGTGCAGAAAGCCAGCTGTAGCCGGAAGCTTTCTCCGGTCCCACCCAGCCCCATGGTCCCAGAGGCTTAATATGATTTACAAACTATATGGTTTATGGCAAGCCTCTTGCTAGCTAGCTTTTATATCTCAAATTAACCCATTTCTATTCATCTATGCTTTGCCACTTGTTCTGTGGCTTTACCAGTCTGCTGGCATGTTGTTCCTTGGGCAGCAGACTCTGCCTTTCTCTTTCCTGTCTCTCTCCTTGGATTTCCCGCCTGGCTATAACCTGACTCACCATAGGCCAAAGCCGCTTCTTTCCTAACCAATCATAACAACACATATTCACAGTGAATGGAAAGACATCCCACAGCAGCCAGCAGAACCCATTTGTATGACTTTGAGGGTAGGAAGACCTGAAGAAAGGCTGTAGATTTCCTCAGCCCCATGCTTTGCTCAGTCATAGGAAAGGTGATGAAGTGATGCAAAGTCCTGAAGCAAGAGAGCTGAATAGTAATGAGAACCTCACTAGACTGTGAGAGACCATCCCCCAGATCATCTTCATGAATGAAAGGTTGACTCCTTCAAATGCTGGGTGTATGAATTCATATCATGTTGCTATAATGAAGTTGGGTACCTAAAGAAGAAAATAGGTTCACTTAGTTCTGGAGATTCAAGAGCACGACACCAGAATCTTCTTGGCTCTGGTGAGAGTTTCCTGATGAATGATAACACAACCTTAGGAGAAATGTATAAGAACGAAGAGCAGTGAATGGGGAAGGGGGATTTAGGGGAAGTACTAAGTGTGTTTATAACAACCTAATCTTTTGAAAGCTTCCCTAGTCCTATTAGCCTATGATTAGTCCATTCTGAGGCTGAAGACTCTATGACCTAATTGCCATCCATGAGGTCCTACCTCTTAGGGGTTCTACCAACTCAGTATGTCACTGGGGACAAGGTTTTCCTCATAAAACTTGAACCTCTGAGGGACAAACCATGTCAAATCTTAGCACTGGATGTACTTCTAGAAGATGGTTCTTGGCTTTCAGGACACTCCCAGGACAAATGACTAGAGGGTTAGGAAGCCAAGTCTCACCTCTAGAGGTGGTTTGAATGCAATTGGCCCCTGAAATCTCATAGGGAGTGGCACTATTAGGAGGTGTGGCTTTGTTGGAGTGGGTGTGGCCTTGTTGGAGGAAGTGTGTCACTGAGGGGGTGGTCTTTGAGGTCTTCTATGCTCAAGATACCACCCAATAATTTCCTGTTGCCTGCAAGATATAGGACCATCAGCTCCAGCACCCCCTCTGCCCGCATGCCGCCATGCTCCCCATCATGATGATAATAGACTGAACCTCTGAAACTGTAAGCGAGCCACCCCAATTAAATGTCTTACTTAATAACAATTGCTGTGGTCATGGTGTCTCTTCAGAGCAGTAGAAACCCTAACTAAGACACCTCTCGTCTGGTCCCAGGTATCTCTGAGAGGCCATCTTGTTCCCGAGCTCACTGCAAGGTCAGATGAGGCCTTCAACAAGACTTTGTCACAGTTCAGATGCCACCAACTCAAGTCTCACCTAGTCTCCTTCCCGTTTCTCTCCAGGATGCTTATCCTGGGAGAGCAAAGAGAGTTCAGAGAACTGCTGGTAATGGAGGTAAGACTGGAGACTCACACAAAAGGAAGCAGGTAGGACTGGACAAGCACTGAGGTGCTTTGGTCTGTCATACTAAACCTGTATTTCATGATGAGCAATATGTCAGATTTCTGAGCCCTGCTTTGGCCCCAGCACCAATCCAATGAAGTACATTTTTTTTTTTAACTTCTCTCCAGGCCATTCTCCCAAACACAAAAGAATAACACATTTGAAGGTAAACTTTGTATTGTTGATTCTAGCCACAGGCACGAGGCAGGTTAAGTTCTGAGTTATAAGAGGTTAGCACAGTAAGGGGGTATATCTTCCATGGATGCAATCATCATTGAAGAGATGATCTATATCGCTGCCTGCCTCTTCAGGGACAAGCTTGCAGTCCTTGTCCCAGCAAAATGAAGTGACTTCCAGGTTTAGAAGGCTTTGCTGTCCAGCCTGGTTGTTTCAGGTAGATCTTTTTTTTTTTTTTTCAAGTGGTAGTTCACAGAGGTTGTACTGGAGAAATACGAAGGTTGGAGAGTGTCCAGAACTGTCCAAAGTTATTATTAAAGGATAACAATTTCATTCTAGAAAAAGGAAAACCTCCAGCCGGCTGCTAAGCAAGTACTGGCCATTTTATTATTAATTTATTTCAGCAGGAACTCAGGAAAACACCCAAAACTTCATAGCTGAGCTAAGCCTGGCCACACAGAGAGTAGGAATCATATCAGGAAGCTGAGCAATGGAGAACTTAAAATCTCACCTTTCAAGATTTCTTTGTTTGTTGTTTGTTTGGAAACTCAAAGAATATTTTATCTGAATTTGAGAGAGTAGGCACAGGTCAGGCAGGCCATAAATCCCAGGAGTTATTGAGAAGAGAGAGAGGACTCAGGAGAAGAGGTAGCCAGGACTTTTTGAGTTAGGGTCTAAGAAAGCAGGAATGTTTGGAGGTGGTCATGCAGATGTATTTGGAGGTGAGAAAAAGAGAGATAGTTAGTGAAAGCACCATCAGGGTTTTGGCTGGTAGCCAAAGAGATGGTATGAAAAGGAAAAGTCAATCCTTTTGATCTAGAACTCAGAAAAAAAGACAGGCTTAACAGTGAGACTCTGTAAGCTGCTACCACCTTTGTAGACACCATTTAATCGACACTTGAGTTGTAACTTCAACCTTGTACCCAAACACACTTCCTTTCATTGTCAAAGACATAGAGCATCATGCTTCAGAGACAAACAGGTGGCTTCAGGGGATATACATCAGAGTACACAATCCAGCTCCAATATTAGGTAGCTCCATTACCTTGGGCAAGCAACTTCATCTCTTCAAACTCCTCCTCCCTTGCCTGTGAAATGGAGGCTAAATGAACCTCTTCCTTTGCAAGTTTCTCACAGGTCTTAGACAAGATGGGAGGTTCTAATACATAATAGACTTTGAACAAGTGGTCCCACATAACTATACCTCAGTGCTGCAGCATTGTATAGTGTCCTCCCCGAATGAACCATTTCATCCAACAAAGAAGCTCCTTAAGGCAGAAGGCAAACAACTCGAAATAGCTTCAGGAAGTCCCTGAAACTGAACAAATTCACTAGGCCCCTCCCACAAAAGAGTAAACAATAAAGACAGCTGAGAGTCACTTTCAGACAAGCCAACCTGCAAAGAAGACTCTTGAGACCAGACCACCTACCTGGAAGAAATAGAATGTAGCAGGGATGCCTGGAAAAGGCTTAGACCAACTGAGTCAGTTGTAAAGAACACTCTCCAACCTATTGAACTGACTACAGGCTATGCAGTGTGGTCCCAACTTTTGTGAGCTGTCATCTGTGCCAGGGTGGACTTTGGTGATGCTATCTTCAAGTAATTTCTGCTCCTATAAGTAACCCTCCACCTATGTTACTGTAAGTAACCCCAATAAAACTTATTGGTTCACTAAACGGGACTTAAGTGGCATCCTTACTTCAGTCTGTCTCAGGCTTCCTATCTGGGGTCAATGCCTATGTGTGTTGTGTCTCCGAAGGAAATAGTCTTCTCACACAACATACAGTCAACCACTTTCTCCTAATCTCAATCTTAGATGTTTCGATGACCAATGGTGTTGGAGAGGTGGGGGGGAAGAGGTGTCTACCCTCCAGTTGGGAAGGGAGAAACAACCCGACCAACGACCAGGAAGCAAATGCTAAGCACAAAACAAACGGCAAAGAATATTATTCTGGGCTTAATGCTACAGAAGCCCAAGATTTGGAAGGTCCAGAATGGCTTGCTAAAACCGTGGTTTTCAACCTTGGCTACATGAGAGCATCATCTGTGTGACCTACGTTAAATGCTACCGTCTGAATCCAAACTCCCAGATACTCACGAGGCTTGGTGTTGAGTCTGAACATCTCTATCTTTGGAACTCTCTGACTTAATCAACTGTGCTGGAGATGCAAGGCCCCAAAGCAAGACTCATTCCCTCTAACATGTGAACAACACTTGGCCACTTCTGAACACTTTTACCTACATGGCTTCATGGAAGCAGACAGGTAAGAAAAGAGAGGAGTTTGAGCCTTGGCCTGGAGAAATATGGCAATGGTAGTTCTCTTCCAAAGAACTCTGGGTCTGTGTTGTGGGATCCATGGCCACCAGTGCTGTTAATTCCACCATTACACTGATTCCTTTGGGGAAAATGATTGCCTCTTAAAACAGATGTGCAGGGCTAAAGTGGACTGGTGTCTTCATGTATGTGTAATTTGAGGTACCCCCTCAAACAAATCATAAAAAAATCTACAAATACAAAATGCACAAGCTTTGTTAGCTTCAGGATGAACTAGCCACTTTGAATGGGTGCCACAAATGTTTAGCCTCTTTCCAAGTTAGGTGAGGTACCTAGAATCCTGCTTCCAGTAAGGGCAGGTCTGGGGTTGGGACCTAGCTCTAACTTTGTCATCTCTTAATCACGTTTAGAAACCCTGGTATCAGCCCTATTGTGAGTCACCGAAACATTTTTACTTGGATGTTGGTCCCACAGTGCTGATTAAACTTGGCTGAACCCTGAGTGGCCCTTTGTTTCCACTCCTAGGTACGGCCTCTAAGTATTTCCCAGGACAGATGCTGGAGTGGGAGTCAAAGTCCATGGAGCGCAATACTTACATCAGAGGGTGAGACTGCTCTTAGATAGCAGTCCCTGGGCACACTTCCAAAATATGCAAAGGGAAACCTCCAGAGTGCCTTATTGTCTGCCTCTAGCCAAACTGAGGTCTGACCCTACCAGAAAAATGTGCTAAAAAAGAGCAGCAGAGAAGTATAAGTCAGTCCTTTTAGAGAAGCAAGAAGTTGCTCCTATGGGCAGAGTGGGTTTGAAGCTAGGCTGAGGAGTCCTCTTGGGGATTAATGGGTGGGGAGAAAGACAGGCTGGGGAGAGATTAGGGAACGGTCTGGGTAGGCATTGAGGAGCATTCTTGTTCTGGGAATGTATGTCAACCCGGGCCTGGGGAGTTCAAGGAGTCCTCTCAACCTCAGCTTTTTGGCCTGACAATGTTCTTTGCATTCCCTGGGATAAGAGATTTTGCTCTGTCCTGGATCAGGGCTCATCTTCCAGCTCTTTCATATCCACATCCATAGTAGGACTTCAGACAAAGCTGGTTATCTCTTTTGTACCAGGTTTTTCATCTGACAAATGAGGAAATGATTATACTCTCCCTCCAAAGTGGTTGTGATGATTAGAGACGAAGCATGCCAAAAAAAAAAAAAAAATTGGGCATGGATTAAAATCTCAGTTACCCAGAACTTTATTCATAACTAATCTCTTGGAAAGTTTTATTTGGTTTCGAAGAAGTGAGGAACAAATACTGCTTACTCTCACAGGGACAGACTTAGAAAACCTCGGGGCAGAATTGGATACCTACATACCACATACCCCACTAAATCACAAAGCTACACACAGGTGGTCAGTGATTTGAAAAGTGTGTTGGGCAGGTTGGAAACCAGCCACGCCGATGCTCAGAACTCACAGGACCCAGCATGACTCTGTTAATGAGGGACCACCCACCAAACTCCGCACTGATAACCGTTAGTAAGGAATGTATGCCCACATGGGCTTGATCAAAATGTCTGGCTCCTATGCCAAGCTACGCTAGGCAAGGCAAGTCACAGAGAGGCTGTGGAAGACCTTCTCTTAAAAAGATTCTCTCAAATGCACCTCAAATGGTGCTGATGAGAGACTGGGGAGGAAGCCAGGAAAGCTGGCATCTCGACCGGGTTCTCCGGTTGCCCAGTGTGTGACTAGAATCACCATCCTGTTTGCTGTGGTCTGAGAGGTCTCATTGGGCAAGTGGACAGTGGCCTGCATGGTCCCGAGGCCACATGTGCTCTGTGTTACACTGAGTGTAATAAACTATAAAGAACATCTAAGAAACTGACTTTGGTTTTTACGATCAAGCTATAAATATAGTCAGTGAGTGGAAAGAATGAGTGAAATCAGCGAGGTGTTTGCAGCAGACCCAGCGAAGGTGTTTGCCTGAGAAAACGCTGTCCCCGGGGTTAGTTCTTAATCTCTCAACTAAGACTAGAAGTAGTACCACCTTGCTGGAGTCTCTCACTCCCTTGCTGGTTTTGAAAAGTCAAGTTACCATGTGTGGGTTGCCTATGTTGGGAGGGACTGATGGTGACCTCCAGTTACTGAAGGCAGCCTCCAGGATACAGCCTGCAAGAAATTGAAGCCCTCTACCTTACTGATGTATGGACTGAACTCTATTCAGGAAGATGGATTTCTCCCAGGTCAAGGTTCAGGTGAGACCTCAACCCCAGCTGACGACTTGACTCCAGCTTTGTGCAGCCCTGTGTAGAGACCTGAGCTAGGCACTGCCAGACTCCTCATATCACACAAGCTACAGGATACCAGAGAAGTCTTTTAAGCTGTAGGATTTGTAGTAATCTCTCAAGTCGCACTTGGAGCTGCATTTAAATGTGTTTTATAAAGTAATGTCCTTATTCATGAGAGATGTATCCTGAAGTACATAGGGAATTGTTATACCTACATTTTGCTCTGAAGAGACTCAACAAAAAGATAAAACTATGTAATATGCTTAGAGAGATAGTCTATTTGACAAAATTTTAATATTTTAAGAATCTAGATAAAGAATATAGAGGAGCAATTACTCTGACACATTGAGAACAAAGCCACACTTGCCTGGTCACATGGCCTTCTATTTTCCTGAATGCCATCACTTCCCCGGAATTAGCTATGCCCTATGGTTGTGGAAACACCAAAAGATGAAGAATTCACACCTCTGCCTTCCAGCGTCTCCCCAAGAATGATGCTCAAGCCTGACTTCAGGAGAAGAGAGCTGACACAATCATAGCTTTGACCCTTAATGTCTCATGTATGCTGATTTGGAGGGAAAAAAAGACAATGTATAATTGCAATGTTGTTTCCTGTCTTTTCATGCAATGAAGAAGTAAGTTCATCTTTTTCCTATTCTATTTTTTTAACATTTGGAATTTGCACTTGGCTGTCTATGCCCATGATTCATTTGTACTAATGTGTAGTGGGTTAAAAAGTCAGGTGTGACATGCTGGGTAGGCAGGAGCACCCCATTGTTAGTTGCATTTTTCAAGAGAAGCATGCATTCATTATTTCAAAATGCATGATTCATATAAAAAGTTGGTTAGATTTTAGAGGGACGAGGCCATTGGATGTGGTGGCCTATAATTATGGTGAAGATTTGGACAACCTATTAGCATAAATCCCCCATAGAATGTCATCCAAGAGACTTGCTTTGGATAGTCCCCAAGCCCTAACCAGGGTATTATGCAAATTTTGCTTTGAGGACTATGGAGTTATTCTAATATTAAAATCATATTGACAAGATGTTGGTTAAACAGCCGGGATATCTCGGTCCACAGATGAAGCCCTTTGTTGATGGAGTAGAGTCTGTGGAAACTAGAAACCAGTGTAAAGTTTCCTGATAGCTGAAGTAAAGGCACACATCTGCCACTTACAGAGGACTTACAGTAACTCGACCAAAGGTGGCGTCTTGGGAAGGAAAGGTTCAGACAGCCAAGTGGTCCAGATTTGGCATAAATGTGATACCTGTGGCTTGATATGTGCATCCTATAAGGGGATTGAGGCTTTCAGAAGCTGTGCTCTCTGTGATGCAGAGCTGGCCAGAATCTTCTCCAAGTCTTGTTCTGTGTCCGCACCATGCTGACATTTCAGGATGTTGGACCCCTGGGACCCTGAGAAGTAGCTATTGGTCTTTCAACCCATGCGTGAGCCAATCGCTAGCAGTGTTTTTACCATGGAAATCATTCTTGTATTCCAACGCCCTGGTTTCCTGATAACAGCTTGGAAGGCAGTTCCTCTCTGTCCCTGAACAGATGATGGCGTTGTGGTACTTCTACAGGAAACAAATGGGCCGCAGCATCCGCTCTTTGATGGAGTTGGACACTCTGGGAGAAGCCGAAGGTTTGGAGTGTTGCATTTTCATTCCTGGAGGAAACAGATGAATGGTGTAATCTCTCTGTGCTTCCTAAAAGAGAGATACTGCAATCTTGCATTTAAACTAGAAAGTGTTCCCACCTCACTGGAATCCAGGCCTGAGCTTTCCACGCTCCCATGGACCAATACATCCAAAATCTCTTTCTGGAATTCCAGACGTGGTGATCTCTGGAGAGGTTTTCTGTCTCCTTATGATGCTAGCCTGTTAGTGAGGTTTTATTGCACATCCCACTTTATGTTAAGCTGTGGATCCCTCCCCTTTGCTGGATATCAAGAATTCAGTAGGGCTGGTATAAAAATAGGATCGGCATCTACTTCTGCAGACTGACTTCTTGACAGCATATTTTGGAGGAGGTTTATAGTGATTCTCAAACTGTTTTCATGCTAAGCTTGTCCTGAATATTGGCTCTGGTTGTTGATGATAATGCTTGACTTTTATCAGATATGGGGTGTGTGTGTGTGTGTGTGTGTGTGTGTGTGTGTGTGTGTGTGTGCACGCGCGCATGTCATATGTGTGCTTGTTCAAAGGCAACACTAAGAGACATGTGTTGGGGTCCTGCATATGCATGTGCGGCTGGGGGTATTTACATCTGGAGTCAGGAAGTTAATGGCAGAGAGCATGATCACCTATCAGTTCAATGGCCTTGAGCTCATAACAGATCTATGGCCTCTGAATAGTCAGTTTTTGACGTTATTATAAAAACAAAACAAACAAACAACAAAAACCCAAGCAAATTAGCAGACAAAACAGCTCCATGGTCTCCTGGTCCTCCAGGGCAAATGTTTAGTGGCAATGCTGTTTTAACCAGAGTGAGATTTCCCAGGCCCACAACAGGAAGAGAGCTGGGCTTACCAGCTGATTTTCCCGTCTCCTTTAGGGCTGGGCTTCTGCTCACTAGCATCCTGCTTCTGGGGGAATCCTGGCACTCCTGCCTGATGAGGACATGGCTGAGGACAGCACCCATGGAACAGGAGGGTGGGCTGGGCATATGATAGACTCACAAGTGACAGACAGGATGCCCTGGGACTAGGCACAGCACTGAAGGTCCACGCCATCGCTCCTACAGTTAATCTTTAATTTTCACTCCCATCTGCAGAAGCCCAGCTACTCACGTGCTGGTTGGTGTCCAACGGCTGCTAAAGTAATCCAGAGGGACGGTTATACCATTGTAACGGGATTTGGTCATTCCCCATTCAGCATCTTCTTTTCAAAAATACCCACCAGACACAGAAAAGGAAAGATCAGTATCTTTTATGCCATAATTAAAGTATCGCTTTTGGCAATGAAACTAGATTATTCCCCCCAAACCCAGCTTACAACAGCAGTGGCAAATGCCCTTGTTTGCTGGAATGCCCAAATGTGAGTTCCACAGTTGCTCATTTGCTCTGCTCCTTTGGAATAAACAGACTTATCTTTCTTGTCATACAACACTGTCTTTAATTTAATGGAGATGTTATTAAGATAAAAATCTCTATTCAATCCCATATTGTACCATATTAACACACACAATTAGTAATGCTTTCTCAGTTATGAAGAGAGATGATGGTTTCCTTTTAAGCTAAATTACCTTTATCATGGCAGCACATGAAGAAAGCTACAAATATTTACCCAAGTGTATGTTAATTCTTATTTAATTTTAACGCTGCTTTTATCAATCAAATTAACCAATGGATTTTATTAAAGGGAATGTTATTACAGAGCAGACCTCCCCAAACTGGATTCCATCTGCTTTTATTTATGTAATTTTGATGGTTTCATTTTCTCTTTCATTTCATTTCTAATTAAGAAGAACACGTGGAAAATTGAACAGTTGGGCCTAATTTTGGCAGTATTTAACATAATTAGAACTCTGTTCTTGTTAATATAAAGATTGTCAGTGTTGGAACTATGGGGCCTGCGTTGTGCTTTTGAGCCCTGCTCCACATGGCACCTTGCAAAGACACTCAATAACCCAAAATGATGATGCATCCCTACACTTCCAACTCCCAAAGATTAGATGTAGCGGTGCACACAGCACCATCAGCACCACCAAAACCAGTTTAACTTAGTGACTTTCCATTTAGCTAAGCCAAGCAACGTTTTTGTTTGTTTTTGTGTTTTCAAGACAGGGTTTCTTTGTGTAGCCTTGGCTGTCCTGGATCTCGCTCTGTAGACCAGGCTAGCAAGGAACTCACAGAGATCCACCTGCCTCTGCCTTCCGAGTGCTGGGATTAAAGGCGTGCACCACTATCTCCCAGCTGCCAAGCAAGTTTTTAATGTTTAATTAAGTGTACATGTGAGTGCAGTGCCCATGGAGGCCAAAGAGAATTTAGGATCCCCTGGAGCTGGTGTTACAGGCAGTTGTGAGCTACCAACTAGGGTGGCTCCAGTCCTTTGCAAGTTCAGTACACATTCTTTTTTTTTAATGCATGTGAGTGTTTTGCCTACATATGTGTTTGTGCACTGTGTGCGTGCATGCCTGGTTCTTGGAGAGGCCAGAAGAGAATGTTAGATCCCCTGGAACTGGAATTACAACAGCTACGAGCTGTCATGAGGGTGCTGGAAATTGAACCCAGGTCCTCTGGAGGAGCAGCCAGTACTCTTAACCATTAAGCCATCTCTCCAGCCACTGATTATAGATTTTAAAACACAACTTGCAGTCTGAAGAGACAAAAGATAACAGCAGGAACCATCTTCAGTGCAGGATAAATTTATAAACCTTGTTTCTATCAGGTCTCTGGAATTCTCTAGAAATGATGCACCCATTTAATTCTTTTATGTAAATGAAAAAGATAGAATTCAAGGAAACCTCTTATATTAAGGAGTTTCTAGACTTTCTTGGTCTAAGACCTTCTGGATTACCACTTCCTTGACTTTGATTCAGATAAACTCCACACACAGTAACAGTGTCTGTGGGAATTAATATAACATATGGTTATTGGGAGTGTTAGAATTTGATATGCTAATTTTTTTTGCCTGGCCTCAGGAAACTTGCAGGAAGACAGAGCTTACTCTCATGCTTTTTTACTTGTAGAAAGGAAGCTAGAGCAACTTGAGAGATGTTTCCAAGTGTAATCAGCAGGCAGATGGCCCTCAGGTTCTCAGCAATAGTAGTGATGGAGAAATGTGCCCCATGCTTTGGACTGTCTTGGGCACTTCTGCACATTGATCTGATGGTAGGTGAGCAGAGCATAGAAATGATGACGCTAGCTAGGCAAGCCCTTCAAATCAGCCCTGTCTTGCCAGATGTGACACTGATCTTCACGTCCTTATAAAAACTCAGGTTCGTACCCAAGCAGAATAGGGCAATACGGTTGCAAGACTTCATCACCCTGCTCAGAATAACATACATTTAAAAACTTGCTCATCATTTCTTTCTGGGTTTTCCATTGACCAATTGCAGTTGAATTTCGAAATTTCGAAAGCAAAACCATTGCCAGGCAAGAACTACCATGGTTGAAAACACAACAAAATGAAAAATTATCAGCACTGCTTTTTGGATTGGAATTTGAGTTATTTTTTTTTTATTCCTTCCAAACCAAACACATCTGAATATATTGGTGGGAAATAGATGAGAAAATGTCTGTGGCTGAAAAGAAATGATCTCCCGCTCCAGAAACCCAAATGGAGCTGTCTCAGAAAGTCCACTTTCTATTCAGGGGCTCCGGGCATTTATAATTTTAGAGACTTCAAGTCAGCCAGGGTTGTCTTTTATCAAATTGGAAACAAATCATTTTAATTTGGTTCATATGAACTGATAGAGTGGGTGTACCTTGCTTGTCGCAGAGGTGGCATTACCCCCACTGAGCAGTGGCAGCCACTTGAGAGCTGGCCAGCTGCACTTTTCTGGACTTTTGTAGCAGTCGTGAATGACAATATCATGTCGCCAAAGCCTCTCTCTTCCTTAAAGCAGCACTTGGCGGGGATGGACAATTCACAAATTTCAGAGGCAGGTAACTTATGCTCAATCTTGGTGGGGACCTTGTGCTCAGGGGAGATCCCAGCACTGTGCAACGGCATGTAGCATCAGCATCCTCGGAGATCCAAATCCGCTTATCAGTCGTAAACATATTAATTTGACCCCGAGGGAGAGAAGGCGAGAGCCAATCAGCCAGAGCGAACCATTTATATCCTTCATTTCTGAAGATGAATTCTCCATTTATTTCCATCCAGCAATCAGTCACTCGCCAAATAGCAACCCAAATCTCATTTTCCGTCTCTGTATCATGTATGCCACCTTCTTTTGATATGCCCTGCTTTTAAGAAGAGGAGATGGTTTGAAATTATGACTCAAATAGGAAGAAAAAAAAATCAGTCTCCTTACAATTAGCAAATGTACCCAGCTTATTTGCAATCAACATATACTTAATGCCTTATTACCCTAATGGAAGTTATTGTAAGTGATGATAAAATTGGCATTATTAAGTGATGAAAACCTTTTACCTTCCGTTTGGCTTCTCTGTGCCCCCCCCACACCTCTAATCTACCTAAATTCAGCCCTAATGAGAGACGCTAGACGGAACTGCTTACGGCATTTAGGCCAATCAAGAAAATACCCACAGCTTTTACCCACATAAGCACAGATGCTGTCCTGCAGCTTCAGAGGGCGGAGGCGGATGGACAGTGGGAAAAGCTGAAAGCGTGTTATAAATGTGCGCTGTGTTTTTTGCCCATGGATACACTTCTAATTGACCTGTGAGTACCAGACTTTGTGGCAAAGAAGGGGCAGAAATGCAATTATCTAGCAGGCAGAAAGGAAGTAAAACCTAGTGCATCTGGTAACTGAGGAGGGTCCTTGGAGCTGGGTGAAAGGGCAACTTGACCTGGGTACCAGGAACAAGTAACAGCTGCAGTTGTTTTTTGTTGTTTTGTTTTTTGTTTTTGTTTTTGTTTTTTGTGAATGCTGGAAACTCACAAACACTGGTCCTATACATGTATGTGGTTCTCTAACAACACACATCTATAAACTTAAGGGAGAATGTGTGCATATGGATTCCTAGGCAGGTTAGAACCAACCCTGGCTTGTCTGCTGAAACCTCCGATGACATCTTGGTGCCAGCGGCAGGGAGGTGGACAAGGCAGATGTGAATGTGCTCTCAAGGATAAAACGCACTGCTGGAGATAGAGGTGTGGGTGAGCCCTTGGCCTGGGTCATGGTGTTCTCTAATGACAGAGCATCGTGCCTATAATCACGTTTCTTCCCAGACTCTTAGCTTGCAAGAGGTGGTTCCTTTGCTCATTTATTGCTTTATCTTCTCGGGACAGAGGCTGGAAAGAGTGTAACAAATGCTTGTTGAGGGTGCACCTGCTGGCTTCCCTCACCAGGGTTTGCAGAGGTGCTTCAAGGAAGCCCATGATTCTTTGCTTCTAGCCCTTTCCATATTTCCAGCATCCTTCTACTGGAGTCCCTCTGTCTTTCCTGAGTCCAAAGTTTGAAAATCTGGGTCATTTTGATTCTTCCTCTGCTGCTCCCCCAGGTTCTGAGTAAGCAGATTTTGTCCTTTCTGATTACAGTGTCCTTTCTAGCCTCTCCTATCTAGCCTTGGTCGTCTTGCCGACCAGCAGCCTCCCCGACTGGGTTTCCACCACCACAGGGCAACCAATGGTGCAATGTGGGGTCAAGATTCCACAAGTATATGTACAACCACTGGGTCTCTGCTCGGGTATTGGTCCCTGTCCCCTGACTGGTGAAAGAAGTACAGGTGTCTCAGCAGCCACCAGACACTTTGTACAGCACAGCTCAAAGTCAACTCAGTTTTGCCTTCTCTGAATGGTTGGCGTTTTCATACATGTGGTTTGAGACTCGGGGCATTTTGATGCATATTGTTTTTTTTTTTAATATAGGTTTTATTCTCATCAGTTTTGGAGAAGGCAAAATCAAAAACTGACAGCCATGGAAAAAGATCCTAAGGAGGGATATACCACCCAGCGCCAGATGAGATGCACCAGCAATGTTAGAAAGTAGAAAGAAGAAGGGAACCGTGAGCCAGAGGATTTTTTGTTTGTTTTGTTTTTAGTTTATTTATTTTTATTTTACATGCATTGGTGTCTTGCCATGGGTGTTGGGTCCCCTGGAAGTGGAATTACAGACAGTGTGATCTACCATGTGGGTGCTGGGAGTTGAACTAGGGTCCTCTGGAAGAACAATCAAGGCTCTTAACCACTGAGCCATCTCTCCAGCCTCATTTTTTGTTTTGTTGCTTTGTTTGGTTGAGACAGGGTTTCTCTGTGTAGCATTAGCTGTCCTTTGCTGTCCTGGAATTCGTTCTGTAGACCAGGCTGGCCTCGAACTCACAGAGATCCCTTTGTCTCTGCCTCCTGAGCACTGGGATCAAAGGTGCACCACCACCACTACCACTACCACCACCACCACCACCACCCTGGTGAGCCAGAGGATTTTGTTTTTGTTGCTTTGCTGTGCTCAGCCTTTTATTAAGACTGAATCCCCTCAGACAATCACCTTTTATGTGTGCATTCTGAGCACTCCCTGGTGAGGTGAGTGTGAGCTGGTGACCAGACAGGCATAAATGAGAACTGCCATCCTTTACACACACTTGATCTTAGCCAAAAGGCCGAGAAGCGATGAGAACTGCCATCCTTTAAAGGGACATGGTAAATGTGTATGTCTTTGTAGAGATGCTGGAAACTAGAGTCTAGCACCAAGACATGGGTGCTTTCTTCCTGGGAGCAGCCCAGGAAAACAAAGGCATAACCAAGGCCCCAATATCTTCAGGGTCTTCTCCTTGGTGCAGGCTGGTCCCTCCTTTGGATCCCCTCCCAAGACTATGCTCCTTCCTTATGGGTGTCAGAGACCCCTCCTAGGGCTAGGAATTCCTGCTCCAGGCTGCCGCATATACCCTGTGAGTCTTGAGGCTCATTTTCTTCCCTGAGAGCTGGAACCCTACCCCCTACTGGGGAGGGTGGTGGCCATGACACAGAGTTGGTACCAATGAGTATGTGAATGTTGAGGAGGTAACTGGGATGGGCCTGAGCACCAGGAAGGCTAAGGATTGCCTAGCTGTCTTCTTTGTCCTTGGTGCCACTTTTGTTAAGGATGTGGGTGAACTCTGTGTAGTTGAACTTGCCTTTCTTATCGAAAGGTGCCTCATAGTACATCTTGTCTAGTCTCTCATCTAGGAAACTGTTGCCCATGGTGCCGAGTGGCTCTTTTAGGATGGTCCTTATGGACGAAACCTGAGGTCTTCTCACCGAAACAGGTGAAGGTGTTTCGGATATGCATGCTGCTCAGCTTTTCCATAAGCAGAGTGAGGAACAGGGTGAAGTTCATAGGTCCTGGTGCCTCACTAACCATTCCCTCCAGGTAGCCATCCATGGGTTCTTCCCCAGAGAGGTCAGCATGTCATTCAGGTCCTCCTTGCCAATGAAGCGGCCACAGTTCTGGTCAATTGTGTTGAAGGCCTCCTTAACCTCCTGGATCTTTGGACTGGTGAAACATTGGGAAGACATTGGACATAGCCCACTGAGGTCACTTTTTTGGTGGCCTTGGCCTTAGTTGGCTTGCTGGGTGGGGCTTCCCTAGTGCTAAGAAGATGCTGGAGGGGGTGGGGAGGATGGCAGCTGTGGCTCTGGAACCAGGGGTTTATTATAGTGGTTCTGCAAGGAGGAATGGGTGAGGCAAGATAAATTGGTTTAGGTTTGACCAGTTTGAGCAGTTTCAGAGAACAGACCTTCTTGCTCGCTGCCTGACTCGTGGCTCTGGGATGAAGGGGCCGCAGTGTGGAATATAAGAGCTTGACCAAGGAAGCAATTGTGGATATGCCAGTCCCTATAAGCTGGGCCAGGCCCCAACATGTAAAAACATCAGGAACTTCCGGGGACTAGGGAAAACAATGATTAATACAATGGTATAAGAAAACAAAATTATTAAACCAGCGATTCTCACCCTACTGTCTCCAACTCTAAGACCCACTCTAATATAAACCCCCCTCCCAGTGCCAGACTTAATCTTCATACGCTAGGCAACACTCAATACTGATGAGAAATTAGACGGACTCTCGTGTTTGCTCCCTGGAGAACTGCGGATCCTTACATTGGAATGTACCCCACACCTCCATCTCTGCGCCAGTGCCGGAAAGCTGCTGTGGTCCATTCCCTTTACAATTGGCTATTAAGAATTAAACCAGTCACCTGATCAGCTGGTCATTGCCATTTGCCAATTCATAATGCTTAAAATCGTCTCGAAAACTATTTTGTTAATTTTTAATAGGCTTTTTCTGTGTGACTGGATGCTGTATCCCGAGCGCAGCCATTATGTCCAGTCCCTGATTTAAGAACTTGGCCAAACCCCCAAAGGCATTTTTCCATATCATAGATTTTTATTCCAGTTTTAGGATGACATAAATTCTGCCTGGTTACTCACATCTCTGTTTTATTCACACTTAGTCATTAGTCAGGTTTATTAAAAATGGCGGCTTCTTCAACGTGCCATTACAGACAAATGTGGTTTGCTTTCAAAATTCTAGAAAACTATCTCACCTCTATTTTCCCTCAGAAAGTTAAAGGAAAGAGGAAAGTAGAAACATTGCCATTTCTTCTATATTCTTAAATATCTTTCTTTAACAGAGAAACACCTTATTTAGTGTTTTTAATCTATTAGTTATTGTATTTTAGTAGATTTTTAAGATTAAAACATTAGCACATATATACACGTATAATTTTAAAGTCATAAAAATAGTTTTACTGAAAGGTCATATATATATATATATTATATGTCAGATTTATGTATACAAATATCAGCATAGACATGTATATCTATGGATACATACATGTAGACACATACATATATCTAAACATGCAATATATGCTTATACAGATATAGACATATATCTTATATTTATATATATACATATGCATATATCTGATATAAAAATGAAATAGATGAGCTGGACTTGGTGGTGCACACCTTTAATCCCAGCACTTGGGAGGAAGAGGCAGGCAGATGTCTGTGAGTTCAAGGCCAGCCTGGTCTACAGAGTGAGTTCCAGGAAAGGCACCAAAACTACACAGAGAAACCCTGTCTTGATAAACCACCCAAAGAAAGAAATAGATAAAAACATGAAAATATTTTTATGACTAAACGTCATTCTGTAAATTTCTTTTGTGCCTAAGTGTTGAAAAACTCAAATTGAATGACATCTGTCATTCAATATGATGGTGTTTTAAGCACTCTGTAGATTCTGATATGCAAGATTAAGGGCATCCAACTTAGACTTAGTTGCGCAGGAAGCACAAAACACATAGGATCAGCTGATGCCAAACTCACTTGTTACTGGGGATGGTGACTGTGGACGAGAGCTCGCGTGTGTGGATGCCAACAAATGCGGACGTTTTCTCATTTAGTCCTCTCACGGCCTCCGTTAGACAAACAAGGACAGTCAAGAGCTGAGGCTTGCTGAACCTGGGCATCTTGCTGAGTTGTCCAACTCCAGAGCCCAGTGTGCTGCCTCTGCCTATGACCCAGCTGCTCTCCAGTGGGTGCCACTGAGTTCCAGCAACACACAGTTGCAGGAACTCAGAGCTTTGGCCATCCTCATGGAGACTACCTGCTCTCTTGGAGCAGGATATGTATGAACTATACTACCCCTACCTCCCATTTATAGCAATACAAACAGACTACTAGGATGATAAGGAAGTTTCCACCTCCACGGCAGTGCTCAGCTGAGGAAAACTTGGACACAATGCACAGATTCCCACCTGGGAGCTCTCACAGGGAAGTGGAAAGCTTGTTCTTTGCTTGTTAGAGAGCAAAGTCACTTAACCTCCTTGAGTGTCAGCTTTCTCATCTGTGAAGATGAGGATGAAATCTGCTTCCTGGAGTGGTTGTGAAAACAAGGAAGGAATCGTGGTGAAAAGTGTTTTGTAAACTGCTATCAATACAAATGCTAGCAATTAAGAGAATTTCATTTGAATTTCAACACACTTAATGCCTTGATCCAGAAACTCCTAGCTGCCTACTCAGGTATTCTTTGTCCCAGAGCCTCCAGACCTGGTGGGGATAGAATTCCATAGACACTAGTGGTTCATGAATAAACAAACATTTCTTTGCACTCAAGGTCCTCTTCACCACACTTCATAAGTCATTAAGATAGAATGCTTATTCATAGCCAGGTCTACAATGCTGATATTCATAAGAGAAAATGTTGGCACCCCAAACAGAGGCCTGGCTGCATCCAAAAAAGGGAGAAGGACTGAGGTAGGGAGCTGGCTTGGCCTAAAAGAAAGACTTGACAAAATGTATTATGGTTTGAATGTGAAATGCTCCCATAGGCTCACATGTTTTATTAGTTGGTTCATACTGGAGACATATTCTAGAAGGCTGTGGAGGTCAGGCATTTGAGGATTTCTACTTCCTTTCAACTCTTTGCTTCCTGATCTGCAGAGATGTGAGTTAGAAGAAGCAGCAAGTTCCCATTGTCCCAAAGATGCTGGCCACCGTGCCTTCCTTACCATGATCGATGGTATCCCTCTAACCATCAACCCAAACAAGCCTCTCCTCTATGAAGTTGTTTACTTTCAAGTTTTGGTCAGAGTAATTTGCAAAGTAAGTAATGCAGAAAATACAGAGAAGTCAGATTATTGTTGTGACTCTCTGTGTGGTTGTTAGGCCTTTAGGATTAGTTTGTGGGAAGAATATGGAAGAGTCTGGAGCTGTGGAATAAAGAAGCCTTAGATTATTCTCAACAGAGCTTCACAAGTGATTCTGGAAGGAGTTCAAAGGATCAAAGTCCCAGTAGAAAGGAGTGTGGGAAATATTATTCTCCAGAAGTTTCAGAAGAGAGTAAGAACTCAATTGGGAATTGGACTCGAGGGCATTTATAACCCAAAAGAACCTGATTACATTCATCCTATATCCAGAAGCCTCAAGTGAGTCTGAATTAAAAAGTAATGGAGCAATTTATTTGACAAAGGAAATTTTAAGCACGAGTATTATTTATAACATGGTATGGTTATTGCTTTACTGCATTTACCCAGATTTACAATGATAGAAAGTAAAAAATTGAGTAGAAAGATGGGGAAAAAATATGCACTTTGGTGTGGAAAGGAGTTATGGTCTCAATTAAAGTTGGAGATGGAGCAGGAGTGGACGAAGTGGTGGTAATTGTTTAAAAAGATAGCACCATTAAGGAGAAACCTTGGCTTTTGAACAAGGACAATAAAGAAAGTGCCTTCAAGCTCCCAACCACTGAACTCCAGGGTGTAACACTGTAAACTCTATTGAACATTTTCTGCTTAGAGCATTTGCATAAAGCAAGTCTCGGGGCCAGCAGTGCAACCATGGAGATGCACAGAGGCT
The DNA here is from genome assembly GCF_049852395.1 of Peromyscus maniculatus bairdii. NCBI lineage: Eukaryota > Metazoa > Chordata > Mammalia > Rodentia > Cricetidae > Peromyscus > Peromyscus maniculatus. The sequence goes on from NC_134872.1 coordinate 37,807,864, forward strand.
GCTGCATCCATGGTCTAAGGTGGCTATATCTTGAACGGACAGAAGAACTTGGGTGCGGTGCTGGTTTTGCAGGCATTCAGGATGCAAGAGTAAACAGGTAGTTTGTGCTTGCACTAGGATTTCGGAAAGCTTTTCAGGCTGGAGACAAGTAGCACGATCATATAACCTGCATGGAGCATCTGAAAGGACTGTGGGTGAGGTTATATGGATAATGCATAAGATACAGTGGAGACTCCAGAGTATCAGAGAAGCCAGGTATATGGTACATTTACCAAGGAAAAACCAAAGACATTGAGTGTGTCACACAGGTAACATTATTGGAAGGGAAGGGCCACTTCAAGCCTTTGGAGCCCAAATGATGTTACCAAGTCCCAGATGTTAGACATGGAGCTACAGGACTTAATATTATATTTGCTTGCTATGCCTCTTCCTTTAGAATGTGAATGTTTATTCTGTATCATTGAGTGTTGGAAGCATATAATTTAGGGTTTGTTGTTGTTGTTGTTGTTGTTGTTGTTGTTGTTATAAGGGCTCACAGTTAAAAATTTGCCTTGAGTTTCAGAGCAGACTGAACTTTTGAACACTGTTGGACTGAAAACAATTTGCATTATCCCAGGATCCTAGGGAGACTAGGAGCAGAATGTTATAATTGGAGTGTGACGTGTTCCCAATAGGCTGATGTGTTTGAGTGCATAGTCCCTAGCTTGTAGTTTCTGTTTCAGGAGGAGGTGGAGTAGAGGGCTGTTGGGGTGAGTCTTGAGGTTTATAGCCTGTCCCCATGTGGTCTGTGCTTTGTGGTCCATAGACATGTGAAGACATACATGCTTCTACTGTCATGGGGCCTCCCACATCTTATTTTCCCTCCACAATGGACTGCATCTCCTTCAACCATGGACCAATATAAAACTCTCCTCCTTAAGCAGCTTAATTTTTTTTTCCTTCTGGTTTCGAGATAGGGTTTCTTTGTGTAGCCCTGGCTGTCCCGGAACTCACTCTGTAGACCAGGCTGGCCTCAAACTCAGAGATCCACCTGCCTCTGCCTCTCGAGTGCTGGGATTAAAGGTGTGTGCCACCACTGCCTGTCCTTAAGCTGCTTCTTAACAGGTGTTTGGTCACAGCAATGAGAGAAGTTGTCATAGCTTTTGTTTTAATTGAGATGAAATTTACACGAGATTAGCTATTTTAAAGTATAAATTCAGCTGTGTGTCTGCAAAGTCAACAACTGTCTTCCTCATCTAGTTTCCAAACATTTTCATAACCACAGTCCTAGTCTGTTTTGTGTGGACACTTGTGGCTCAGCAGTTTATAAAGAAAATAGGTTTATTTAGGTCACATTTATGGAGGTCTAAAACTGTGGTACCAACTCCAACTTCTGGTAAGCACCCCAACATAAATGCTGCCACAGGGCAGGCATTCATATAAAAGACATCACAGGTGAGAAAGAAAGAAAGCAAGAGCCAAGAATGACAAACCTGCTTTATAAAAACCTACTCTTTAGGTAGCTATCTGTCCCACTAGACAGGCATTAATCTAAAGGACAGTGCCTTATGATCTAATCCTCTCTCACTAGCTCTTACCTTTTAAAGACCAACTACTATTCAATATGATTATACCAGGGATCAAGTTTCTGATGTATGAATTTGGGGAGACAACCCACATCTAGGACATAGCAGTCACCAAGAGGAGCCCTGAGAGGGGAGGTCTCGAAGGTGGAAGCTATGAAGTCTACAACATAAACCAGATACTACTAATTCCAGGCAATTAATCATGGTGGCGTCTGTGGATCTTGTGCAAATGGATTTCAATGGTGAACCTAAAGGAGGTCCACATCAGATCCTACCTCAGGGTGAAGGCCACAGGGACTTAAAGTGGGTAGGATCAGACAGAGAAAAAAAACCTGGGCTAGTGGGAACCATCCAGAGCAACTGGACTGTCCTGGCAGGAAATGGGGGACAAGTAAAGCCAAGTGCACCTGAGAAATGACTTCTATCTGTGATTCTAAAAGGCAGCTTCTCATGCTGCACAGGAATTCTCTGGCACATGCAAATGTCCTCCTCATAACTGTACCTATTGTACTTTGTATTACTGAGGTCACTGTGTTTCACACAAACACTGCAGATTGTCCTCGAAGCAATGACTCTTTGCTCTTGGCTGGGGAGGTCATCTCCAAGCATCTCCCCATCTCTGCTGTTGGTCTTAGACTCTTGAAACAGAAAAGCACAAGAGGGCAGAGGCAGATGAAGAGTCGAGCTCCAGCCTGGCTGGCTTTGGCCTCTCAGAAGCAGACAAGGTCTCCAGCTTCCTGGAGCCACTGCATTGTGCATTAGCATTTTCAAAAGCCAGAGATTCAATTATTATCTGTCTAGCTTCTGAATTTGGTAGCATTCTATTTACTGCTGAAGACAGCCTTTGTAAGAAATCAGTGAAGGTTTCTTATAACTGGGGCCCCCTTCTGTCTGCTGCCACCTTCTCTGTACTCTGGAGCCAGCCCACATTCTTAAATTTCCCTTCTGGTACATTTCTAGCATTTCTTAGTTACTTTGCTGAAAAGTCATTTTAAACATTTCCATTTTAAAATTATTATTATTATTATTATTATTATTATTATTATTATTATTATTATTATTATTTTGAGACAAGGTCTCACTATGTAACCCTGGCTGTCCTGGAACTCCCAGAGATCTGCCTGCCTCTGCCTCCCAAGTGCTGGGATTAAAGACATGTGCCACTCCACCCTGCTAAAAATCTTCATTCTTGGAAGCATGTACTTATGTGCTCCTGAGCTAAGATGGTATTTTATTGAGGATTCCCTTGTACTATGGTTATTGTACTGGGGAGTGCAGAATCTACCCTGCTGGGGGTGGCAGCAAATATGGCTATTGACAGGGGGTGGGGAGATGTATTTTTGGAGACACATTTGGCAAAGCTCATCCAGCTTCTAATAAGAAAAGAATGGAATGAATGTTCCTCTATTTTTAGCTACACATAAACCCCTTTAATAGGTTTGAGCTCAAAACTCCATATTTGTCGTGGTCTGGTGTTTTAACCATAGGAGGATTTGAACAAACAGCGTATTTATCTAATTCTATGCATTCAGGAATCTGCAAGCAGGACAAGACTTTACAAGACCCTGGGTGTTGTGGCAACCCCAGAACTAGGGACCTCAGGCTGTCCACATATAGGAAGGAAAGGACTGTTCTCTTGGAAACAGGCCCCAGGGGATTAAAAAGTCCACTGCATTTATCTATTTGGAATCTATGGGAAGGCATGGTTTAAGTGAAGCCTGTTACAGAGCAGTGTGTGTGTGTGTGTGTGTGTGTGTGTGTGTGTGTGTGTGTGTGTGTGTGTGTGTGTATGTGTGTGTGTGTGTGTTAAAATGAAAGAGGAAGAAAAGGACTCTTTATAGGATTAAGGTCATTGTCAAGCTCAAAGCATTTGAGGCTTTAATCCTTTTAAAACCTTGCCACAGAAAGAGAGCCCTTGCCCCAACCGATGCGTATGGCTAGACTCTCGTAGAGTGAGAGAGGAGGACCCGACACGGGCAAGCAGAGAGATGAAAGAATGATCAAGTTTAGCAAGGGAGATCCGGGTCATGGGCAAAGCTAAAATTACACAAGGCTACATCCCATCCCCATCCTTGCAGGAGGCAGACGCACCGGAGGATGGGAGAGCAAACCCAAAAGGATAATGTCCTTGATCTCAGATGTAGAGGGGCTCCATGGAACAACACGGGATACTCAGCCTCAGGATACTGTCAGCTATCGGAAGGGACGTTGTGTCTAGGAGCTGAGGGAACATGAGATGGAGAGGGAAGCCCTGGCGACCAATGGAACCCACTTTCAGGCTGCTGGGGCTGTAGGGCCCTTCTCATGCCCTCTTACTTCAGGGCAACTAACTGAGATGAAAGATAAGCGTGCCAGCTCAGGTTGCTTTAGTCTGGAGGTCTGCCCAGCTTCATTTCGTCTTTACTGAACGAGCAGAGTTCAGAGCCCCTTGGATCTGGGAGGTGCTTCCTATGCTAGCTATGGAGTGGACCTGCAGATCGTCCCTGGCATTGCTATGTGAACTGACCACGGTAGACAGGACCGGTGTTCCCTGAACTGCTAATGAAAGCCCAATCTGGCCTTCCCAACTCCCTGCACACCTCAGTCCAAACTAGGTTATACCCCTGCGTGCCTAGCAAACAGCCACAAGGTAAAAGAATGGGAGGATGTGTTTTCACTGTGGTTTCTAAAGCACCTGGACATTTTTTTTTAATTGCAAGGTTTTTTTTTTTTCACACAATATAATTTGATCCTGTTTTTCCCTCCCCACCTCGCTACCCACCCAATTTTATGTTCTTTCTCTGGCTTTTAAAAACGGACAAAGCAAGAAACACCTGCAAAAACACAAATCAAAATAAACAAAAGACCAATAAGAAGGGGGAAAATGCCCCAAACAAAGCAAAATGAGACAAAAAAATCTGCAAAAATGCCATTGAGTTCATTTCGTGTTGGCTGTCCACTGCTGGGCTTGGGGCCTACTCTGAAGTGTGGTTAATATACTCACTGAGACTCTGTTGGAGCAAACTGGTTTTCCCTTTGAAGTGGGTATCAATGACAGATAGCTTCTTGGTGAACAGTGGAAGCCTGTGTCCAGTGCTGGGACCAGTCTGGCTTGAACCTATGCAGGCCCTGTGCATGCTGTCGTAGTCTCTGTGACTTCTTCTGGGTTTCCTTCCTGTGTGTCTGGAAGATACTGTTTCCTTGGAGTCATCCATCACTTTAGGCTCTTAACAATCTTTCTGCCTCCCCTTCTGCACAGCTCCCTAAGCCTTGGGGGGAGGGCTGTGATAAAGACATACAGGATTGAGTGCTCCAAACTGAGTGCTCTCAATCAAATAAGATTAAATGCTCTCTCGCTCTCTCTCTCTCTCTCGCTCTCTCTCTCTCTCTCTCTCTCTCTCTCTCTCTCTCTCTCTCTCTCCTCCCTCCCTCCCTCTCTCTCCCTCTCCCTCCCTCCTTCCCTCCCTCCCTCCCTCCCTCCCCCTCCCTCTCTCTCTCTCTCCCTCTCCATTGTCCATTTGTGGGTCTCTGTGTTAGCTTCTCTGATGAGGTCTGAGCAAGGCACTGAACCCCCTGTCAGATGTGTATTACTGAAGACCTTTTCCCATCCTGTAGACTGCCATTTTGCCTGAATGATGGTATCCTTTGCCACACAGATGCTTTGCAGCTACATGAGGCCCCATTTGTTAACTGTTGTCCTTGGTGCCTTGCTCTCAGTGTTCTGTTCAGAAAATACTTCCTGTGGCAACGAGTTCTAGCCTATTCCTCACTTTCTCTTTTATAAGATTCTATTCTGATAGATACAAGAACCTAGGCATATTCTTGCTGGGTCCTCTTTAACTTTCCATGGGCAAGTGAAGTGGGGAGGCTCATCTTATGTTAGCCATTAAGAAATTAAGCCACTGCTGGGAGGCGGTGGTGGCGCCTGCCTTTAATCCCAGCACTCGGGAGGCAGAGCCAGGCGGATCTCTGTGAGTTCAAGGCCAGCCTGGGCTACAGAGTGAGTTCCAGGAAAGGCACAAAGTTACACAGAGAGACCTTGTCTCGAAAAACCAAAAAAAAAAAAAAAAAAAAAAAAAAGAAAAAAAGAAAAGAAAAGAAATTAAGCCACAGTGGCTCCATTGTGTCAAGATCAGAGGCCTGTCTAGACCATACACCCCTCAACTCCACCCACATGTGAAGGATTCACCACAGCTCCACCCCCAACCAGTGCACCACAGATAGCCTGCTGGCATGGTTTTAAGGTTAATATCCTTTAGGAATTAATACAACATAGTTATAAATTACTCATTTTGAGCCTCTGTGTACTTAAAATGGCAGTATGCAGAGAACATCCTCCATGAGGCTGCCATACATTAACACAAACCAGTAGAGAAGTGGTAATCAGTCAAGTTAAACCCAGGTCAAAAACATTTTTTAAAACATTTTAAAGATTTATTTTATTATTATTATTATCATTATTATTATTATTATTATTTGTGTGTGTGTGTGTGTGTGTGTGTGTGTGTGTGTGTGTGTGTGTGCATGCAGGTATCTGCAGAGGCCAGAAGAGGGCAGTGGATTCCCCTAGAGCTAGATTTGCAGGCAGTATGGATGAAGCCATCTCTCCAGCCCTGCAAACACTTTTTAAGCATAAGATCCCACTAAAGCTTTTTCAAAGGGCATTTGTTCCTTTCAAGGTCCATTGCTGTTTCTCACCTTGTCTTATTGTTTGTGTTAAAAGCACAACATAAGATGTAACCTCTTGACAAATATCTAATTGCACAATACTGCGTTGATTAAATGCTCCTCTCTGCAGACGTTTAGAAGTTATTTGCTGCACTTTAAGCACAGCAGCAGCACCCTGAGCCCTTTAATGTGATTACAGGGTGTGTCTGCCAGTCCTTTTCTAGCTGGAGACCTACACCATAACTGACCCATAGATGTTAACTAGGGAGGTAATGAAGTACACAACAGTATCTTGTTTGGGTCCATATAAAATGCACTCTCTCATTAAGATCTTCCATGTGAGCCACAGTGGCGACTCTGCTCCAAATTTTACATTCTAAACTGTCACAGTTGAATGACAGACTCTTGAGTTCCTCCCAATCTATCATTAATTGATTCCCTAATGTACAGAAATCGACCCCCTTATGGATTGTCTTTCTTTTTTTTTTTTTAAGATCTTTTTTTTTTTTTTTTAAAGATTCATTTATTTATTTTGTATACAGCATGTATGACTACAGGTCAGATGAGGGCACCAGATCTCATCATAGATGGCTGTGAGCCACCATGTGGTTGCTGGGAATTGAACTCAGGACCTCTGGAAGAGCAGTCAGTGCTCTTAACCTCTGAGCCATCTCTCCAGCCCTGGATTGTCTTTCTTGTGATGTGCGATGAGTCTAATCTTCATAAATTTTCTTTGTTTTATATGAGTAATGAGAAAGGCCAAACAACCCACATTTTACCTTTTAAGAAATTATGCCTTGGGGAGGAGGGAATTCAAGGAAGTCCACTGAATTCAGCAGAGCAGAGAAACCTATGTCTGCCACAGACAGTTTCCAGTGCTTCCCCAGAGCAATAAAAATAACTACCTCTACCCTCACAGATGTGCAAATGCCAGCAAATGCACTCAGTTGTTGTGGAATATTATTTTAAGATATGTTACATTTGTTTATGCTGTGGAACATTTGTTTAATGATGTAAAGATGTGATGCCTTCTTTTATGTTGCATTTGTTTAACTCTGTGAAGCTGTGTTACTTCACCTGTCTAAAACACCTGATTGGTCTAATAAAGAGCTGAACGGCCAATAGTGAGGCAGGAGAAAGGATAGACAGGGCTGTGAGGCAGTGAGAATAAATAGGAGGAGAAATCTGGGAAGATGGAGAAGCAAGAAAAGAAGGAGAGAGGACACCAGGGACCAGCCACGCAGCAACACAGCCAGCCACGGAGTAATAAGGGTTTTTTTCTTTTTCTTTTCTTTTTTTTCTTTTTTTTTTTTTTTTGTTTTGTTTTGTTTTGTTTTGAGACAGGGTTTCTCTGTGTGGCTTTGTGCCTTTCCTGGAATTCACTTTGTAGACCAGGCTGGCCTCGAACTCAAAGAGATGCTCCTGTCTCTGCCTCCCAAGTGCTGGGATTAAAGGTGTGTGCCACCACCGCCCAGCCCATGGAGTAATAAGTAAAGAAAGGTATATAGGAGAAAGATAAAAAGCCCAGAGGCAAAAGATAGACAGGATAATTTAAGTTAATAAAAGTTGGCAAGAAATAAGCCAAGCTAAGGCCAGGCATCCATAAAAAAGAATAAGCCTCTCTGTGTTTCATTTGGGAGCTGGGTGACAGATCCCCAAAGAGCAAAGGATAAAGAGTTAAAAAAAAAAAAAAAAAACTAACTACATTTTGGCACACAAGCACAAGGCTTGAATGTCTAGGGCCTAAGAAAGCTGAAAAAAAAAAAAAAGATATGGCTCCTTTAGGAAACATTGCTGTATAGCAGAGTGCTTCAATAGCTTTTTCATGCTAAATAGAAACAAAAAGAATTAGTAAACGATGCATGCTTCAACAGAGTTGGAGTGTTAAATGCAGTTCCTGATCAAAGGAACCTCCAACTGGGCCTTGAGTTTTAGGCTTAGCTCTCGGGAAGGGAGAGGCATGCAGAGCCAGCCAGGGCTGTGTGGAGGACCCAGCTATAGCTTTAGCAGTTTCAAGTTTGCTCACAAGATCAAAAAAAAGGCTAAAAGATACTCAGTCAAAGAGGTCCAGATGGGAAAAAAACCTCTAAACAGGTTCCAGTGTGTTTTCATAATGTACGTAGGCTTAAGAAAGAAATGAAAGGAGTATGGACAATCATAGAAAAGAAAGAAACCTTTTAGACATACTAATGTCTATAAAGAGAGAGTAAAAGCAATATAAAAGAAAAAGCCATGTAAGATGGGAAATATACAAGGGGTCTAGATCCTGTATGCTGCTGTTTCGACCTTGAATTTTTTTGATTGTTGATAAGCAAACAACAGCTACTAAGAGACATGGGATGGAAAGAGGGACTGTTGAAATAAACCAGCCTATGTACTTTAGGAATGCCTTAACTTTAAAATGGAAGCCAAAAAAATGTATTTGTAAAATGGAACTCAAAAGATGCAATTGCTTGGGAGAAGAGGTTTTGCTTTTGTTCCCACAGGAGATGAGAGGCTGTGGATTCCTCCAGGGTTGATAGGGATCAGGTTTTGTCAGAGGAGACCTCCTGAATATTGTCAGGTGATAATCTATAAATAATGGTTATAGCTGGTCTTCCTAGGACTTGTCCATTATCTCAACTTTTCTCAGGGACCCCTAAAGATACCTTCACCCACAGATAACAGGAAGCAGTCTGGAGAATACAATGCCTACATTCCCAAGAGATAGAGTGGGTGCTTATTGGTTATTTGGTGGATTGTGGATTTTTGTTATAATTTAGTAGAATATAGGATAAAAGGACAACTATCAGTCTCAGATATTTTGTACTGGCATGGATTTTGGTATATTGATACATATTTAAAATTATTTTTGTTATACTGAATGTCTGATTCTACTCTTGTTTGGGGTATTGTACTTATGTAGCTCATTTAAATAATTAAGAAATGAGGTTAGGGGCTGGAGAGATGGCTCAGCGGTTAAGAGCACTGGCTGTTCTTCCAGAGGTCCTGAGTTCAATTCCCAGCAACCACATGGTGACTCACAACCATCCGTAATGAGATCTGGTGCCCTCTTCTGGCCTGCAAGCATGCATGTAGGCAGAACACTGTATACATAATAAATAAATAAATCTTTAAAAAAAAAAGAAAGAAAGAAAGAAATGAGGTTAGTAGTTAATCTCTGATAATCAAACTTGTAGTCACATTAGGTATGCTTTCAAGGTTAAACAGTTATATTTTAGACAAACGATTTTCAAACACTTCAAAGACCTATAGAATATGCCATTTAAGATTTATAATAACCTAAGATTTTTCATGACAATGAGATACATCTGCTCCTGGCAACATCAATTTACTTCATAAAAGGATGATACGCATCAAAGGAAATCATAAGAGTTTGTTTTCTTTTTTTTTTTTTTTTTTTTTTTTTTGGTTTTTCGAGACAGGGTTTCTCTGTGTAGCTTTGCGCCTTTCCTGGAGCTCACTTGGTAGCCCAGGCTGGCCTTGAACTCACAGAGATCCGCCTGGCTCTGCCTCCCGAGTGCTGGGATTAAAGGCGTGCACCACCAACGCCCGGCAAGAGTTTGTTTTCATTGTGGCAAGGTTAGCCATTTGGGCACGAAACTGCTTTTGCCTTGACTGCTTGACAGTATTCTGTATAAACTGGACCGTGACTGCTGAACTTTGCCAAAACAAGGTGGGATTATCCTTCAAGGTTCCTGCTTCACAGAAGAGTCTGCCAGACATTCTGTAGAACATAGAGGAAAGTAACTGATAAACTTTGCCAATACAACGCAGGATAGTACTTCAAATTTCCTACTTCACTAAAAAGTCTGTCAGATTGCCGGACGGTGGTGGCACACGCCTTTAATCCCAGCACTCGGGAGGCAGAGCCAGGAGGATCTCTGTGAGTTCGAGGCCAGCCTGGGCTACCAAGTGAGTTCTAGGAAAGGTGCAAAGCTACACAGAGAAACCCTGTCTTGGAAAAAACAAACAAACAAACAAACAAACATACAAAAGTCTGCCAGATATTCTAGGCCTATAGGCTGAAGATGGATGCCCCAATATTGCAGTGGAACTTTAGGTGACTGTCCAGGCAGCCAGATGTCTCTGCCATTTCTAGAATTTTGGAAGTTACTTGCAATGCACTTCCTGTTTAATCAGGTAATATTATATCATTCTGGGATCTTTGATGGAGTTGAAGACTAGATATTCATAGTTGCAGTTTTCCTTAGTTATGATAGAAAGTAAGTTAGGTATAAAACTTTGGACTCACTAAGATAGGATGGATAATGGAGTATTTTCTTTAAATTTGCCAGACACAAATGGACTGGACATTGTGAATGTAATCTTTACTTGATAATTGTTTTTATTGTATATAGTCTTACTGTGTTTATGTTAAAACCCTTTATTTTTACTTAGACAAAAAATAGGGAAATGTTGTGGAATATTATTTTAAGATGTGTTAACTGCTAAATCAACTAAGGCAAATGAAACAAAGCTAACTTCTGAACTAAATGAAATATTAACAATACCTTCCTCCCTAATTCAGCCTCAGTGAGAGTATGCCAGGCTGTGTTAGGTGATAAGGACAGACACAGGAACAAGATAGACAAGTTCATGACCCTCAGTGAATTTATAATCTAAGTGCTGGAGGATCTGACAAGAAAATGTGTGGTTAGAGTTGCTTTGTAATCATACAGCAAAAATGAAACCCAAACCAGGAGGGGACAGTCAAGGACAATCTAAGCTAGGGTTGGAAATTTCAAATACCTGAAGCCTCAGGATGCTGCCAGCTTCCCATTGTTCCCATCCCTTTAAATGCTGGTCCAAAGATAAGCACGTTAACCAGGTTACAGAGACAGAGCTAGGGGAGGAGGGAGGCACATGTACTAGAACCAGAATAGGAGGGCCATTGAAAGAAGAGTTTTAGGTACAAAAAGTAAACAGACAGTCCAAACAAAGCTATGTGAAAAATGAGGAAAATTTGGTGCAGCTGAAGAACTGAATGAGAAGGAGACATGGCAGGAGATGAGGCTGGATGGGCAAGAGGGTCAGTGATACAGAATCTTGCTGCTCTCGTATGGTAGGCATTGCTGGTTGACTCACCACCAGCCATGCGTCTTTGGGACTGATAAGGAGGGAGAAGCCCCTCCCTAGCAGAATCTAAGCCAATCATGGTAATCCCATTTACCTTCCTAGGAATTGGTTTTTGCCACTGGCAGAAATACTCAATATCCTCCAAAGGTTGCCTGAGACCTGACTAGTACTGATGTCTACTTTATAACTATGTTTTGTTCATACATGACTGGCTATGATAAAGCATAGTTTATTAATTAGGTGCAGTAAAGAATTGACGGTAATAGCTAATAATAACATTGAGGAATCTTAACAACAATGACAAAAGGGTTGTGCAAATGAGTCTCTTCTTTCTGTGTCTTACTGTACTGTAGGTCTTAGCAATGTCAATGTTTGACTTTTTTTCTTTCATGCCTACTGAACTGAGGACATAACTTTTCATTTAAATAAATCACTGTAGCTCTCTATGGCATATCTGAACTATCAGCAGCCCTGTTCTTTTCCTTTGGGCCACTATGATGTAAAATGAGGGCTATCTGAACACACTACTGCATTATTACAACAGTTAATCTGATAAATGAGACAGATACTAAGTGGTTGATGCTGGGTAATATATACAGCGTGGATATGCTGCACATAAAGATAGTTCTTGACATGGGCGGGATGGACTGAGATGATGTGAAAATCACAGTTGCATGCATCTTTACAAGATTATTTATACCAAATAAGTCCAGAACATAATTCAAGGAAGAATTAAGAGGTTAACCTGTCCCCAAAGTGTTCTAGGAACACAAAGGCAAACGTCTTCATTACATAAGCAACATCCATTTGACTCCTCCATAGCTGATAGTAATTCTCAGAATGTGTTGGCATGTAAGCCTCTTTTTTCACAGGAGGGCTGGAACAACACCCCAAACATACTTCAAGGCACCACCCTGTGAACTGGATGTGTCTTCTTCTCCAAGACTGTCCATGAATATCCTGTCTCTCATAACCAAATAACTAAATTGCAATTGTAAAACGAGGCATTAAAGCTGCAGCATAGGCCCCCTATTGACTGATCCGTGCACAGATCTATCACTATTATGGTTTATCAATACGTGTCATCATTTCTAAGGCATGCTCATTTCTTACTTTAACCTTGCTGGGATGAATACCTTTCAGTGACACCTATGTTCTTTGCCAATGGCCCTGGTTTAATTGCTACTGCCTGGGCACACACTGACATGGAAAACTTGAGTATCAAACTCTGCAGAATAGAGATCAGCTGCCTGGATGAAAATCCCAGAGACCACAGTGAAGCCCTATTTTAATCTGCCAGCTAACAAGTCACCAGGACATGGTGGGGAGATGGGAGGCCAAACACATTTAGCAGTATTTCCTAATGGGAATCACACTTTGTCTGGCTCTACAGAAAGGCTTGCCAAGGAGCCATTTTTTTAATTAAAAAAGAAAATTATTATCATTATTTTGTGTGTAGGCATTGCACAAAAATATAGGTGCCCACAGAGGCCAGAAAAGGACATAGTATCCCCTGGAGCTGGAGTTAGAGGCAATTGTGAACCTTGCAGGTATGAATGCTGGGATCTGAGCTCAGGTCCTCTAGAAGAGTAGAATGTCCTCCTAACCACTGACCCATCTCTCCAGCCCCTGCACTGTGTGTTTGAGGGCTTCCTTAAAGGTGCTGAGTTACGGGTGGGTTTTGTGTGTCTCCAGTGGAGATCAGGACACGGAGTGGGAAACGTGAATCCCACCCAAAGCCAGGCCAAGTGTGGAGGAAAGCCGGTCACTGTCAGTTCTGTTTACATTTACACTTCTAAAACATAGGAAAAGTAATATGTAGAAAAACGATAAGAAATTAGGTTGTTTACCCAAAAATCAAACAGTAATGGAAAACAGCAAATACTGATGAAGATCTGAAGACACTGGACTGCTTAGCCATTGGCTCCATTGGTGGTGGGAATCCAAACTAGTAAAGCCACTGCAGAAAGCAAAAGTTCAGCTTGTCACAGTATTAAACACAGACTTCCCATGTGGACATTCCCCGGTTGTGTACCCGCAAAAGAATTAAAAGCAAGAACTCCACAGACATTAGTACGCTCATGTTTACAACAACATTGATGGAGACAATGTGTGTGTTTCATCAGATGCACATCTGATGCACATCTGAGTGTGGTATGGCCATGTAATGGAATATGACTCAACCTTATAAAGGAAGGAAATTCTGAGGCGTGCTACCAAGGGTGGCTACGACGCTCTCCAAGGATGACAGTGCAGCATCCCACTGGTGCAGCATGGATGATCTTAGGTTGTAGAGACATCCTGCTGAGTGAAATAAGCCAGTCACAAATTCAGACTACCTAGAATATATAAATTCATAGAGGAGGAGAGAATAAAATAGTGGAAGCTGGGAAGGGAAGCAGGTTGGAGAATAATTAAATATAACAGGTACAGAGTTTTCCATATAGGAGGAAGTGAAGATCCTGGAGAGGGATAGTGGTGATGACTACATGATGCTAATGTCCTTAATATCACTGAACTGCACACTTAAAAGTGGTTGTTTACACTGCGTGCTTTACCACAGTAGAAGTAGCCAGGTCTAGTAAGCCAACCCGTGTTCATTAACAGCATTAGAACAAGACTCTCCGGTGATAGGGCGTTCTGCCAGAGTTAACTGAGAGCCCACTACTTCTTTGGTGGTCTATAAAATGTCATATTGTCTGGACATGGCATTCCAGGTTTGTGAACCACGGCCACATACCATCCTTCAACTTCTTTGTACGTGTACAAACGTTCTAGTTAGAATTTCAATTTTGGGGCCAGGCGGTGGTGGTGCACACCTTTAATCCCAGCACTCGGGAGGCAGAGCCAGGCGGATCTCTGTGAGTTCGAGGCCAGCCTGGGCTACCAAGTGAGCTCCAGGAAAGGCGCAAAGCTACACAGAGAAACCCTGTCTCGAAAAACCAAAAAAAAAAAAAAAAGAATTTCAATTTTGGTATGGAGAAGTTGTGTCTTGCAATGTCACTCCTGATCAGTGGTGAGGATTTGCTCCCTGGCCAGCTCAGTTCTAGGATCAGGGATTAGAAATGCCCTGCTTTCAGTGAGCATATGGCTGTCACTACTGCTGATTAACAACAACAGCAAGAGTAATATTCTCCTTCTTCTTCTCATTTAGTTATTTGTTTAGTGTGTGTGTGTGTGTGTGTGTGTGTGTGTGTCTGGGTCTCTGTGTATGTGTGGCACACATGTGGAGGTTCATGGACGGCTTGAAGGAGTTGATTCTCTCCTTCTTCCATGTGAGTTCCAGGAATCAAACTCAGGTTGTCAGCCTTGGTGGCAAGCGCCCTTATTCTCTGAACCATCTCAAGGCACCATGTGGTTTTGTTTGTTGGTTTTTAATTTTCTGTTTTTACATCCTAACCACAGTTTCCCCCTCCCTCCTCTCACAGCACCATATAGCTTCTTAATCAGGTAAAAACAATCCAAAATGTCTAGGTAGAGCTGTGAGTGGTCATACACGCCTGCAGCCCCAGCTATGAGGAGGCTGACTACAAATTCGAGGCCAGCCTGGGCAACTTAATGAGACCCTATCTGAGAAGGAAACAAAATTAAAAAAAAATAAAAATGCTTAGATGGGATTGTAAGCCCTAGGGCAGGAATCTGAAGATCAAAGTTCAAGTTTAATTTTGTGTGGGCCAAATTCCTGTGCTCCTGTGGCCCCCATGTGAGAGATGGAATGCTTAAAATAAACTGCAGGCATCCCTAAACACTTCTCCACATCCCTGAAAACCATGGGGCAAAATGCACGCCAAGGGAAGCGCCAACAGCATAGAGGAGGTGTTATGGATGTGCCCAGCAAAGAGGTCCCTTCCCGTCTAGCAGATAAGGAAACTTCCAGACACGTTAGCCAGGGTGGCCACTGTGCTCCTCATGGGTGACAGTTTTCACACGCCACTGATGCAATGTGGTTGATCTTAGAGACATCCTGCTAAGTAAAATAAGCCACTCACAAAAGTATAACTACTGTGTGGTTCCCCTTACTTAGAATATCTCGAATATAAAAATTCAGAGGCAGAGAAAGAACAAAATAGTGATTAGCTTAGGCTAGAAAGGGGAGCAGGGTGGGAGTGAATTATGTTTACTTGGTACATTTGAGGCTATCCTGGACCACTTCGTGGGATCTTGTCACAGAACAAACAAAACCAAGTATCCTATGTAGAATTGTCAGCCCTGGAGCTGGACTCTGCGGTGACCTCTTCCCCTCACTGTTCCTGCTTCTTAGCATACTGGTGAGATAAGCAGGTAGGTGCCTGAGTGCTGGACAAAGGCACGTGACTAGATACTCTGTGTGCATGCTCGGGCCTTACCCTGGATCTTCCCAAGAAGATCCTCCATTCTCTTGTCCCTTCTTAGCTGCCCTTAATGGTCACAGGTTGAAGGTTATCATGCCAGGATGGTAAGTGACCGGTTCTTGTGCCCAAACCATTGGGAATGTGATTTAAAAAGCAAAATTAGCATGGTCATCACTGTAGATTTTTTTTTTTTAACTTTGGGACTAGTCCTACTTTGACTTAAAAAAAAAAAAAAGGAAATGTGAGTTCAATTAAAATTCTTCATGTATTTGGAAAGTTTAGAAAGAGGGGGGTCACTGCAGTGTGCCTCAGAGACCCAAAACGAAAGATGAGACCTTTCAGTCATGGCAAAAAGCATAAGAATTCAGAATTTAGAGACTTGGGTATAATTTATTTTGAGAACTGAAGAAAAATATTTGATGTTATAATCCATCTCTATGACCACTCCCCCCAGCCCACTAAAACACACCCAAATATTCTATATACCATGTAATAGTGTTGCCAGGACATCTGAACATGATTCTGGACGGATCCAGTAACATGGAAACAAAACACACATCACTGTAAAGAAGCCAAGTCAGCGTGGAGCCTGGGTGTGGGGACTGTGGCGGCAGTGAGTGTCAGAGCTAACCTGAGATCTGTCTTCAATTATGGAAACAGCAAGGAGAAAGGAGAAGGGGGGGCTAGGCAGAGGGCAAGAAACCCCCAAAGGTGAGACTTGCTAGACTCCTCCCAGGCAGGTGAACTCTATGGCTATGCATTTGATACATAGCATTGGTTCTGGGGAGAAGGGGCCACCTCCAGCAAGGCCTGATGGAAGGACCTGCTCACCCAAAGCTGCATTCTTGGGGTCCCAGGAAGGATGTGGGGAGGGGAGTGCAGGAGAGGATAGGACTGAGGGAGAGTAGAAGGAGAAAGGGGGCCAGGAAGGAAGATGAGTCAAGAAGAATTAGCAGAAAGGAGCTTATTAAAAATCCTCAACGAGCCGGGCGGTGGTGGCGCACGCCTTTAATCCCAGCACTCAGGAGGCAGAGGCAGGTGGATCTCTGTGAGTTTGAGGCCAGCCTGGTCTAGAGAGCGAGATCCAGGAAAGGCGCAAAGCTACACAGAGAAATCCTGTCTTGAAAAAAACAAAATAAAACAAAAAATCCTCAACGAGTGTTTGAATCTCTCTCACTACTTCAGGAGAAAATACCCCGAAGGTCAGCTGACAGCTTGTCCATGACCAGATGACTTACTTAACAAGTCAAAATGGTCAGCATGTAGGAAGAAAATAAGCAAAGCTCTTAACTCCTGTAGCTTCCAGAAGAGATTTCAGCCATCCAGCTAACACTCTGGAGAGCATTTTATTCTTACTTCTGATTCAAAGCCAAAGGTGAGGATCTGGGATGAAAGAGCAACGGTCGTGCAATGATTGCCTTTGCCTGAAAGTGGGGAATGAATTGAGGGGGTAGATTGGGGTCAGACTGGGGACCAGAGGTGGCAGGCAGATCCCTGGTGGGTGCTCATCCCAGGACCTTTGCACTTGCTGTATCCTCACCTAGGATGCTTTCCCTCTGGGTGGTGTGCCTGGCTGCTTCCCTCATGCCCACCAGTTCTTTTCTTAGTGTCTTCTCTTGGAAGATCATCTTTGACCTCAGGGAACCCCGCCCCCCTTCCTTGCTCTGCGGTGCATCTCTCTCGCCACACTTACTTCCCCTGACGTTAAATTATGTATCTACTGGATTCTCCCATGGCATGTGCTTTGTCCTGTATCCCGCGTTCCCAGGACCTTGAAGAGATGCTGGAACCAAAGGTTCGGTGAACCCCTGCTGGGAGGGCTTACTAACACAGCAGTAGCAAGTAGCCTCGTGAAGGGCTACTTAGAAGAAAAGATTGGGGAACTCAGAGTATGGGAACCGATGTCTGGCCATGGCAGAGCTCTAGGGCAGGCTGGCACAGGGCTCAGTTTGGACTCTACTGATACACTATCCACTAAGTTGGCATCATGGGTGGGAGGAGTATCGTGATGGAAGATGGCAGGGAGGCGATTTTTGCTGATAAAGTACACAGGCAAAGGAGAGCAGGGTTGTTGGTTATCGAGGGGAAAGGGGGCAGATTTGGTTACACCTCATGCAGAAAGAAGTTGGAGGCTGACTTGGGAAGTAGCAGCTCACTGATCTATCAGGGTAAATGAAGTGAGTTTGAGATCAGGAGGAATCATTCTGTCCACCACCGCCACCACCACCACCACCACCACCACCACCACCACCACCACCACCACCACTTTTCCAGTATCCTCATCCCATTCACAGCTGTCCTGCCTCCTTCCTGATGTCGGGTAGAGCTGGAAAGAGTTCATGAGAGAGGAGTAAGCAGGCAACAGATAAGCTCCCAGGTCCATGCAGGTGCTTCTCAAGGACTGTGTATCAATTAGACACGGAATGCGCCTAGCCCGTGGAACACCATCTCGTAGGGACACGCCGAACTAGAGCATCATTCCCCTTGTGTTGGTGGGACTGATGGCTCCCCACCTCTGTCCAGCATTGGCAGAGATTATTGTCCTATGTTGCTCATTTGGAAAAATTGCAAATTCAAGATTCAAAGTACCATTTCTCCTGGCTGTATCACTTTCACACTAGGGTAAAGTTAAAAAAAAAATTTAAAAAAAAAAAGAGGACATTCCATCATTAGAAGTTGGAGAGCATCTGGTATGTCATTGGGCAATACCTTTTAAACACTCCTTGCATTTGAACTTGTGACATAATTTCTCCTGGTTCATTAAATAAAACTTAGGAAGGAAACGTTTCCTCCCTGCTTTCAGATTGCAGAGTCTGCCAGACCAGGCGAAGCCGGTATTCCTTTAATCGTAAGTTAATGACCACTGATTGTCCTCAGTGTCCTTCTAGGACTAAACACAATGGTGTCGGCTTCCCTCAGTCAAACCATACTGCCTCCTCTCATAAATGAACATCACTAAGCATATTGGATCTGTATCCCCCAGTTTCTGGAATAGAACACAGAATTGATAGGCACATTCTTATTTCTCCCTACAATATGTATTCTTGTATAATAATCTCCCTCCCTTTTCCTGGAGTCTCTTCCAGCCAAATGATGACAAACAGAATCCAAACACCACTTGTGGGAGAGATGGTCTTTTATTAGTTCTCAGAAAGGACTTAATTTCTTTCCAGGCTCCTCTTTGTAGGGGGAGCCAGCTGATGGTGGAGAGGGAAACAAACAGATCAGAACAGTGAGGAAGTACGATTGGACTTTGATGGTAAAATAATTACAAGCAGGGACCTCCAAGCAGACTTTAGTTTACCCCCAGGAAGAATTGTACTCTTACGGTTTTGTGATAGATGAAGATTGGAGTTTTAAATGTTGTATTTATATCTCTTTTGAAGTACTGGTGCTTGAGAGACAGGGGAGAAAATAATCCTTAGCTTTGTATTTCTATCTTTTTCCCCCCCTGAGGAGCTGGATTTCAGCACTGATTTCTCCCATCGAGGAGGTGTGGGAATGTCAGAAAACGAGGCTGACTTCTGTTTCATTGATCACATTCGGGATGATTTAGTCAGCTATCAGTCCCAGAGTTCCTCGTTCCGGTACATAGCTTCGTTTTTATGTCCATAGAATTTTACACAAATGATTCCAAATCCCGGCTCATTCATTTCTCGATTGTTTCTCGGTTCACTTTTTAAACAAGAACTGAATTCAAAAGAAGCATCCTTCTCCCTGGCTGTCCACCTGCCTGCTCGCTTTCTGACCCAGTGGCTTTGCTGATGTGGCTTGAATTTAGCAGCGTCTGTATGGGGACTTATTTCACATTAGCTCAGATATTGCAGATCATTAGCTGGTGCCAGCAGAGGCTGAGGGAATGAGTGGCCTCCAGCGCTTGTCAATTCACTTTGCTGCCCGGTCTGATGAGATGCAATGAGCCTGCGATTGGGACCTTTCTGCTGCCCGGGATGATTGAACTGTTACACCAAATGAGATTGTGCATAGAGCTGAGGCAGGACCGTCTCGCTGGAGACTGTCATTGATGTGTATCTCCCAAGTCACCCATGTGAAAGAAAAGATTACAGCAGCTGGCGGGAAGCCAAGTGACAAAGACAGCCCAAGGCAAGATTGTCTGATGCCGCACGTCGGAGACTTGGCCAATGGCCCAATTATTATGCTGAAATCCAAGGCAAGGGCTAGCCAACGTTGGATTTTAAAGTAAGTGCAAGAATTGAAAGACTACCCCCGCACATTGTGTGGCAGACATACTGGGGTGCATGCAGCATAGGAACCTGTATGATTTCTCCCCAGCAGGAACTTCCTTTTCTAAGCCTGCTCAGCTAGATTATCATAATGGAAGTTTAGAGAAGCTGGGCCTCCTAGAAGGAAGGAAGAACCCAGATACCGAGAAGGTGTCTTCCTTTCCCTTCTGGGGAATATACCCTCCCTGAGCTGTGCTTGAATTCCCCCCACCTGCAGTGGTTAAAGAGCCTGTGGATTCCCCTGCCCACTTCCCTCCATTAAACAACAAAGCAAACTATCCCAGGATGGCCCGGGAAGAAAGCCACCACTTAATGAGAAAGGAATGGAGCCCTGGTATGGCTTCACTACGGTGTAAGTTGCTGCCAGAGACAAAATGCAGAAACTACCCCGGTCGTCTGTGGCCAAAACAAAGTCAATCTGTAAGAATCCGCCAAGGTAAATTTATTGTCTTTTTGGAACAGCATGAAGGGTGACCACAGGAACATTCCCAGTGTTTCTAACGAAAATCTCCGGTTCTCAGGAACTTTCTGTCCCAAGGATATCAGGGCAGTTGATTCACCTGATTTTTAGCTATGGTCATGGTCATTTGGGCTATCACAGTGCAAGACACAACTACGTTTTTTCAGACCCGAGTTTAAAAAAGAAAAGCATATAACAGATGACTTCCTTCTTTAGTTCTAGCTGAAGAAATAAAAGCAACTGTAGACCATTTCTCTGGGCATGGTGGGGACATCTGTAATCCCAGCATTCTGGAAGTCATGCCAGAAGGATGGCAAGTATAAATACAGTGTGTGGTATATAGTGAGTAATAGGGCCAGCCTGTGCTATATAGTGATACTCAGTCTCTCAGTCTTTTAAAAAAAAAAAAAATCTGTGTGAATTAGTTTAAGGGTGGGTTTTGTTTGTTTTTGTTGCTGTTTTAATTTTATGTATCTGGGTGTTTCGCTTGCATGCCTGGGAGCCATATTCATGCAGTGCCCGTGAAAGCCAGAAGAGGGCATTAGATCCCCTGAAACTGAAGTTACAAACTTGTTAGCTGCCCTGTGGTTCTGGAAACTGAGACCAGGTCCTCTGAAAAGCCACCAGTGCTCCTAACCACCGAGCCACCTCTGCAGCCCCTTTGTGAACTAGTTCAGATAGAATTCCAAAGACTCTGGAGCCAGGCCACCTAGATTCGAACCCGAGCTGTAATAAATACCCAGGGGCTCTGTGACCTTCAGCAGGCAACCATTTAGTCCACTGCAGCTCGATTTTCTCCCCTGTAAATGCGGTTATTAATAGAACACATCTCCGAGGGTTGTTATCAGAATTAAGTGGGATCGTAAACACCACCTGATATGTAATAAGTGCTTAATATGCTTTAGTGCCCGCAGTCATTATTGCTATTATCCTTAATTCTTATCATGTCTCTTTTCATAAACCCTGAATTACTGCCAGATATAGCAAAGATTAAGATAAGTAGCACCCCTATGTATACATTCAGTTTTATGCCATTAGCTAACCATTTCAATCTCTGTTCCATTAAACATAGCCTTCTTTAAGAATGATGAATGTTGGTGTCCTAGTTAGGGTTACTGTTGTGATGAACACCGTGAACAAAGCAACCTGGGGAGGAAAGGGTTTATTCAGCCTATGCTTCCACATCATAGTTCATCATCTAAGGAAGTCAGGACAGGAACTCAAGCAGGCTAAGACTCTGAAGGCAGGAGCTGGCACGGAGACCATAGTGGGGTGCTACTTACTGGCTTGCTTCTCATGGCTTGCTCAACCTGCTTCCTTATAGAACTCAGGACCACTAGCCCATGGTGGTACCACCCACAATGGGATGGATGAACCCTCCCACATCAATCACTAGTTAAGAAAATGCCCTACAGGCTTGCCTACAGCCCAATCTTATAGAGGCATTTTCTCAGTTGAGGCTCCTTCCTCTCTGATGACTCTAGCTTGTGTCAAGTTGACATAAAACTAGCCAGCACAGTGGTGTTTTCCTTCCTGGCTTTGCGTGGGCCTTGCACTGCTTCCTGTCCTCTGTCACCTCCACTTCATCCTGCCCAGAGAAGGACTCTTTTTTTTTTTCTCCTAAAGGACCCTCTGCCAGGCTTTTCTTCTCAGTCTATAGTTAGAAAATTTTAAGTCTCTTGTGGTGGTATTGTGTTCCCCAAAATATTGTGCACTCCAATAAACTTATCTGGGGTCAAAGAACAGAACAGCCACTAGATACAGAGGCCAGAAAATGGTGGCACTCACGCCTTTAATCTTAGCATTCCAAAGGCAGAAATCCCTCTGGATCTCTGTGAGTTCAAGGCCACATTGGAAACAGCCAAGCATGGTGACACACACCTTTAATCCCAAGAAGTGAGCCTTTAATCCCAGGGAGTGATGGCAGATAGCAGAAAGGTATATAAAGCATGAGGACCAGGAACTAGAAGCATTTGGCTGGTTAAGCTTTCAGGCTTTGGAGCAGCACAGTTCAGCTCAGATTCATTCGGGATGAGGGCTGAGAGGCTTCCAGTCTGAGGAAACAGGATCAGCTGAGGAATTGGCGAGGTGAGGTGGCTGTGGCTTGTTCTGCTTCTCTGATCTTCCAGCGTTCACCCCAATACCTGGCTCCAGGTTTGTTTTTATTAATAAGACTCTTTAAGATTCTTGCAACAGTCTCTACTCTGGGGCTTTTGCTGTCCCAGAACACACATGTACATCTGCATGTACATATACACCCCACTGAGGAGCATTACATTCCTAATGAGCTGTGGACTCCAGCTTACTCCCAAGGAGCCCAGCAGAATGTTTCTTTCTTTTCCACATGACTTCCAAGTGAAAGGTTTAGAAAAAAAAAAAAAAGTGCTGCTCACAAAAGATAAATACATATGCTTTTGTTCACTATCATATTACAAATATTAATTATATAAAAGATTGTTCCAAGTACCTAAACTGTTGGATAAATGCTGGTCACTAGCATGGCATCCCTCATGCCCAGGGCTTTAGAGTCCTCAGGATGTTTCCTGAAATGTCACTGTATTTACTGAGGAGGTACATCAGTCCCGGGTATGTGAATGTCTGACCGGGAGGGAGCAACTCACGTGTGGAGTATTTGAGACTAGTCAGAAGTCAGGGCATTTCACCTAGAGGTGAAGAAAAAGCATAGTTTGCGATCAGACATTTTGGTTGAGTGGGCACACGGTACTAAGTGACCAATCAGGTGATGGGAAGTCCTCACCCCTGGAGCAACATGGGCTGCAACCGGAAGAGATTCGGAGTTGCTGGATAGGGAGCCTTGGTGCTCAAGACAGGAGTGGAAAGAGGTAAGTGGAAATGTAATTGGCAGGACAGGGACTGACTGGGTGTGGTAACAGATGGAAAATGAGGAAGGAGGAGACCACAAAAACAAGCCAAGACAAGGAGGGGAAGCGGGGCGCTGCAGGCTGGGGACATTCCTCTTGTGTTATACAGATGCTTGTCTGCCTGGAAAGGAAGCAGATACAAAGGGTGGTGAGGTTTTTGTGGCTGCAGCCCACACTCGCCTTATCTCCAGCCCAGGCACCTCCACTGGGGTGGAACTGTTAAAAGTGTTAACAGTTTACGCATAGGCAGGGTCCTGGCAGGACACAGAGAGCTTGCACCAAGTGTGTAGTTATTTGGCTTGCTTAGTAAAGGGACTACTTATTAACGTGCGGGATATCCAGGCGTGCGGATGTATGCGTCATCCCAGCAGCTCAGGATGCTGAGGATGCAGGCTCACGTGTACCCAGGAGTTTGAAGCCAGCATATTGAGACTTTGTCTTTCAAAAACAGGATGAAATGAAAGTATAGGTGATGGGCAGAGTTTAGGGAAAGGCGCAGAACAAAGACAATCTCTAAAGCTCTGAGCACCGAATACCAGGGGAGACCCAACTAGAACACGAAGAGTAACAGGGTTTGGAGAAGGCTGACTTCATGGAAGATGGATGAAGGTGTATGGAGGGTAGATCCAAGACTGTCTAGGACATGAGGAGGTGAGATATTGGCATGTTGGCCAAATCAATGCCTCAGCTCACTCTTCTACCTTCCTATCCTCTGTAGGTTCCCCTTCCCTGGTCAAGCCAACTACAAGGCAGGAGGCAGAGACAGCCATTACTATAGCTCAAACAGGCTAGCCCCCAGAACACAGAGCGGGGAGAGGGGAGGGTGGACTCAAGAGACAATGGGAGGTCTTCAGCCGCGTCATCCTTCTGCCGCTTAGCATTCTCCTTATCTGTCGTTCTGGAAATAATTGTGTCCTCCACTAAGGGACACACACACAGTCCCCTCCGTTAGCCCAGAGTCAATTTGATTATTTGTTCTCCCTTAATCTCTAAACACAGGCCGTCTTCAGTATGCATCACCCGGGGGTGCATTGGATGCAATGGATGCATTGGATGCATTGGAGGGAACAACAATCCATTATCACATATACAGGTATTATGGTCTCTACACTGGTAGCTGGTCACAGGCCCGAGCTGACTGCGTAGCTTTCTTCCACTAGGCATACTATATGCCGCCGCCCCCCCTCTCCCCCCCCCACCGCCGCCCCTGGCCCCTCCTCTTCCCTTTGTCAGTGCCTCAGCTGGACAGGTGGCATGACCCAGATGTATTCCTGCAAAATCCAAGTCTTCCATGGTCTCACACTGATGTCTTTGCCAGTTTCTAATTTGTCCAGAATATCATTCCTCTTGTCCCTTCCCTGGAAGTCCCCCGGGGTTCCCTTTGGCTATCAGGCTAATCTATAGTCTTGCTTCAGTTATTATACTTCAATCAGAACCAGCACCGCGAACACCAGTAACATCTGGTTAAATCGCCAGTCCTCTTGGTTGTTGCCCAGGACCCACCTGAGTGTTTCAATAGGAGGCTTCAGCAAAGAGACCTAAGTCTGATCTCCCTATGACCTGCACACCTTGTGAACGGTCAATCTCTTTGACTAACGTCAGAGCGGCAGTTAAATCTTAGTATGAGTTTCAGAGAGGACAGACAATCCAACCAATAGTGGGAGGGAGATGAACCACAGGATAGGCTCAGAATGTGATGCAGAGCAGGGCACAGACTTATTACATCAGTCACTTGCTTCAACATGGCAGGGATTAGGCTCAAAAATCTAATAACTCCTGAGAAGCCTTGGGATTCTATAAGAACGGCCTCAGGGCCTGCTGACAAAATTCACAGGATTCTATACTTCTTTGTACCTCTTGCAGGATCCTTCTTTGAAGGATCCGAGTTACCCCCCCACACACACACACACACAGCCCAACAGAGAAATTCTTGAGCTGTGAACTGACTTACAGTTGAGACCTCAGGAACCCTGAGTTCCCACCATGGTAATTTAAGTTAGATTTCTTACCACAGACCTAGATATTTTTGGGAGGTGAGGTATCTGTGTACCTAAAGCAGTACTCTTCCACGAGAGCCAGTACCTGTCATATCACCACAGCAACAATTTGTATCTCCCGAAATGTGGTCCCACCCACACTTTTACCCGTGTTGCCAAGAAAAGCTGCTGGGTGGTGTGGGGTCATGTCCACCCCATTCCACACCCAGGACCTGCTCCTGTGACGGTCTGCTTTGCCATTGGTCCTACCTGCTCAAGGGGTTCGGACACACAGAAGTTTGAGGACTTTTTTGACACACTGAGGTAGGAGTTCTGCCTGGGACATCTTGGGACGAGCTTCCAACGGCAGGACAAAGTGGAGTTAGAATAGGATGTGCTTTGGAGAAGACTCTCTGGGTGACACATCATCCACTCGTGTTATTTGTAGAATATAAATGTTTTTGGAAATATCAAGATATACAATTCCATTCTCACTGCCACTGCTTGAGTAGCTTCAGGCAGGCAATATAATATCCGTGTCTTGTTTGTTTGTTTTTAAATTCCTGCATGTTGTTATTCTTCCTTCCTGCCTCCAGAGTGCCTCCGCTCACTCCCCACCCCCTCCCCACCTGTCTTTGAATGGTGTGGGTTCACAGGGGTCCGGGGGAAGAAGACACATCGCACTTTAAGGATGCCTTAGCCTTTTCAGCTGCAGGGGGCTTAACCTGTCCAGGACTGAGACACCCTCCTTTAGCCAAGGGCATTTTTATTGTTCTCCAAATTTACACTTTTAGCAGGTTGATTTCCATATCCCCAAAACAACTTCTAAGCTTCCAAAGGGACAATGCCAAATGCAAATCCTCAATTAAGGGATATCACAGCGTGCCAGGGGTTTTTCCCAACCAAATTTTGCATAGGCTTTGTACCCTCGGGGAAACTCTCAGACAGGACTCAGATAGAGGGCACCAAGAGAAACAACAGGTAACCAAGAAACCAAAGGTGGGTTGAGGCTAGGTGCTAGCACTCTGGAGCCAGGCCAAGTGTAGCTCAGTGGGAATTCTCCCATCACCCACCCGTGACACAGGATGTGATCTGACCATTAGATCAGGGTAGGCTGATCCTGATTCTGTCCTAGGTAGGAGGTTTTGGAGCATCAGCAGCAGTGAGTTATCCTCTTGTTATCTCTTGATTGGCAGATGAAGAGGCTGCTGCAGGTCAGAGTGGATAAGCCCCGGTGCGTTCTCCTAGCGCTGTTTCAACTCTACTGTCTTCCATTTCACTCTACATTTCTCTGCCCCCGGGTTGGACTTCCGCACTCTTTACCCAGTCCCGTCTAACACATGCTTCTGGGACTCTGCCCTTCTCTCCGCTCTGCTGATTGGAGCTCCGGCCCCACCAGGTTGAGGTTCCCAGCTTCTGAGGCATTGCTTCCATTTAACGTCCCATACTTGGTCCTTTTCTTCCTCGAAACCCTCATTTTTTTTTTTTCTCTAAGAAGCCTCATCTACTGCAGATCCAGCTCCACTGCAAATGGGAAGTAGAATTAGGATGCATCACTTTTTCCATTCAGAGTGGAGACCCAGCAGAACGTCCTAACCGTTCACTTTGACAGCTTTCATCAGTCCTGTACTTCTCAGACTCCAACCCCAGGCCCTGCCCTCCAGTTCCCCCAACCCCTTGTAGGATGTTGGGCCAGGTACAAAAACACACACTTGGAGGAAACCCCTTGATGTCTGCCCGTGGGTCACAATCTCAAGGTTTCTCTACCTCTGATTTCATTGTGGTTGCCTAAGACAACAAAGTTCCTTGGCTCTGCTGGGGCCTGGGCACAAGGACATCCTCGAGAAAGGGTTTCTGAAATTTCTGTTACTGGAATGTGGATTAAAAGGCTTGCTGGGTGAGCCGCTAAATCTTTACAAATGTTTAGGATAAAGCATAAATGAGAAAAATGTGTTCGGCTAGGTTTTTGTTTCTAACCAGTGTTCTTAATTCTCTTCTACTGAAATGTAAGCCTTGAGATCCAGGAAAGTAAGCGCAGGTCAGATGCCAAAGGGCCCTGTCTCTCTCCGACTCTGTCTCCCTCCTAAGGGCTCTTTCTTATTTATAACAAGGAAAGTTAATATTTTGAATGCTCTTGCTTAAGAATGATGCAGCAATAGTGAGTCACAAACATGATCTTGCAGACCACTGGCTAGCTGGCATTTTAGATGTATGTGGGAACTTTCATGGACTTAAAGTGTTACTGTAAGAGAGAAGCAAATTGTGGGGGGAAACCAGACTTCTGTGGTTTTATAGGATTTTAAAATAAAATGTAGACATATGCTATATAGATATATATTGTGCTGGTCAGTTTTTTGTTTTTTGTTTTTTGTCAACTCATCATAAAGTAGAATCCCTTGGGAAGAGGGAATCCCAGTTGTGGAATTGACTCAATCAGATTGGCCTGTCGGTGGGGCGTTTTCTTAACTAATGATTGATGTGGGAGGGCCTAGTTCATTCTTCATGGCGTCACACCTACTCAGTGGTCCTAGGTTGGATGAGAAAGCAAATTGAGAAAGCCATGGGGAGCAAGCAGTGCTAAGATTCCTCCACATTCTCTGCTTCAGTGCCTGGTTCCAGGTTCCTGCCTTGAGTTCCTGCTTTGGCTCCCCTTAATGATGAAGTGTGACCTGGGAGTTGTAAGAGAACACAAAGCCTTTGTTCCTCTAAGTTGTTTTTGGTTGCAGTGTTTATCACAACAATAGGAAATGTGTGTGTGTGTGTCTGTCTGTCTGTCTGTCTGGTGGGGGGGGCTCCCTTTTTTCATCTGTACATCATCCCAAAGGTAACTATTTTCAGGAATTCTAACATCATGAGATTCACCTATAATTATAAATTTTTTTTGAGACAGGTTCTCACCATGTAGCCCAGGTTGGTGTTGAACATGTAATCCTTCTGCCTCAGTCTCCCAAGGGCTAGGATTACAGGCCTGTACTACGATTCTGTGTTCAGTAAGTATGTGTGTTCTTTTGTGAAGGGCTTCTCGTGAAAAATCTGTTGGTGGGATTCTTTCGTGTTTATTGTCTGTCATGGTGATGTATTCATTGCTACTGGTCTAGAAGTGAGAGGAAGACTAAAGCCCATCATGGCCTGCTGCTTTTTTTTAATTATTATCTTTTTAATCACTCACTAGCTAAGAATGGCTTCTGCTTTCATAAAAAGCATATAAAAAATTAACAGGTCAATGTAAAAGAAACAATATGGCCTGCAAAACCTAAAATGCTTTCTACTTAGCTCTCGGAAGAATAGCTTTTCCGAGTTCACCTGTGCTGCATTCTGACCTATTGCTATGCCAGGGCATATTGATTCATTCATTGATTCTAAGGCATATTTTGAGCTCATTTCTGTTACACGATTCATGAGTAGCTCTTGCACACTGGTTTCAGTAAGTGTGTGTACCTGTTCCCGCTGGGAAGATCCTCAGGGGTGGATTTCAGGCTATAAGCTATATAGTTATTCAACATGTAGAAATTCATATTTGTATTTGCTGCCAAACAACTGGACAGATGTGCTGTCAGAATTGACTGAAGGTCTCGTTCCTTCACATCCTTGCCAACATCTGATGTTGTCTACTTCATTTTAAATATCTGGGGGATGTATGGTAGTATCTCCTGTAGTCTCAATTTGATGCCTCATCACGTGGAGTACTTTCCCACATGAATACTGCACACTGGTATGTTTCTTTTCTGACAAACGTACTCAAGTGCTTTGTTCAGGGTTCGTCTGTCTCTATTTTCCCACTATTGTTTCTTTCTTCCTTTTTTTTTTTTTTTTTGGTTTTTCGAGACAGGGTTTCTCTTGTGTAGCTTTGCGCCTTTCCTGGGACTCACTTGGTAGCCCAGGCTGGCCTCGAACTCACAAAGATCCGCCTGGCTCTGCCTCCCGAGTGCTGGGATTAAAGGCGTGCGCCACCACCGCCCGGCCCCCACTATTGTTTCTTTTCCAAATCATTTGTTAGTCCTGAATTACACATATCTTGTTCTGCTCAGCCATTGTATACTTCCCTTTTTGGTGGTGCTGAGTAGGGATCCAACGGTGTCTCATGAACACTAAGCAAGAGTTTTCTCCTGAGTTCTACTCCCAACTCAGTCATTCATATCCAGACTTCCTAATGGTGTTCTTCAGTGAGCAGAAATTATTCATTTAACCTGGTATAATTTACCAAGTTTCCTTTCTCCTCAGCACTTTCCATATTCAATTTAAGAAATCCTTGTTTAACTGTGTCAAAAGAATGTTCCCAAATGTTTTCTTCTAGATGTTTTGTCAAGGCAATACAGACCCCATCTTAGGGTAGGGCCATCTTCTTAGACCACCTGCTGTACTCAGTTCCAGGAAAGACCTCAGGAATGTGCCATGACAACTACAACAGGTACAGAGCAGTATGCTCCTGCAGACATTCTGTTTGCAGTTTATGGCCCTTAAAAATATCTAGATAATCCTGCTGAGCAATCCAGATAATTCTGTTCAGCGGGTTGTGGTTCCCCACCAAAAGTCTAACCCAATAGTTTCAAATGTGGCTTTACACTGAAAGTCTAGACCAACAGTTTCAATAAAATCACCTTGCCCCATATCCCTTCTACCCAATCCCAGGTTGCCAATTCCCGGATTGTAGCTTTTCCCTATAAAAAACACTCTACACCTGGGCTCGTGGCTACTGCCACATTTCCTTCCATCTGCCATGTGGTGGCCCAGGTTGAAACTGACAATAAAAGGACCCTTATGTGCTTGCATCAGAAACCGGCTCCTTGGTGGTCTCTGGGGGTTTTGCGAAACGGGTACAACAGTTTTATTATTTACTCCTTACATTTATGTCTATAATTCTTTGACATTAGTTTCTAATGTCAAGAGTTTGTCCTATGTGGATAGTCAATTTGTCTCGCACTGCTTATGGAACATCTCAATCCCCCACTGCACTACAGGATTGCATCTGTCACGAAGCTGTTCGGTGTATGTTTAGGTATGTTTCTGGGTTCTGTTGTATTTCATGAAAGTTTATCTATGATTGAATATGAATTTTAGTTTTCATATTCTTCAGGATTCTGTTGAAGTGTCTTAGACTTTTGGATTTATGTCTAAATTCATAAAATCAATAAATGCGAGAAGAATGAGATTTTCGTAGTTAAACTATTAATGTGACATAAGCTCCATTCATTTAGGTTTTCTTTAATTTTTCTGCAAGTTGTCTTATAATGGTCAATACAGGGGGAATTATGTAACAATGATTAAAGTTATTCCTAGTCATATGATGTTTATGAACTCTTTTTTTAAATTTATTTTTATTCACTTGATGTGTGTGTGTGTGTGTATGTGTGTGTGTATGTGTGTGTGTGTGTGTGTGCATGCAGATTCTCACAGAGACAAAAAGAGGGCATAGGATCCGCTGGACTGGAGTTACACATGGTTGTGAGCTGCCTGATGTGGGTGCTGGCAGCTGAACTTGGGTCCTCTGGCAGAGCAGTGAGCACGCTTAACTGCTGAGCCATCTTTCTAGCCCCTAGAGTCTAATTCACTTTTCCAACATAATATTTTTATTGATTATTTGGGAATTTCATACAATGCAACCTGATCACACTCACTTCCCATCCCTCCAAGGACCTCTCTCCCACCCTTGTGTCCTTCACATAAAAAGAAAAAGGAGGAAAAAAACTATACTGAGTTCCATTTGTGCTGCCCATATACTCATTGGCGAATGGTCAAACTCCCAGTGGCCAGGGCCTTAAAAATAACCGAGTCCTTTTCCATTCCCAATCCTTCCCCTGGCCCAGAAGCCATCAACTGTGAAGAGCTATACTACAGCATACTTAATTTAATTTAAATAGTACCTTGTTAATGTGTGTGTGTGTGTGTGTGTGTGTGTGTGTGTGTGTGTGTGTGTGTAATTGCTGGTTCCGCATATAGAGAAATCCAACTGATTACTGAACATTGACACTGGTGTTTACTAAAGTCACTATTGAGTCCACATTTGTGGGGTCTTGTCTTTTCATAGATACGCATGTTGCTATGAAGATAACATTTTAATTATTTT
This sequence comes from Peromyscus maniculatus bairdii, assembly GCF_049852395.1. Classification (NCBI taxonomy): domain Eukaryota; kingdom Metazoa; phylum Chordata; class Mammalia; order Rodentia; family Cricetidae; genus Peromyscus; species Peromyscus maniculatus. The sequence goes on from NC_134872.1 coordinate 37,839,112, forward strand.
CTTTCCATTCTTATTTTTTTTCTAACATTTTAAAGCTGGTCCTATTATGTGCAGTATGATACTGGAGAGATGCAATTGTAGTAAGAGTCCTTTTTTCACTTTGGATCACAGAAATAAATGCTCTGAATAGCTTCCCAGTAAGTATGTTTGTCATAGAAATTTTGTAAATACTCCATCATACTAAGAAAGTTTCCCTTTATTCCAGTTTGATGCTTGCTGTTTTAAAATGAATAAATAGGTCCTGACAGTGGTTGAGTACTTTTTATAAATCTGTTCTAATAATTGCCTCTTTATATCTATTCTGACAATGTGATGGATTGCACTGAATGATCACGTGTTAAGCTAATGTTGTATCACTGGATAAACTCAACTTCCTTGTGATACTTTATATTTTGTACAAATTACAAGAGGGGATTTGCTAATGTTTTCTTTAGAATTCTGCAGTGTAAGAATTTTTTTTTTCTTTCTGGTTTTGCTCTTGAAAACACACTGGCCTTGCAGATCAAGGTGGACTAAACGAGCTTGTTTTCTGTTCTCCAGAGGAATGTGTATAAAATTAGTATTATTCTTTTCATGTTTAGACTTATTCACAAGCCACTGCGTCCAGGCTCCACATCTTTTATAGGAAACATTTAGTATTCAAGTTTTAAAATGTGTCTTTAATGTAAATGATAGATGAGAATCTGCACATATTTAAAGTAAACAGGCGGGTAAGTTTGAATATTATACACCCACAACCCTCTCATCAAGTACCACGGTCATGATCATGGAAAAGATCCATCAGTTCTAAGATTCTTCTTATTCCTCTGTTCAGCATTTCTCTGACACACCCCCACCCACCCAGTCACTGTCCCTCATCATCATGTCACTTTCAATTAGTTGCATTTCTCCAAATTTAGTAGAAGTGAAATCACACAGTCTGTTCTCTATTTCGCCTGTCTTCTAGTGAAAACTCAGCGTAACTGAGATTCATCTGTGTGTGACGTGTATTGATAATTCATGTTTTAAGCTGAGTCATCTACCACTACATATTTAACCAATCACCTATTGATGTGCAATCAGGTTATTCCCAATTTGGAGCTATTACAAGCAAAATTGCTATAAATATTGTTGTGGACAGATGCTCTCATTTTTCTTCTTGTTTATCTGGTAGTAGAATGGCTGGGCCATATGGTATGTATATGCTTAACTTTTGAAGAATCTGCCAAGCTGGTTTTCAAAATAGTTGTGCCATTTCACATTCCCGCCAACAGTGTGTAAGGACTGCTGTGTGACACTTGGTATGCTGCGAAGTTTTAAGTCAGACGTGCTGATCTATGTATAGGGCTATTTCATTGTGTCTTGAATTTGCGTCTACTAAGCTGATATGTTGTGCATTCTTGGAGTGTATATTTGACATCTACATATGTTTTTGAAGTTTCAGCCCAAAGTTTTGCTCATTTTATATTAAATCGCTTGTTTCCTTATTATTATGTTTTGAAACCTCTTTGTGTATTAAGGCTCTGGATCTTGACTAAAATATGGGACTTTCAAATGTTTTCCCTCACTCTGTGGTTTATTTTTCATTGTCTTAAAGGTATATGGTAAGGCCAGGCCTGGTGGCCCACACCTTTAATGTAGTATTTGGGAGGCAGAGACAGTGGATCTCTGAGTTTGAGGTCACCCTGGTTTACAACGTGAGTTCCAGGAAAACCAGGACTACATGGAGAAATCTTGTCCCCCCCAAAAAAAATTTTTTTTAATTAAAAATCAATAAATAAATGAAAGGGGGGCTGGAGAGATGGCTCAATGGTTCAGAGGACTGACTTTCCTTCCAGAGGACATGAGTTCCAGCACCCACATGGCAGTTTATGACCATCTGTAATTCCAATTCTGGGGGATCTGACACCCTCTTCTGGACTCTGTAGGCACTGCATACATGTGGTGTACAGACAAGCATGCAGGCAAGCATCCATACATATAAAATAAATTTGAAGGCCGAGCGGTGGTGGCCCACACCTTTAATCCCAGCACTCGGGAGGCAGAGACAGGCTGATCTCTGTGAGTTTGAGGCCAGCCTGGTCTACCGAGTGAGTTCCAGGAAAGGTGCAAAACTACACAGAGAAACCCTGTCTTGAAAAACCAACCAACCAACCAACCAAATAAATAAATAAATTTGAAGAAATAACAAAAGCACATTGTATAAACAAAACTACTCAATATCGACGATGTAAAATTCAATGATAATTTCCTTTTACGGATTCTGAATTTGGTGTTATATAGGCGACAAGAATATAATCCTCCTCCCGGGTACCAGATGCTGTCAGGGCTTAGCCTCAGCTCTTGGCCCTAAAGGGCTGCCTGAGTGTATGCTTCCCAGGCGACCCCCGGAACTTCTTTACCAGAGTTTTCTCTGAACCTCAATCCTGTGTAGCCCCTCCAGCAAGTAGCCTTTAACTAAAAGGAAGTGGTGTGTCATACTCCGGTCTTTGGTCCAGAGTTGTGTTTCTCCCTGGCTTCAGCTTCTTTCCCAACAGGTTAAGCTCCAGCTGGTGACAGTGACTTAGACCCACCCTCTCTGGCTGCTTTCCCTTCCCAGTCTTTCTCCACCCTTCTCTCTTGTTTCCTTTACTTCCCCAGGAAGGAAGGTCTTGGCCCTAGAGACCTTGTCTAGCATGTGTCAGGAGAAAAACAGAGACTTTCAGCTTAGATCAGTGGGGTACATTTTCTATGTACATATGCACTTGGTTGGGTTTTTGTTGTTGTTTGTTTGGTTTTTTCTTTTTTTATTTTTACTCTTTACTCTTTGAGGCCTGCTACCCATCTCCCAAATAAATACATGGAGATTTATTATTACTTATAAATGCCTGGCCTTAGCTTGGCTTGTTTCTACTCAGATTTTCTTAAATTATTCCATCTACCATTTGCCTCTGGGCTTTTATCTTTCTCTAATCTATATACCATTCTTCTTACTCCATGGCTGGCTGTGTAGCTGGGTGGCTGGTCCCTGGTGTCCTTTCTCCTCCTTTTCTTGCTCTTCTCTTCCTATTTATTCTCTCTGCCTGGCAGTCCCACCTATCTTTTTTTACTGCCTTGCTCTTGGCCATTCAGCTCTTTATTAGACCAATCAGATGTTTTAGACAGGCAAAGTAACACATCTTCACAGAGTTAAACAAATGCAACATAAAAGAATAGAACAATCTTTGCATCATTAAACAAAGTTCCACACCATAAACAAATGTAATACATCTTCAATTAATATTCCATAAATATGTGTATGGAAACAACTCTCCACATATAGAATTTCATTTGTACTTTATTTTGTCTTCTAAGAAATTTTTTCCTGCATTTCTATGCTGTGGGATGTTCTGTATGCTATGAATGTGTTACTCTAATTGGTTGTTAAAGAAAACACTGATTGGCCAGTAGCCAGGCAGGAAGTATAGGTGGGATAAACAGACAAGGAGAATTCTGGGAAGTGAAAGGCTGAGTCAGTAGATGCCAGCCTGCTGTCCAGGGAGCAGCATGTAACAGCATACAGATAAAGCCACAGAACATGTGACAACATATGGATTAACAGAAATGGGCTGAGTTTAAATTTAAGAGCTAGTCAGTGGTAGGCCTGAGCTAATGGCCAAGCAGTTTTAATTATTATAAGCTTCTGAGTGATTATTTTATAAGTGACTTCAGGGTCTGTGGGGCTGGGCAGGACCGGAGAAAACTTCAGCTACATTCCTACAGTGGGAAAATGGTTAAGTAGGCACATTGGCCCACTAGCTGTTATCCAAATCACCGTAATTATGAGAAAATGTAGAAACATTATCAAACCAGAGGGTGCATAATGAATTGAACACCATTAATTTGCTTCCATTCAATCATCCATCTTCATTTAACACAGTTGCCTGTGAGTGGTAGGTCAACATAGTCTTAGATACTCTTTGTTTGTCCCTGTAGATCCAGGATCCCCCTTTTCATCCTGCTTGTGTTTTGGAAACTCCTACTTGTAAATGTAATCAAGGGTTCCCACACCAAAAAGACTAGAACATAGGAGTGAGGGTTCCCTGAAGGCACCAGCTCGACCTCTAGTTGTATGGGTGTTGTCTTCAACAATGAGGACCTGCTGTCAGTTGATAGAGAACAGCCTTTTGCCTTAACAAGAGCTATTATTTCTGCTGTGGGACGGTCTGTATGTCAAATTGCTCTGATTGGTCAAAAAATAAAACACTGGCCGGGCGGTGGTGGCGCACGCCTTTAATCCCAGCACTCGGGAGGCAGAGCCAGGCGGATCTCTGTGAGTTCGAGGCCAGCCTGGGCTACCAAGTGAGCTCCAGGAAAGGCGCAAAGCTACACAGAGAAACCCTGTCTCGAAAAACCAAAAAAAAAAAAAAAAAAAAAAAAAAAAAAAAAAAAAAAAAACACTGGTTGGCCAGTGGCCAGGCAGGAAGTAGGTGGGACAAGGAGAGAGGAGAATTCTGGGAAGTGGAAGGCTGACACGGGGAGACACTGCAGCCGCCGCCATGACCAGCAGCATGTGAAGACACCGGTAAGCCACCAGCCACGTGGCAAGGTATAGATTTATGGAAATGGATTAATTTAAGCTATAAGAACAGTTAGCAAGAAGCCTGCCACGGCCATACAGTTTGTAAGCAGTATAAGTCTCTGTGTTTACTTGGTTGGGTCTGAGTGGCTGTGGGACTGGAGGGTGACAAAGATTTGTCCTGACTGTGGGCAAGACAGGAAAACTCTAGCTACATATTTCCATGGGAAATAATTCAATTGAATACAACACAGATCTGCCACTGGAAGTCTTGCCTGGCTACAAGAGATGGCCAGTTGAGACTCCATATCCTCTGTCACTAGAAGTCCTCCTTAGGATTACCTTCACAGATTTCAGAAAGTTACCGCTGCACTAAGTTTTCATACCACCCCTGAAATGCACTCCCCCCAGTTCCAATCATCTCTCTCTCTCTCTGCATTCTCTCCCTCCACCTCATCTCCCTACCTGATCCCCCCTCCTCTGTTCCTGTTCCCACCTGCCCCCAGTCCTCCCATAAAATATATTCTATTTACCCCTCTTAGGGTGATCTTTGCATCCCCTAGACCCCTTTTCTTTACCTACCACTCTGGGTCTATGGGTTCTAGCTTGGTTATCATTTATTTAAGAGCTAATATCCCCTTATAAGTGAATACATATCATATTTGTCTTTCCGGGTCTGGGTTGCATCACTTGGGATGATTTTTTTCTAGTTCCATCCATTTGCCTGTAAATTTCATGATGTCATTTTTTTTTAACAGCTGAGTAATACTTCATTGTGTAAAGGTATCACATTTTCTTTATCTATTCTTCTGTTTAGGGACATCTGAGTTGCTTCCAGTTTCTGGCTATTACAAATAAAGCCACAATGAACATGATTGAGCAAGTGACCTTGTGGTAGGATAAAGAATCCTTTGAATATATGCCCAAGAGTAGTATAGCCGGGTCTTGAAGTGGATCAGTTGATTCCTAACTTTCTGAGGAACTGCCATATTGATTCCCATAGTGGTTGTACAATATTGCACTCCCACCAGTAATGGAGGAGTGTTCCCCTTGTTCCACATTCTTGCCGACCTGAGCTGTCACTTGTGTTACTGATCTTATCCATCCTGACAGCTGTAAGATGGAATCTCAAAGTAGTTTCCATTTGCATTTCCCTGTGGTTAAGGATGGTGACTATTTCTTTAAGTGTTTCTCAACCATTTGAGAATTCTCTGTTTAGATATGTACCCCATTTTTAATTAGATTGTTTAGCTTTTTGATACCTAGTTTCTTGAGTTCTTTATATATTTTAGATACTAGTCCTCTATTACAAGTGGAATTGGTGAGACTTTTTCCCCATTCTGTAGGCTGCTGTTTGGTCTTATTGACAGTGTCTTTGCCTCACAGAAGTTTTTCAGTTTCATGAGGTCCCATTTATTAATTATTGATTTTCGTGCCTATGCTATCTGCGTTCTGTTCAGAAAGTCATCTCCTGTGTCAATGCGTTCAAGGCTATTCTCCACTTTCTCTTCTATCAAGTTCAGTGTATCTGGTTTTGTTCGGGGGGAGGGGGGTTGTTTTTGTTTTTGTTGTTGTTGTTTTACAAGACAGAGTTTCTCTATGTAGCTCTGGCCATCCTGGAACTTGCTCTGTAGACTAGGCTGGCCTCGAACTCAGTAATTCCTGTCTCTGCCTCCCAAGTGCTAGGATCAAAGATGTGCACCACCACAGCCCAGCCAGTTTCTCTGGTTTTAGGTTGAAGTCTTTGATCCACTTGGACTTGAGTTTTATGCAAGGTGATAAATATGGATCTACTTGGTGATGAATATGGATCTACTTGCATTCTTTTACATGCAGACATCCAGTTTGACCAGCATCATTTGTTGAAGATACTGTCATTTCTTCAGTGTATATTTCTGGCTTCTATATCAAAAATCAGGTGCCCATATGTGTTTGGATTTATGTCTGGGTCTTCAATTCAGTTCCATTGGCCAGCATGTCTGTTTTTATGCCAATACCATACAGTTTTAATTACTGTAGCTCTGTAGTGCAACTTGAAATCAGGAATGGGGATATCTCCAGCAGCTCTTTTATTGTTCAAGATTGTTTTTAGCTATCCTGAATTTTTTTGTTTTTCCATATAAAGTTGAGAATTGTTCTTTCAAAGTCTGTAAAGAATTGTGTTGGGATTTGATGGGGATTGCATTGAATCCATAGATTGTTTTTGGTAGAATGTCCATTTTTGTTTTGCTGTTAATCCTACTGATCCATGAGCAGGGGAGATCTTTCCATCTTCTGATATCTTCAATTTCTTTCTTCAAAGACTTGAAGTTTTATCATACAGGTCTTTCACTTGCTTGGTTAGAGTTACCCCAAGATATTTTGTATTAGTTGAGGCTACTGTGAAAGGTGTTGTTTTACTGATTTCTTTCTCAGTCCATTTGTCATTTGTATATAGGAGGGCTACTGACTTTTTTTTAGGTAATCTTATTATCAGTCAATTTGCTGAAAGTGTTTATCAGATATAGGAGTTCCCTGGTGGGAATTTACGGCCACTTATTTATACTAGCATATCATCTGCAAATAAGATATTTTGACTTCTTCCTTTACAGTTTTTATCCCCTTGATCTCCTTTATGGAGAGAATGCCCAGTTTTAGTGGAGTTGCTTTGAATTTCTCTCCATTTAATTTGATGTTGGATAGGCTTGCTGTAAATTACCGTTATTATGGTGAGGTATGTCCCTTGTATCCCTAATCTCTCCAGGACTTTTTTTTTTTTGGTTTTTCGAGACAGGGTTTCTCTGTGTAGCTTTGCGCCTTTCCTGGAACTCACTTGGTAGCCCAGGCTGGCCTTGAACTCACAGAGATCCGCCTGGCTCTGCCTCCTGAGTGCTGGGATTAAAGGCGTGCGCCACTACCGCCCAGCCAATCTCCAGGACTTTTTATCATGAAGGGATGTTAGATTTTGTCAAGGGCCTTTTCTGCATCTAATGAGATTATCTGTGGTTTTGTTTTTTAATTCTTTCAATTTGCTTATATGGTAGATTATATTTTCTGATTTTTATATGTTGAACCATCCCTCCATGTCTGGGATGAAGCCTACTTGATCATAGTAAATGATATTTTTGAGATGTTCTTTGATTCCATTTGCAAGCATTTTACTATTCTTGCATCTAAGTTCATAAGGGAAATTGTTGTGTAGTTCTCTTTCTTTGTTGGGTCTTTATGTGGTTTGGGTATCAGGGTAACTGTGGCCTCAAAAAATGAATTGGGCAGTGTTCCTTCTATTTCTATTTTGTGGAATGATTTGAGAAGTATTGGTGTTAACTCTTCTTTGAAAGGCTGGTAGAATTCTGCTCTAAAACCATTTAGCCCTGGGACTTTTTGGCGGGGGGAGTGGGGTTTTTAATGACTGCTTCTATTACACTAGGGGTTATAGGTTTATAAATTGTTTATCTGATCTTGATTTCAGTTTCTTAGGATTAGTCTTTTCATGGTGTCCCAGATTTCCTGGATGTTTTGTGTCAGGTGTTTTTTAGATTTAACTTTTTCTTTGACCGATGTGTCCATTTCTTCTATTGTATCTTCAGCACCTGAGACTCTCTCTTGCATCTCTTATATTCTGTGGGTAAAATTCCTGTTCCTATTCCTCTGTAGTTCCTGTTCAAATTCCTAAATTTTTCATTTCCAGAATTCCCTCCGTTCGTGTTTTTTTTTTATCGCTTCTATTTCCATTTTCAGGTTTTGAACAATTTTATTCATTTCCTCCAACTGTTTGTGTTTTCCTAGGTTTTTTTAAATGGATTTGTTCATTTCCTCTTTAAGAGCCTCTATCATCTTCAAAGAGTTGGTGTTAAGGTCTTTCCCTGTGCTTCAGCTATGTTAGGACATCCAGGGCCTGCTGTGCTGGGATGGGTGGGCTCTAGTGAAGACATACTGCCCTGGCTGTTGTTGATTGTGCTTTTACACTGGCGTATCAGCATCTGGGTTTGGGATAATTAAAGGTCTAAGTGCTGACTTTTGAATTTGTCTTTGTTGGGTGGATGTTTTGTTCCTTGGTTTCTGGAGTGTGGTGGCTGTGTGGTACCTGTTTTCCTGGGCTGTTTAGCTGGTTGTTCATAAGGAGTGCCTGCTGGTGTTGGTTAACTGGGATGACTTCATGGGAGGAAGTTTGGAGGAGAAGGTCTTTATGATCTGTTGGGGAAAGGAATACCACAACAGGTTTCCAGCTACAGAGCTGGATGAGACTGGAGTATTGGATTTCAGGAGCAGTAAGAGAGATATGGGTCTGCCTTCAGCCTACTTATTGTCCAGGGAGGACCTGCCCTTGGGTTAACTGGGGGTGCCTGCTGGAGATGGGTTCTGGGACAAAGCAACAAGTTGTGGGAGAGAGATTGGGAGGGGGAGGGATGGTTCGTGGGATCCACAGGAGATGTGGGCAGGGGTGAGGGAAGGCTGCAGCTGGTGTTCTGCTGCAGTGTGCTCGGGACAAGACTGGGGGATTGGGTCTGGAGGGGGACAGAAACAGAGGGGAAGGCCTGTGGGCAGCCTACCTGGTTTTCTGCCAGGCTGAAATTATTCTTAAAATATTCTTACCTGGAAATCATACCCAGTCAATCACAAGACTATTTAAAATGATGTTCTTGAGAATTTAGTATTTCTTTTCAATGTTCCAAAAATTAGCCTTTAAATACATAAGACTGAACAATAGAGGTGGAAAGACAGACACACATGAAATATTAATTCACATGCTGATTGAAAGCCACCTACCTGTTTGAAGCCCGATATGCCATTTTAAATTTATTTTGATGATACAGGGTAGCAAACCCTATTGCTCCAGTGGTTTCAATGTAGTGTCTCATTGCTTTTTGTTTTCCTGCTTGCCGACATGCTTTCATAACATGTATGAGTTCTTATCACTGTCCTGTTCTCTTGCTATCTCATTTGTATGCAAATTTTCTTGTTTGCAACTTACTCTTTGGTAAATGCTCCCAGCAGATTGAGTGTCTGTAATTACGCTCCGTCCCTGTCTGCCCTATTTGTTTCTTATATCACCGCTTCATGTAGTCTCTGCTTCATGTTCTGGCCGTGAATTACAGACTGGCTCAGGCAACCATTTTTCTTCTGGGTGATGTGATGGGCTGTTTCTGTGGTCCTCCCCCAGTGCATCACCCACTTACAGGGGCTCTTTCTAGATTGAATGTGTGGGGTCTGTTCCTTCTCTCCTGTGCTAGTTTCTTTTTCTTTTTTCCTTGATCTGATTTTTTTTTTTTTTTTTTTAGAACAAGAAACCTTTTGGCTCTAACAGATAGGTTGTCAACTGACTCACTTAATCTCTTCCTGTTCCTTCCCCAGGTTGATTTATGCAACACTAAAAGATGAGGTGGAATTACTTTATATACATGTGTGTGTTTTAGATTGTTTAGAGTGAGGCTGGCGAATCTAATGAAATTTTCATGTGGGACGTTCATGCCAGGCATATACATAAACATGATGTGTATAGATTTACATGCAAATATAAACACAATGTGTATACCTGTCTTTATAAATGCATACAAGTGTGTGGGAATAGAATGTAAGCAGGTACAAATAAGCATATGTGTGGTGGGGGGAGGGGGAGCAGTGAGTTAGAGAGAGATGAGGTCTGTGTTCTAGAGTCATATGATTTTAACTTGAACCCTAGATTCACTCTTAATGGTCTCTTTGACCTTGGTCAACTTCTTACATTTCTGGCCTCCCCTTTCCTTATTAGGAAGATAGTAAGAGATTATGGGAAGGACTGAATCAATTCACACTTAGAAAGTTTCTCGGTGCAGGGTAAGATCCAATAGACATCAGCTATTTTTATTATCACATAAGATGAACAAGAAGTATAGTCTTACCCATGGCGGGCATCATTTAGACTGGGTTCCCTACTCACTTGCTAAAATGTCTGGTTCTGCTTGGGACCAGCCTCACTGCTGGCTGTGAGATGCCCATGGGGACACGTAAAGACTCTGTTTAAACAGACAAACAAACAACAACAAACAGATTGCCGATACCCTGGGTGGTTTGGAGTGATAAGAATGGGTGATCCGTCCCTAACTTTCCTTCTTCACACACCCTATCTTTGCCAGCCCCTTGGTCGACCAAGTGTTCTGATGCATATCTGCATTCCTCCCGGGCCTGGGGAAACAACTTCTGGGGAATCTCAGGCCCTTGTGGTCCTCTTGCTCAGAGAGTACATATAACCTGACCTTGTTTCCAGGGCCCCAGCAGATGAGGTGGACTATACTTCCTGAGGTCTCATTCCTTACCACAAGGCAGAATATCACCACTGCCCCGTGCACCTTTGTCCAGGAAACCATGCCGAGTAATGTTAATAGGTTTCCGTTGCTATGACAAAGTACCTATGCTAGTCAACGTGAGAGGCTTATTTTTGTCTCCTAGGATTTTGTTTTGGTTTAAGATTTAATTTTTTTCCTTTTAAGATTTATTTTATCCATATATGAGTGTTTTGCATGCATGCATGTGTACCTCTGCAAGAGCAGTAATCGCTCTTAACTGCTAAGCCGTCACTCCAGACCCTGGCTCACAGTTTTAGTAGCTTCAACCCATGGTTAGTCAGCTTTCTGTTTTGGGGGCTTGTGGCAAATCAGAACATCATGGCGGGGACCACATGGTGTGGCAAAGCTACTCAAATCGTGTGTGCCAGGAAGTACGAAGAAAGACAGGAAATGAAGAGGGCCGGGAACATCAAAGGGCATGTCCCCAATGACCTAACTTCCTTCCATGGGGCTCCACCTCCGAAAGCCTCCAGTGACTCGGTTGGCACAAGCTGGGTAGGCCTGGAAGAACAGGCCCCTTGGAGTCATTGTAGAAGCCACATGGCAAGTATACAAAGGCGCAGCAGCTGAGACCTCACCTTTACTTGGCACAGAGGTAAGGCAAACTTGCTTGTGCTTTACAAGCAAACAAAGTATGCTTTGTGCACACAAACAAAGTGTGCCTAGAGCAGGGCCCTTTGAGGCGGGAGCATCAGTCTAGCTCCCTTCGATTATCCCCAGCGACAGGGACCTTCAGCGGTCAAGTCTGCAAAAGGGCTAAGAGATTCCAGTCCACTTTGGCAACAACAGTTCTGTCTCCAGTGGGGGCACAACACCCGTGCCTCCCATTTTATAGATTTGGAAACTGAGCTCAGGGCTATTGGAGCTCGGCTCAGGGTCACACCATGAATCTGTAACACATTCCAGGCTCAAAACTTACTTTCCACAATGGAGACACAATTTGTTTTTCTTCAATCTATTTAATCAGTTGACAAACGGTTGCTAAAGGTCTACTATGTGCAACGGGCTCTGCAACTGCGGGTGGGGACAGGGACAGTGCCTCGCCTGTCACTCACAACCCCTGGTCTCTGGCAGAAGACACTCAGGTACGTCATTGATTGTAACCAAGGGTGGATATTCTGCCAGGAGCTGGAGAGAGATCAGAGTGGATGGCGCTGTGACCGGTTCCGCCAGCCAGGGGCCTCTGGCTTTCTGCAATCGCCTTCAAGGATGCAGCCTGGGGTCGCAGCTGTCTGCTGGGTCAGTTGGTGATACACACTTTCAGGAATCAGTTAGGAGCTTCTAAGTCCTTCCTGGCGGTTCAAGAACAACAAAGATGTGTGGTCGGCAAGACACAGCCTGTGGAGTTCAGCACCACGCAGGGCTAGGGTGGTGTGGGGTGCGCCTTGGAAGCTGAGAGGATGATGTGAAATGGGCGTGGCTAGAACTGTTTGAGTGGGCATGCCCCCAATAACCTAACTTCCTCCTGCTAGGCCCCACCTCCCAAAGCTTCAGGTACTTCTCAATAACCACAGGCTATAAACAGCAGAGAATTCCTTTTATCAGGTTCTATGACTATATTCACTCTTCTTATATTAAGGAAAGATTATGCCTTGCTGGCAATATGTGTGTATTTTAGAAGTAGTTTACAGTAGCAAGGTAAGCAATTAAAATGCCCCAATGATAACCCCCACTACTTAAAGAGCATTACTATATCCTATACACACAGGCTACGTCCTTTAATTTCTAAGTCACCCTGGGATGTAATGACTTTTTGTTGTTGTTGTAACAAAATGTCTGAGGCTGAGTAATATATCTAAAAATTCTGGAGATTCGTGGCTTCTAGTGAGGCTCCCAGGGCAGGTGGAATTATATGTGGGTGGGGAAAGAGAGAGAACCGGAAGATGAGGGGGATTTGAGGGAAGCAAGAAAAGTAATGGTATTACATAGTTGAGTTGTGACGGAAGGAGAAACACACACACACACACACACACACACACACACACACACACACATGGCGCAGGGTGGAGGTATTTACTGTCAGGCCCAACCTGAAAAAGCCACACTTGCTTTATACTAATTTGGTCTCATAGGACCAATTCAGTCCCTTAAGAAGGCACTGTCTTAGTTAGGGTTTTTAATTGCTGTGAAAAGACACCATGACCGCAACTCTTACAAAGCAAACATTGAATTGGGGTGGCTCGTTTAGAGTTTCAATGGTTTAGTACATTATCATCATGGTGGGGAGCATGGTGGCGTGCAGGTGCTGACTACATCTTGGCTTGCAGTGAACAGGAAGTCGACTAACTGTGACACTAAGCAAAAGACCTCAAAGCCCGCCCCCACAGTGATGCACTTCCTCCAACAAGGCCACACCCGCTCCAACAAAGCTACACCTCCTAATAGTGCCACTCCCTGTGAGACCGTGCAGGCCAATTACATTCAAACTACCACAGACAGCAATCTGTCCAGAGGGTCTGGTCCCTAATCAGTCCTCACTGAACCCTACCTCTTAAAGGTGATACTACCTCTCGGGGGTCATACTAAAGACCAAGACCCAAGCACACAGAATTGTGGGGAGATGCAGACAATATCCAAACATAACAAATCGGCATTTTATAAGTGAAGGAATGGAAGCAGAAACAGACCCTAGGTATCCTGTAAGTAGTGAAGGCAGGATTCAAACCCGGGCCTTTCTCAGAGTACAGTTCCTTCTTCTTCACCACCTGCAATACCACCCAACATGGCCTGTGGGCTGGCCCACCCAACTCATGAGCTCGGCCTCCATGAAGAGCAGGGATGGAGGGTTTTGCCTCCATGGGAATTCATAGCCAATAGAATTAGAGCCAATAGAAGCAAAGGCCTCCCTGGGAAAACTGAGTGGCCTTCTGCAGGCTGGACCTACAACAGCACACCAGAGGTGTGGTTCTGTGGGGTGTGAGGGAAGACGTGGGCAGCAAAGGTGATGCTGGCCAGTGAACTAGAGACCACTGTGTCACACCCCTCGCTTGCCCAGTGCTGGAACTTGGGCTTTCCCTGTGAGTGAAAGGGGCCATTGGAGGGTGTGAGGACCGGTAGTGGGGTGAAAAGAATCGGTGTCCATCCCTTTCTCAGTCTTTTTTTTTATTTAAAGATTTATTTATTTATTATGTATACAGAAGAGGGTGCCATATCTCATTACAGATGGTTGTGAGCCACCATGTGGTTGCTGGGAATTGAACTCAGGACCTCTAGAAGAGCAGTCAGTGCTCTCAACCTCTGAGCCATCTCTCCAGCCCCCTTTCTCAGTCTTTTACAGGGAAAATCTGGAGGTAGTTTGGAAAAATACTATGAAGCCTGTCCAATGGGAGATATTCAAGGTCACCAGTCTGCACATTTCTGATCTTATCTCCTCTGCAGTAAGATGTCTTCACAACACATTGTCAGCAGGAGTTACTGCTCAGGAATGACCCAGTACCACACAGAAGATGATATAAAAAGAAAAGAGATAGAGGTATGGTCTGTTCAACATTGTGAATGTGCTCAGTACCACTTGATGGTGAAATGATTCATTTTATGTTATTCGAATATTACTTCAGAAAATCCAGCAATAAATAAGGGTCACAGACACAGACTCAAGTCCTTTCCTCCTACACCTCAGTGAATTGTCTTGTGGTTTGAAGGTATACGTACTCCCCTTGAGGATTAAGACAATGACCAGGAGACCTGAAGTGAGGCCTGGGTGTAGGAAGAGAGAAGAGAGGATTTACTGAGAGCTGTTTCAGAGACAGAACTGACAAGGCTTTCTGACTGCAGGTTGAAGAATGTTTGGGAAAGGGAAGAATCCAGGCAGATTCCTCATTTCTGGTTTGGAAACAGGAGAAAGACTTGCCTCTGCCCAGGAAACCCATGTGGCCGATGGTGGCATTGTGGCAAGATGTGACTGGACAGGGGAGTCTCTAGTTATGTCCAGAATTCCATCCAATGTAAGGATAAGAAAGGCTATGTTCGAATGAAGAAAACTTGGGGTCAAAATTGAAGAAGTTGGTTTAGCAGAAGGTAGACATCTAAATACAGGAGGGCAGGGAAATGAAAGAGCAAGTTGGGAACACATTAGGAAGTTTCACAGGCCACATGACGAGGGATGGGGGAAATGGGGAGATCAGAGTCTCCTTTTGGCCATTTGAACCTGAGGTTCCTAGGGGACATCCTGAAAGAACAGCAGAAACTTGTAAACAGATGGCCATGGGCTTGGCGAGTAGCCTCCAGAGAGTAGAAGAGGCCACCCATGGAGAACATAAACCAATTGCCTGAGAAAAAATGGAGCCAGGGCAGGACACAAATCAGGACTGTCCCCGAGGAATGGAAGTCTGCCAGTGAGAGAAATGACCTGACAAAAGCCAGGAGAATGTGGAGTCACAGTGGCCAAAGAGAAAGTTCCAGAAGAAAAGAAAGGCTCAGCAGTATTAAACGCCATGGAGAAAGGAGACTGAGCGAGCTAGACAGTAACGGGTTGTCCTCTGGCAAAGCCCCCTGTTACTAGTAGAAGAACTTCAAGCCATGAGTAAGTGTGAGGGGGTAGTGTAGACAAAAGCTCCCCAGCTATGGGTTGACTGATGCACAGGAGATAAGGAGATGAAACCCTGCAAGGAGCACGTGTTTAATTCTTTGTATTTTTCCACGAGCGCAATTTCTCTTTTCCCTATGAGCCTTTGTCCTGGAACGTTCCAGGAAACTTTCACCGTCTAGAGGCCAAATGAACTTTGGTCCTTGGGTTCTTGGGTGTCCAGGCAATTGGGGATCCAGCAGAGCTTTGACCAGAAGTTAGACCTGGCTTCAGGGAGGTGGCTCAGAGGTAAGGCACTTGGCATGTAAGTATAAGGACCAGAGTTTTGCATCCCCAACACCCACATAAATGCTAGGCGGGTATGGTGGCCCACATGGAATCCCAGCAGCAGGGAGATGAAGACAGAGGATCCTTGGAGCAATCTGGCTCACTCGACTAACCAAATCCTTGAGCACCAGTTCAGTGAGAGACTTTACTTCAATAATAGAAAATGGAGAACAGTAGAGGAAGACACCGGATGTCAACCTTTGACCTCCATGTGTATACATGTGACCTCCACACAAGCTCACAGGCACACACATTTGCACACATGCTTGCACACACACACACACACACATACACCCCACATATACAGAGGAGAAAAATGGATATTAGGCAGCCAACTGAAATCAGTACCTGATGATAAGACTATAAGGAATTCCAGACTGTTCCTGGATGTTTTTAAACAGTCTTTTTAGGGTTAAATGGGAGTGATAGAGACCTTCTCCCCTGGCCACCATGACCATCTCAATCTTGTTTTGTTTTGTTTGTTTGTTTTTAATCAGGAGGTCTCCCAAGTGGGTAGTCCAGGCTCTGCTACCAGTCTCCTGCCCTGGGGCGGGTAAGAGCAGGGGGCTGGGTGTCTGTTGTAGTCACTCGCCTCCACACTTTCACATCCTCTATCAACACCTGCACACTTGGGTGGTGACCACACAAGCTCTTCCTGTTTGTGCAGAAAGTGCCATTCAGAAAGCTTGCCAGAGAGGAGGGAACTCCACACCGCCTCAGAAGAGAGAAGCTGAACAATTTGTTTGGAAGAGGAAAAAAAGGAGAGTGTGCGTTGAGAGGTAAGCTGGTCTGGGTCTGGATACCTCGGGCTGTCATGGGTGGACTTTGTGCCCTGCAGGATAGGACTGTGTACCCAGGCCCATGCTCCTCAGGGCCCGGCTGTAGGGAGCACTCCCAGCCTGTCCTACAGAGGGAATCCAAACCTGGTGCATGGCTAGATAATGGGAAAGACAGGTGTGGAATGTCACCAGAGTAGGTCACAGTGTGTGTGTGTGTGTGTGTGTGTGTGTGTGTGTGTGTGTGTGTGTGTGTTGCATGCAAAGAAGAAACAATCTAGATGTAAGCATGCTCTCACTCACATTTGTGATGGCAACTGGGCTCATGGGTCTTAGGCAAAGTATGTCGAACCTTGTGTAGGCCACTATCTATACCTAGGTGAAAGAACCCAAGGCAGGGTCACAGACTGGATCTGAGGGTGGCCTCACTGGTGACTTCAGAACCTGGCTGCACAAAGGAGAGTGTGGGTAGTTTAGACTAAGGCTACCGTCACTCCTGCAGAAGTAACTGAATGCAAGTATTAACAATGCTATCTTTGCAGCTAGTGCATTTACCTAAGGCACGTTATGTATATATGTACACATGCACACACATTCACACATTCAAGTGTTCATATCCAGAAACACATATCAGATGATATTAAATAACACACTAACTATATTTTTGAGACTAAAGAAAACAAGCAGTATAACAAAGGTTTGTTTGTTTTTTTCTATATGTGAATCCTTATTATTCAAATCTTACCAACATAAAACATGCAATCGTGTTTAGGTATGCATTTTCCAGAGTACTCCATTCAAAGCAGAGCAATCCTACAAGACAGGGTGGCTGAGGAAGCATGGGGCCTGGCATTGCAACAGAGTCAGCTAAAAGACAAATGGCCCTGGACCGAAGTGGCGGTCAACTCACCCTTTGCGTATTTGTACAAACAAATCACTTTAAGAAAGTATTGCCCACTTTTACTAAAAATGTCTGCTCCCTGGTACAAACTTAGAAGTTTGCTAACTGCACAACCTTGTTTTCCTCCGTGTGGGGCCGTCAGGGTCCCCCGCTTTCACTGCCTAAGTGAAATTACAGAGAAAGTGATACACGTATTCTATATTCTTGGGTTTTGTTTCTGTCAACTGCTATTTCCTCGCTCTGGGCATCGTCTGTGCCTAGTATTCTGTTCCATCATGTGTAGTTTTGTTTAATTTGCATTTCAAAAATAGAACAAATGCACGTTGCTCACTTGCTAGACTCGGTGGTTCAAATCCCAACTCTAGCAGGATGGATTTGAACAAGTCGCTATGCCTCGGTATCCTGAGTCCTTCAGCTGTGAATTGGACAGAGTAATAGTCCTTACCCCTGAATTAAGGATCAAATGACTTACTACATGTAAATTGCTTAGAAGAGAGTGCCTGGCACATTAAAAGGGCTTGGTAAGCACCAGCTACCCTTGTCATTATCGGGCACCACCGTCACCTTCCATGCAGTTGAGCTTTGGGACCTGAGGGGAAATGTCAAAAGGTTGGAAAGGTGAAAGGGTAGAAAGTTGGGGTGGGGTTAGGGGGAGACACTTAAGCAACGGCTCCACAGTTGTGACTCTGAGCCCTGCAGAACAACGGGCAGAGGAAGGAGCTCTGGTCATTCCTGCTCACGAGTTCCACTTCTTGGAGAAGCAATATAGAAACCGTGAGTTTGGTCACACATCTCCTGTTCACCCAAATACACAGCAACCTAGAGAGCTGGTGCCCGCAATGCTATCATCCAGCTGATAGCACGGAGCATGCTCAGTGTCTCTCAGGTGCCGCCAGTTACATGTGGGGAATTGGCACACATTCTCCCGTTTTATTGCACATTGTGAAACTGTGCCTATCTTAGAGAAGAGGCTTGTCCATGTCCTAAGTTGAAGACCTTGGAAACTAGAGCATTTCTATTTGGTTCTGTCCAGACCATGTCCTGAACCCTCACACATCACCTCTAAACTACAGGTCATTCGTGATGAAACATGACTGATGAGGAAGCCAGGCCAAGGCAATTTCAGAATCAGGTTCAAAGTTACAGTGAGAGTTAAAGGTCCAGTGGGGAGCTGGTGCCAGACTTCAGTTTCTAGATTTTTTTTTTTTTTCATTCTACACCATTGTTCAGAGAAAGGACTCCTGGGCTGACATCCTGCCTGTTAAGGTTGACAACTAAGAATCCCACAATCAATCACTTTTACTTTCCACACCAGTTTCTTTATATGTCAAGTGGGTTCAGTAACCTTCTGTATAGAGCACACACAGCTTTATGAGGGCCCAGTGAAGCTGGGCAGAGCAAATATTGCTGTATTATTTCAGATTCACACAAGGAAATATGTGGATGCTACTCTGAGTAAAAGGCAGACTGAAAGGACAGAAAAAGTACAGATGATGTCAGTTCTGTTTTATTTTAATTATTTTGTATATGTGTATATGTGTTTGTGTTCATGTGAGTGCACATTAATGTGCCTGTACATGCATGTGAAGGCCAGAGATCAGTATCAGGCATCTCTCTCCCACCCTTTTTGAGGCAAGATCTCTCACTGTACCTAGAATGCATTGATTTACTGAGCTGGCTGGCCAGTGAGCTCCAGGGATCCATCTGACTCCATCTTTCCAGATCTGGGTTTACAGCCTTGACCTCATGCCCAGCTTTTATGTGGGTTCTGGGGACTTGAACTCAAGTCCTCACGACTTGCCCGACAGGTTCTTTACTGACTCACCTGTCTCCTCAGCCCCTGGTGTTGGTTCTTAGTGGCTTGCTATAAAGTATTCCTTATTCCTCCAAGTGGTGCTGGTAATAACGGTCCATGGTTCGTGAAACCATTTCCATACCTGAAAGTTTATTTCCAGGTTTTGGAAATTATAAATTATAAATCAAATCACATTATTCTAAAGATCCACTAGTGCAAATATTTGAGTAAATCTGCTGAACAAAGGATATTATGACATTTTTGTTTTTACTTATTTAACTATTAGTGAGTTTGCTTTCAAAATTTTAAAGCATAGCTTGGAAATTTTACCAAAAGCCTTTCCTCTCCTCTAGATAATAGTCTAAAAACATGCTCTTTCTAAAATGAAACAGCACCATTTTTCTCATGATTAAAATATAAGCAGGTGTTTGTGCACAAATACAAACCTATTAAAAGCCTCTTTCACAAATACTCTTCTTTATAGCTTTTATCCGTGCTAAAAATGGGGGGTTATAATGAATACAAGGCAACTAGACTCCTGCAATAACTAATAAACATGACAATTTGATTTATTGCTGTTCCTCTGCTCTGGCCCGTTGACAGACTTTTCTTTATGGAAAAATTACCATGGTTTAAATCTCTATCATATGGTACTTAATTCAATCGGCAATATGTTACCAATTAGATCCTGCTTAAACTACCATCAGCCAGCAGACCAGGGAACACGTTACGTCGGATGACAATCGGAGAACTGGTAAAATGTTTGCAGCAGCTTTCCCTGGGACAAGGGGTAGTGCGGTCACAGTGGGCCATAAAGAGAGAAAGGACAAATAGCAATGTTTGGTTTTCCTACCCTGAGAGTTGACACAGTTTTGAATCCAAAAAGCAAGCGAGCAGCTTGTGTTTGAGTTGATAGCTGTACACACGGATACTTCTTGTATCAATACTTCTCATATCGATATTTCACCACCTTGTGGTTTCTACATCCCCTGGCTCCATCTGATGACCCATTTGCAAACTGACAGGCATTCTTCCCTCCAGTCTTCCCTCCCATGGACATGCAAAGGCAGTCTTCAGTCTTAGTATTCACCTTTCTCCTGGGTGGATGTTGGCCGCGGTAACAGAGAACTCTTCTGAGGTAGGAGGGGCCACCTTGCCCGACATCCCCCTGGACTCTGTGTTGGATGGTGCTGCAGAACAGAAAGACACCCAACTGAAACCAGGGAGCCAAGCGAGCTTAACAAAGAGTAGGCAACTGGAGAGGGAGCGGGGCAATTCACAGCATGTGCTGCTCTTGTAGAAGACCTGTGACTCCAGCTCCAGGGGATCTGACACCCCTTTCTTACCTCTGCAAGCACTGCACTCCCATATACATGCCCCCAACACACACACACACACACACACACACACACACACACACACACACACACCACATCACATTTCATCACATAAAAATAAAATCTTTTCAAACATAGAACAAACTAGGGCAGGAATCTCAAGGAGTTAAATAAAGCTCAGGTAGTGGAAAAACAACTAGAAATGAAAACAGGGCAACTGTTTGTTTGAGCCATGTGAGGTGACCACTACTGGGACACATACAACTTATCTGCTGGGTGACACTGGGTGTCACTTATTTAAACATCCCTAGAGGGGAGGAGAGGGGGTGACTAGTCATCTTTAGACTTGGTGCCTACCTTTTGGGAGGTAAGGTTAGACCCCATTGGATTTTCGGTCTAACCTAAGCTACCTACCGAGACGCTTCCTCAGAAGGAAGACAGGGGTGGGGGTGGAGAATGGGGGGGGGGGGAGTCACAAGTGTTTTGTTCCCAGCCTTAGCACAGCAGCTTCTGGATGGAGGCTGACTTGCTCCAAGTGGATGAGATTGCCGCTGGTGGTCTGGTTCACATAGATCAGAGGAGAGAAAAGAGAGACTGCCACTCCCATGTCCTGAGTTATCCTAGTAACTTTGTGTCTACAGCTGGGGTAGAGACCAAGGCCAGAGAAATTCTTTAAGGACCTGGCCAATCATTGAAATTCCCTCTGCGTTTTACTAACAGACACTGCTCCCCCTCCTTCTGCTCTGCAGGGGGTATTTTAATGGACATTTTCTGAGTCCCCACAGCAACCCTGTACGAGAGTTATACACTGCTTTCAGGTATGGAGAATGAAGGTTGTAGGAAGTTCAATGGCCTGCCCAAGATAGATGTGAGGCTCAAGCCTGGGTTGCCTAACTCTAGAATCTTCTACACCAGCCTTAGGAGAATCTAGACTCTAATCTGCGCATGTGTGGGACTATCTGTATAGAATTCCTCTGCTCCTGGAAAGTGTGAATGTCTATACAAGTGTGTGTACACTTGTACATCAGATATGTGTGTAAATGTACATACGTGTTTGAATGTGTAAGTGTGTGTCAGAGTTGCAAGGGTGTGTTTGTGTGAGTATTCGTCAGTGTATGTGCTGGCGCATGTGTGCTCCGCAGGCATGTATAACCAGGATGAAAGCTGAAAGTTGGGCCTTCAGAAGAAAAACAGCCCAGATGTTATAACTTTGTCTGGGCTGTCCTTGTTTTCGAATACCGTGACAATATTTTCTGAAGCAAAGATCAAAGGGACATATGGTCTGACTCATGGGTTAACAAAGGGAAAAGTATTTGAAATTGGGAGTATCTGGGACATGTTGAGATGTGTGGCTGCAGTTGCTCTCAGAGCACCTGGAAATCATGGAGTCCTCGGGAAGGACCATGAAATCCTGGCGTGAAGTCCCGTCTTCCTCACTAGCTTTCAATACGAGTCCATGGTTTGAGACTACGTGCCAGCAAGTAGCAAAGATATCAACAACGGTCTTCTTTGCTTGTAAAGTCATTAGAAATAGTAAGAGAATTCTTCCTATGCAAATGGACTTCTTACAGCTAAAACAGAAAGAAAATACAAGGGAGGGCTCTGTTTATAAAAGGCAACAAAGTTTAAATACTTAGAAACACTTCACAAGGAAACAGTCAGGCATATAGGAAAAACATGTGCAGAATCAGCTTGGGGGAGTTAAAAACATATGAATGACCCTGCATCAGCTCTTATCAAGCTAATTTATACCTATAAAAAAATGAGGGGGTGAAGAGATTGCTCAATGGTTAGGGCACTAGCTGCCCTTCCAGTGGATCTGGGTTCAAATCTCAGCAACCCACCTGGCAGCTCACAAGCATCTGTAACTCCAGGCCCAGGGACTCTAATACCCTCCTCTAGCTTACAAGGGCACCAGACATGCATATGGTACACCGACATACATGCAGGCAAAGCACCCATGCACATAAAAAAAAAGAATTTAAATTCATATATGTTAAAAAAATTAAATTAAAACCCCCATCTATTTAAGGAGGTAAGGGACTTGACAGAACTGCAAAGAAAATTCCAGATGAACTTTAAAGAATTGCCTGGCTGTTTCTGGAAAAGGAAGAAAAGCAGGATGCAGTGTTTGCCTTCTCAGAGACAAAACTCGGCCGGTCACATAGTTCCAGGAGGATAAACACATCAGTGAAAGAGAGAGACAGTGCTCACCCACGCATGTGAAAGTTTAGTATCTGAGAAAAGCCCCTTTTTGAATCAGTCAGATCAAGACTGAAGACAGTCATAAGCTGTCTGGAACCTCTCGAGACTTGATTCTCCAGCCCATGTGGCACAGATGTCTGCACTTTCCTTCTCAGAACGCTCTCCTCCTCGCTCTCCAGACCATCATTCTCTTGGGTCTTTTCTCAGCTCCGCTGCGGCTGCACCTCTGCAGACTTCCTTTCTGCGGTCCTTCTCCAGTGCTTCCACCCCTCTAGATGCTGGAGAGCGTCTGCCTCCTCTGCCCTGCCTGCATTCACTCCCCAGATGACCCGGTCTCCATATGATGACTGAAGTACCAGTGATGCCCACACTTAGACCCCCAGCCTTGATTTCTCTCCTGACTATGGCCACCACACTTAGCCTCCCTGTCAAGTGTGCTTTCACCTTCGTGATCTTAACAGGTTTCCCTAAGGACACCCCAGCTCTTGCTGCAGATTTACCACATCTCTGTAAAAGCCCCTTACTCTTCCCATCAGGCCCGCACCTCAGAGCCACCCCCCACCCCCCACCCCCCACTCCCGCTCCCTTCCTTCCTTGCCCACATCTGATGAGCTAACACAGCCTATCCACAGATGCTTTGTGCTTTGACCTATGTCCACAATCAAATCACTTCTCAGTCTCCCTGCTTCTGCTTTCCCTGTCTAAGATCCTAAGCCCTCTGGCCTGCTCTTCAAGCTCAGTTCCCTCTTTCCTCACTTCCTTGCTCACTCACCCGTTCTCAGAGGAATTCTTGTAAAACTAAGTCATAACATATGATTGCTCAAAACTCTCCAGTGAAAAACCTCACCGTCTCAATGTCAGTTACTGCATAAGCAACCAGCTAAAAACAGCTTGAAAAAAAAAAAACAAACAAACAAAAACACGGCACGGGGCTGCTTTCCATCTCAGGTTCAGCTAGATCTCAAGGCATCTGCGCCTTGCACTGTGAGGACCAAGGGTTTGTTTATCCTCCTTTGTTAAATAAAATGGTTTAACTTCAACAGAACGACAGCAACAAAGTTTCATTTTGCTCAAGATGTTGTAGTTTAGGGCTTTTCATCCGTCCAGGGAGAGCAGAGATGGCTCAGCGTTAAAACACTTGCTCATCTTACCAAGGAACCAAGCTCAGTTCCCAGCACCCATGTAGAGTGGCTCATAACCACCTGTGACTCCAGCTCCAGGGCATCTAATATCCTCTTCTGCATTCTGTGGGCACTGCACGTACGTACAGGTACACATGCATGTATGAACACATGTGGAGATAATTAAAAGTAAAAAATAAATCTTTTTAAAAAGTCTCAGCAGTTTGGAGCTGGCTGGCCTAGAGGAACCCCTTCCTCCAAGTTGCTCACTCTATCATCCATCCACCTATGTGTCTATTTGTCTAGGTATCAATCTATCTATCTATCTATCTATCTATCTATCTATCTATCTATCTATCTATCTACCTATCTATCTATCATCTATGTATCTATCATCTATATTTCTATCTATGTATCTATCATCTATGTATATGTCAATGTATCTATGTATCTGTGTTTTATGTATCTAAGTATGTATCTATGTTTCTATTTGTCATCTATCTTCTAGAACGCATATTGTGACTTGGATTTCTCACTTAATGCTCATAAAAGGTAGTTGCATTTTTCCTAGTGTGATTGGCTTCTAAGAAGCAAGAAGCAGATGCCACAAGTGTGAAGAGCTGCTCCCTAGCCTGGCAGAGCACCCTTTCTGCCATTTCTATATTGGCCAAAGCGCACCGGAGACCTGGCCCGATTCAGACATTAAGAGAGCGTTTACCTCCTCATGGGATCATGGGTTGACACATTGTAGAAGATGACTTGGCACACTGCAGTGGCTGTCTTTGGGAAACAACCTACTATGCTTGTCCAGTACAAAGCATAGCATCCTTGCATGATTTATCTGGTAAGACATGCTCTAATGTTCATCTCTTCTAGAACTCTCTTCCCAATTTCTGGCACTGCCCCACTAGTGACTGCTTTGACATATATTTTATTTAGTTAGTTTTGAGACAAGAGTTCACTATGTAGCCAAGAAGGACCTTGAACTTGTGATCTTTCTTCTGCCTCCATCTTTCAAATGCTGGGATGACTGGCATTCACTGCCGTGCCCAGCTTCTTTGCCATCTCCTGCGTGTTCCCCTTCTTGATCCATCAATCTCTCTGATTGGAGCTGTTTCCTGCATGTATAAACCACCCCTCTCTTCCTTCATCTTCCCATGCAATGGCCCCATTTTGGATAGTTCTTCCTTGACCACACCATGTAACCATGTAAAATAATAATTCTGGTGCTTCCCTTAGCCTCCCTTAGCACCATCTAATATCTCTCCCCTCCCCTCTCTCTTCCTCCCTCTCCATATCTCTGTAGGTATTCTTATTAGAATATAAGTTCCCTGCTGTATCTCTGGGACCTAGAGCAATATATGTTCATAATAGATCTAGGCAAATTCCTTTTTGTAGTGGCAACTTTTGATTGAGTTATGTTGGGATAGTCTCTGACTACTATGCATGGAGGGGAAGAGATAAAACTAAATACATATG
The DNA here is from genome assembly GCF_049852395.1 of Peromyscus maniculatus bairdii. NCBI lineage: Eukaryota > Metazoa > Chordata > Mammalia > Rodentia > Cricetidae > Peromyscus > Peromyscus maniculatus. The sequence goes on from NC_134872.1 coordinate 37,864,399, forward strand.
TAATACACCAAGACGAAATAAATTTTAGAAGAATCCCAATATAGGATGATAATGCTTGGAAATTACCTGAGAAAATTCGTGGAGCATTAAATGGTCTCAGGATGAGTGTTTCATGAGTCTGATAGTAAATGAGTGAAGTAGAAAAATGAGGATATTTTTTAATCTATAAAAAAAATCCAATTAAATCAATGAGTAGTAAACTTGCAAAAATATTTAAATACAAAACATGAGCTTACTGTCCTTAACATATATAAAGAACACTGTCAAATAAATTCAAATAAAATACAAACACTTAGTAAGCACCCCAGAAGCAGTTAGAGCATTTACTGCTCCTGAAGAGGACCCAAGTACTGACATTGGGTGGCTCACATTGCCTGTAACTTCAGCTCCAGGGGATCTGACACCCTCTGCTGGTCGCTTAGGGCACCTGCACACATATACACATACACACGCATTGCTATAAATCTTTGACAAAAAAAAAAAAAATTCTCCTTGGTATCTTTTTATTTGCTTTGCTGTCTGCATGTAGACAGTAGTGGAGGCCAAAAGTTTAAGAAAAGCATCAAGTGAGGCAAATGGAAAATTGAGCAAATGCTGCTCATTAACATGATCTTTTTTCAATTATGAAATAAATTAACACGATTCAAGTTTTATAATCTGAGGAATATATTTTATTCAGTAAACCATGAGACTATTCCAAAACATTAAGTGTGGTTTTACATTTTTAGTGCTGTGTCTTCGGAGTAGACTGGCCCCCTTTCAAAGGCAGAAGAGTCACATGTGGTCAGTGGTCAGCTACCACCCTGGCTGGTGAGGGGCATGTACTCATTTGGCATGTGGTGCTTTGATATTTTGTTTCATTTAAAACTAAATTGAAGGGTGGAAAGCATAAAAGGATAATTTTCGCCGCCCCTCCCCTACTAATTCGTTGTGTCTCATTGACCTTTCTCTTTGATTAACTAGGGGGATTACAATGCATTATCTGTCTGTTCTTCTTTGGCTTTGATGATGGTGGTGGTGGTGGCAGTGGCGGCGGCGGCGGCGAGGGTGGGGCCCGGGGCAGTGGTGGTAGTGAATACAGTTGAAATCTACCCTCTGAGAAATTTTCAGGTTTTCATGGCATTGCCATTCCCTGGAGTTGTCATGTCGAACTTCTTCCTCCTGAGGAGCCCCCTCAGAATAATTCAGTGCATCTCATGGGCTTTGATCAGGAACTGGTTCTCTACATCAAGAACTAAAGAGCGTTCTGTCAGACTGTTTGTCTGAGTGGGGCAGGTTGGTCCTGGCTTGGGAGCAGGTAGAATGCTCACTGAGCTTGAGGAGGTTGGCTCTCTATTCCACCCTGACTACCTAGAAGAGGACAGCGTAGCAGTTCAATGAGCAGGTACATGTGCCTCTCTTAGAATACCTGGCACATAGTAGGTGCTCAGCGAACACTATTTGAAGTATTACCAGCATCTTCTAATGCCATACATGGCAAGTGTATGGAATGCTTGTGCATGCTTTCGCTCATTTGTTTGTCTGTTCTCTGGGGGTGAGACTCCACTGCTAGGGCCATGCTCCGTTTTATTCCACCATTTGACTCGTAAGTACAGCAAATGGAGGTCACTGCAGGAGCTGTCTAATTCTTGAGAAATCTATTTGAAGAGAGCAGCCTCTCCTAGGAAAAGTGCACTTGCATCATATCAATAAAACCGACCTGAAAAAGCATACTCATCTGAGTAGCTTAGGGCCTGAGAAAGCACCACGGATGTGTTGAGCCAAGTCTTCCTCAGTCTGGTTAAAAATAGTCCAGTGTGTCTCTGAGGCCTGGAGTGTTCCGGGTTAGTGGGTGGCCCCGTTCCTGTATCTATCCCCTTGTTTTTCAACAGCGTATTTATGATGCGGGCTGGAGAAACACAGGGCTGGAAACAACACTGCTGTGGAATTTCTGGCCATTAACTTTATGAGTCTATTATTCACTCTTTACTGTTATCTGAGCTGCCATTATACTTTTGTGCATTAAAAACGGGTTGCTTGCTAATCTTTGTTTTAGAACTAAAGAGTGCGTGATTAACCTTTTGACTGGCCAATGTCCTTTGTCATCTCAGCTGAGATGGCCTTGGGGGTTCCATGAGGTCGCTCACACTTGTGGAAGCTGTGAAGGCTGCCAACGGTCTCATTGCCACATGAGTTTATCTCAGAACCTTCTGGAAATATTCTGGGAGAATTTTGTGCTTTGAGGTGAGAGGCCTTGTAGATAATCGTCCTTGACACTGGTCCCCGTGACACCCAGAGCTTTTTATGTCTGGGGCAGTGCCCACAGTAGGCATTGTTATGGGATTTGAGAGGGCCTGGCTGAGGGTGAGGGGAGGTTAGAGTATAGCCTGCTCCCCATTTGTCCAGAGGGAAGTGTACCCTTCCCTGACTATTTCTTACAAAGGCGTCAGTGTCTCACAGAGCCCTGTACCCCTGGGGTACACTATTTGAAGCAGGTATCTCTGCTTTTCTCTGGAGGATAAATTTGGTGCCAGACTTGACAGAAATCCACGGCTGCAGACAGGGTGCATTAGTTTTCAGAAGGATGCTTCCGGTAAGCTAAGAATCTACCCATTGATTCCACTAATACTAAATATTAATGAACTTGTAGAAACTTTGTTCATCCTATGCCCCGGAGACAACCTATTCTATTGTAATGCTACCTGCTTTTAGCTGATAGGGAACTCCTGAAAGTACCTTACCAGGGCCCAGGGAGGTGGTGTAGATGAGGAAGTGACGAGTCTGAGGACCTGAGTTCCACACCCACCACCCACGTAAAAGGCTGGGGCGTGGTACGGTGCACTTATAATCCCAGCTCCAAGGAGACAGAGACAGGAGGATCCCCGGGGCTTGTTAATCTGCCATTCTAACCTAACTGGAAAAAGCCCCAGGACCCAGTGGGAGATCCTGTCTGAAAAATCAGGAAGATGGCTCCTATGAAACAACACCTGAGGTTGACCTCTGGTCCTCAGGCATCCACACAGACGTGTACCTGCACATGAATGAACACACACATGAAGCAAAGAAAGTGACAAAAAAAAAAAAAAAAAAAAAAAAAAAAGCAAATGTCCTATTGAGTCACACTTGGCCACACACTCCCCCCTTTCAGGACAGCACAAGTTTTATGTGGTAGAATTACAGAAAGGCCAAAGTGTGAAAGTTTAGGTCAGTGTGCACATCCCAGCAGCGTCCCCTAGTGTAAAATAACACTAGTCCTGCAGCATTTCCTGTGTGCCAGGCACCGCCAGCTGCCAGGTGACCAGGAGCAAATGACTTCTCACTCTGCCTCTCAATGTGCACTTCAGTTAAAAGAGGGATGCTAATGTTGCTCTCACCCAGCTTGTTGTGAGGACTTAACAAGGTTATACATCGTGCACTCAGCGTGCCAGAGCGGACTAAGGTTTTAGTAAAAGTAGCTGTTGTGTTATTATTTAGATACTGGACCTGCAGCAACTTTAACACAGCAATTACTTGAAGAACCAGTAAATTAGACGTATTAGGAAGAGGGTTAATTCCTCAGGCTGCTGGAGCGTTTTGTGAATCACAATAGTAATTTTCTAAATGGCTCTGAGCAACCTGGAAAAGAGCATGCATGTGGTTCAGGCCTCGTTGATTTCCCTGAGAGTAAATTGCCCATTAGAAAGGCCTGACCATTTCGTGATCATAATGTAGACTGTACACACACACACATATACACACATACAGTTATAACACAATACAGGAGAACCACACAGCTAATGGTTTTGCCTAAGTAGCTGGAATATCTGGCCTGGAATGAAGTGTCAAATACATGGTTTGGCTCTTACGTTCAGCTGATAGTCTATACCTGGTGAGGTGTAACTGGTGAAGGAGGTACAGATTTAAATGATATGATGATTCTCCTGCTGATTTTCCTGGGATTCTGGAGCAGGGTGTGTGTGTGGGGGGGAACATTAGGATTCTAGTTTAAGAATGGATGTCATTGAGACAGATCTTTTAGGTCTGGGGTTACCTGTGGTAACAAGGATATGGTATCAGGAGGACTCTGAAAGGTCGCTGGGCCTGTTAGCTATGGACCTGGGTTGTGCCAGAAACTGTCTTTGGTGCTACAGCTTGTTCACTCCTGTCGGGATTTGGTGGAGAGGCAGCTGAGGCTAGCCAAGGGGTGACAGATGGCCTGGAGCACTTGACCACTGGCCCTGACTTCTGACGCCGCATCCTCTCTCTGTCCTCCAGAAATATATCCACAGGAAGGAGAAGAAAAGTAACCATCTCCCAGGTGAGACATTAGCAGTTGCTTGGGCTAACCATGATCTCTTCTCAGCTTGCCTGGATAAGCAGTCATGATTCTGTTCCATTAGTGCAGCTTCAGAAACTTGGCAAACGTGCCATTTTCAAAGAGTGAGAATTATTTGAAAATCCTTCACCTCAAACCTAAACTTCTGTGATTTTGACTCTAGGGTCCAGTTTTGCCTACTGGTGTCTTCGTGGGGACAGTGGAGACTATGAAAATTACACTTTCACATAGGTCATGCATGGCTCTACATTTAAAGTTTTCTTGGAGCCAAACAACCAGAATCAGCATCGACTAATCTCTAGTGGCATGCTCTCAAGGGCAGGCTCTGGAAACATCATTGCCTTAACTTGAAATTGACCTTCCCCTAGGTGAATCACCCCGGTCATCCTTAACTGACCAGAAAGACATCAGGTACCTTTTGTGACCTTTGTCCCATGGGAATGAGTGAGAAGAAAGAGAGACCGACAGAATGATGAACAGATAGGCAGATGGACACACAGAAAGAAACAGACAGCCCATAACAGAGGAAGGAACTAGCAAGACAAAGCCAAGATCTGTATGCTGCGTGCGTGCGTGCGTGCGTGCGTGCGTGCGTGCTCACTTTCTGACAAATTTGGACTCCTTGAGGTGTGGATGGAACTTGTTCTCCATTCTACTCCTGCTCTTCCCGGACTCTGTTTATTCTGAGGCTCCCAGCATTTATGGAGTCAGTGTGGAGGAGTGTGTGAGGTTTGCAGGTCAGGGAGTCCAGGGTCTGGGGTCAGGAAGTCTGCAGAAAGTGACTGCCAGTCATCAGAAGATCTGTGCTGGCTAGTTTTATGCCATCCAGACAAGCTAGAGTCATCTGAGAGGAAGGATCCCCATTTGAGAACACGTCTCCATAATATTGGGCTATAGGCAGGCAAGCCTACAGAGCATTTTCTTAATTAGTGATCAGCGTGGGAGGGCCCAGCCCATTGTGAACGGGACCACCCTGGGTCCTATAAGAAAGCAGGCTGAGCAAGCCACGGGGAGCAAACCAGTCAGCAGCACCCCCTTCATGGCCTCTGCATTAGCTCCCGCCTCCAGGTTCCTGCCTTGCTTGAGTTTCTGTCCTGACTTCCTTTGACGATGAACGGTAAAGTAGAAGTGTAAGCCAAATAAACCCTTTCCTCCCCCAACTTGCTTTTGGTTATGGTGTTTCATCGCGGCAATAGAAACCTTAACTAAGACAGACTCCCAGCTGGGGTTCTGCCTGTGGTACCAAACAACCTCCTTACCTTGGGTTCTTTGGACTGAGTCTATAAAAGGGAACCCCCCCCCCCCCCACACACACACACATCCATAAAAAAAATAATGGTGATGTCAGAATCCCATGAGACCAAGAGCCTCTCTGAAGTGGTGGGAGGAAGGATCAGGAATAAACCTTCTGGTCAAAATGGGCCCAATGCAGTAATCCTGTATTTCTGAGCACCTCATCAGTGGACACCAAACACTGAAGCATCACTCCCCTTTCCTCTGATTGTATGGACTGTGGCTGCAGGCTCATCCTGGAGATGATGGGATGCTGTGTATGGTCCTGCCACTGGGCACAGCTGCCAGTGATGTTCCCATAACCTCCCGGAACATCCCGAACAGCCCATTGAAACTCATTTATATGCATCAACACTGTTTTCGTCTTAGACTTTAAACAACTTTAATTAATAATACCTTCCTCCTTAGTGTGTCAACACAACTCCACCTTTTCATTTTGAAAGAACTTAAGTAAATAGAGAAATAAAACATTCAATTATTGGAAATAGAAATGAGAAAATATAATTGATTTCAGAGGCGTTTGCTACAAAAAATTCCCTGAGGCTGCTGACTACATTTTATTAAGAAAGCATCACACGTTTATATTTCCACATTTCTTACGTGATAATGTTGAGTTTCTCAGGGTGGGGAATAGTATTATTGAAAGAATAATAATTATGAAAAGTGTTAAAGATTAGTGAGTTGGAGTCCCCAATGGGCCACTAACATCCTGGGAGTAAGCTAAGTGCCTTAGAAAGCATCATGAACTCTTGTCATTGAGTAAATTGCTGCTTCGATGCACTAACAAGGGCCCCAGTGGGTTGGAAGAGTTAACTAGAGTCCCAGAGCTCAGGGCCAAATCCCCACATAGCATTCACTCTCTGTGAGAATTTGGATCTGTGTCCCTCCATGTTGATTTCTGTCTTCTAAGAACAGGCATTTCTTCAGGAGCAGAGCTGGTATCTGTATATTGGCAGCTGGCCCAGCACCTTGCCCTAAGAGCCCCATAAATACCCCTCTGCCTTCTTGAACAGAATATGCTCTGCTACTGATTAGTGTCCGAATTGTCCTGATAATGTTTCTCTGCCCCTCTGCTGAAAACAGCGTCGCAGCTTTCTGACAAGCACCAATGCTCCCAATGGGGGGAAGTCCAGCCATTTTACCAGCATTCCTGGTTGTCACGTGACTTCTGGGGAGGTGTAAAAAAAAAAATCTTTACAGATAGGCAGGATATCAATAGACCAAATAAAGGACTCCAGCCATATCCAGCTTGTTGAGCCAACGAGTTTATTAGGAGTTCTTACAGGAGCATGGAAGTCAAATGAAGCTACAGCACCAGGAAGTTCCCTGGGTAACTCACGGACAGCTTGATTGTTCAGTGAAGAGTCACACCCACAGTACAGATGACTCACAAAAACCTGACCCCCCAAGGGGCTCCCTGGGCGACACATTGGCCACTACCCTACAGCAGAGTCCCCTCCCCCAGCCATTATTTACTGTTAACATAATCTCAGTGAAGGGAGAGGCCTGGAGAGTCCCATGAGTCTCTTGTAACTCCTGAGCCCGTGAGTCTCCTTTCCTCTCCACAAGGGAAAGTGAAAAGGCCTGATCTCAGGAGGGTGGGTCCCAGGTAGGTCATCCCAGTTGCCCTGATGAATGTGGCATTGGTCATGTCAGCCCAGAGGGAACAGGCACCTACCAGCTTATTCCATTCTAGGTAGGCAACACACATACACAGCTTGTACAGGGAGCTGACCTCTCAGACCTACACTCTTCTGGATCTTCCTACCTCTAGTCTTCAGACTGGTCCCTCAGCCTGGAAGACTCGGCATTGTTTTCTTCCTTGGCTGATTCCTTTCTCATCCCACATTATCCCCATCATCCAGTCCTTGTCCCAGGTAACCATCTCCCCCATGCATTCGCCATTCTTTCCACACACCTTTTCAGTCAGTATTTGCCTTCCATCTGCAAGACTACAAGCTCTGGCCTTTGCCCTCCTCATCTCCAGTCCTGTTTCTCAGAACTGACTTTTACTTTCCTCATTATTAGGCAGGTGTGCTGGGAATGGTGTCTTTCCAGGAACTAAGGAGACGTCATTGACCTATTGAGACAGATGTGGTCCCTGCTTCAGGAAGTTGATTTCATTCTCTGTTCTTCTTGCACTGGCTTCATGCAGATGACATGCTTATACCTCTATTTTTGTTGTTAATTTGTCAGCCATAGATTTTGTTTGTTTGTTTTTTTTCCGAGACAGGGTTTCTCTGTGTAGCTTTGGAGCCTGTCCTGGATCTCACTCTGTAGACCAGGCTGACCTCGAACTCACAGAGTTCTGCTTGCCTCTACCTTCGAGTGCTGGGATTAAAGTTGTGTGTCACCACCACCTGGCTTCAGCAGTAGATCTTATTTAGAGCTTCTTTAAGATAAATGTTGAGAATTTAGCTCAAGAATTCTTATTTTCTCCTTCCAGGCATTGAGACATTCCTAGCGTTTAGCACCTATTGTTATCTTCATTCTTCTTATAGTTTTCAATTTTGATTATTTTATATATGGGGGCGTTTTGCCTTTATATATGTCTGTGTACCAGATGCTTTCAGTGCCTGAGGAGGCCAGAGGGTGGTCAGAATCCCTGGAACCGGAGTTGCAGAAGGGTCGTGAGCCACCTGGACATGGGTCCTTTGATCATGAGCAACCTTTCTAATCTCTTTCTTGTATTTGTATGCTCATCTCCACTTCTCATTTAATTGACTTTTGGTCACCCATCTCTGGCCGCCCCACCCTCCCCCCCCACACACACACTGAAAGATTGGTTTACAAGTACTCCTCTCTTCTAGCATCCTCCCCACTTTCCACGTCCCATTTGTTTAGATAACAGTTTACTTCCCCCTGCGTCAGGGGGTGGCTGCAGGTCTCCGTGATCCGTGCCATACACGGATCAAAGTGGTCCCTGAAGTGCGTGTTGTCTTCACTGAGTCTCATACCATGACCTGTGGGCCAATCAAGGCTCCCAGAGGCAAGGTTCAGTGGAATTTCTCTTTGTTTTTTTGTATTCTAATGCCACCACATCTTTGTTTCTCTTGTGAATTGTGACCTTGTTATACATTTGGGTTTATCATATATTCAGCTGCCTGCTTCTCCGAGTTGAAACCAATGTTGTTTTCTTGCCTTATTTGTCCTTGTGATTAATTTCCCCCAAGTGTCTCTTCTGTTATGCTCTCCTTTCCCCCAGAGACTTCTCCTGATTCCCCCAGCCCCACCTCCATGCTTCTACTTTACTGGGAGCTGTGAAGCTTGTGATGTATTTGTCGTGTAAAATTCTTCTGCCTCCACCGGGCCCTGGACTGGCACACAGTGGTTTAACCTCAGAATTTCCATTTGAGCACAGTTTTCATTCCCTGGAATATATCTTTAGATTCCCTTAAGGAAAAGAATACATGGAAAACAAACTTGCTGAGATTTTTTTTTGTTTTTATTTTTTTTCTTTTCTCTTTTCTTTTTCCCCCTTTTTTTAATTAAGAAATTTTCTATTCATTTTACATACCAACCACAGATCCCCCCCCCACCTCCTCCCACCCCCACCCCCAGCCTTCCTCTCCAACCCACCCCCCATTCCTACCTCCTCCAAGGCAAGGCCTCCCATGGGGAGTCAGCAGAACCTGGTACATTCATTTGAGGCAGGGCCAAGCCCCTCCCCTGCACCAAGGCTGCACAAGGTGTCCCACCATAGGCATTGGGCTCCAAAAAGCCAGCTCATGCACCAGCAACTGGTCCCAATCCCACTGCCAGGGGCCCCTTAAACAGTTCAAGCTAAACAACTGTCTTGCCTATGCAGAGGGCCTAGTCCAGTCCCATGGGGCTCCACAGCTCATGAGTTCCCACTAGTTTGGCCTCTGAGATGTTTTGATGAAAATAACATTCTACTTTCACACATGACTAATACCTGGCTGAGTCTAGAAGCTTTGGGTAACTTCCTTATTCTGTGGATATTAGCACATTGATGAGTCAACATTTTACCAGGTAATACTGTTTTCAATAACTGTGCTGGGTATTTGGGTATTTGACAAGGCCTTTAAATATGAAGGATATTGTCCTTCAACTTCGAAAACATTTTTACTTTAATTATTTCTTTGATTTTTTTTAAAAAAAGCACACCACTCTGTAAGTAAACCTCAACTGACTTTCTAAGGTCCCTCACAGTTTTCAGTGTTGGTTTTCTTTCCTTGCAATCTGACTGCGATGACTTCTTGAATTTGTTTTTGTTTTGTTTTTTGTTTTTTTGTTTGTTTTTTGAGACAGGGTTTCTCTGTGTAGTTTTGATGCCTGTCCTGGATCTTGCTCTGCAGACCAGGCTGGCCTTAAACTCACAGAGATCCGCCTGACTCTGCCTCCCAAGTGCTGGGATCAAAGGCGTGCGCCGCCACCGCCTGGTTTGGATTCATTTTCTAATCCATTAAATTGAAAATTTCCAGACTTAAAAAAAAAATCTGTACTCCCTTCTGTGACCACATTTGATTCTAACCTCCAGTGTTCAATATTTTCCTCTGGTATTAATTAGAGTGCTTCCTTATCATTTTGATTCTTTCTGGATCATTCCTGTCTCTTGGCTTTTTTGCTCACAGGCTCCCATTTTCTTGACATGTGTGGTGACTCTTGGTTTTAAATTTCTATTTAAGGGAGAAGGGTTTGGGTTTTAGAAATGACTCAAAACAGTTAAGAGCACTGACTGCTCTTCCAGAGGACCCAGGTTCAATTGCCAGCACCTGCATGGAGGCTCACAACCATCTGTAACGCCATTCCTAGAATATCCATGGGCACCAGACATGCATATAATGAACAGACATACATGTAAGCAAAACACCTGTTCATATAAAAATAAATTAACTAATTAAGGGATAAGGGCTAAGTCATCATGTGCTTTTCATGCATTCTTAGTAGGTCTATTTGGCAGGACCTCTCCTTTAGAACTAAGTCGGGGGGAGGGCATGTCTGCTAGGAAACTACTTTAGGTTGGGATCACGGTGACCCGCAATCATCCTGAACCTTTCTGTGTGTCAAAATCAGCATAGTTTTATTCTATGGCTTTAGTAGGAAAATGGGGCTCACTGACCTGGCCATGGTTAGATAGGTAGCAAAAGATAAAGCCAAACTTGAAACTGTAGTAAGCCTGATAAACACACACTCTCAGTCCACAGCACCCAGTAAGTTCTGGTGTAAAGGAGGAGTAAGTAACGTTTTATGGATTGGCTTTATTTTCTTACAGACTTTCATGAACGGTATGATGAACTCTATACCTTTCCAGCTACATAAACCATTGTCTTTTTGCTCCTTCTGATGGAATTAAGCACTCCCTGAGAAGATGCCATAACTAAATTTCAAAGTCAGAAGGCATCTGGGCAGAATTATAGTGCTGTAGAGCGGGGCTTTGTGGACCTGTAATTGGTCAAATCACTGGTGGACATTTTAGAATTATCTTTGGTAAATGTTAAGACAGTCATATGGTTCCTAATTCTGAGGCTTCTGGTTACACAGGTCATGCTACTTCAGTACTCTAGATCTACTTTTTGAGGAACCATTGATGACAGGTGATGATTTTATTAGAAAATCGCTCTTATTTTTTTTTTTTTAAAGCATTTAGTCATCATCTGGGGAATTATAGTAGTTTCTTAATTCCTCACTCCCCACTTTCTTCTGAGATGGTAACAGATGTCCATGGAAAGCAATGCGAAGTCAAGTAAGGTGGATGCACCCTGAGCTTAGCGAAGTTAAGCAGTTTCCTTGCTCAGCCTTCTTGGACCTTTCATTACTAATATGAATTGTGAATCTCTAAGGGATTTTAAATTTGGGAAATTCGTATTTTGGGAAATGCTCAACTGAGGGGGAAAAAATCATGTTTTTGAGAAATACTGAGTTACCATATTGAAGAACCACTTCGCATTGCTTTGCTCTTCAGAGAATGCTTGTTCTAAATCACTCACACCTGGGCCAGCACTCTGACGCTGTAGTTCCAAGACGAGCTCATGTATTCAGTCTTTACTGCTTTGATTGGGCAATCTCACTGTCACACTCCTCCAAATTTTCTGCCTCTATTCCATTTTTAAAAATTCCCCTACAAACCTTTCTTTCCTTTCCTTCATTGTCGTCATCCTCTTCCCCTTTCATCTCCTCCTCCTCCTTCTTCTCCTCCTCTTGATACAAGGTCTGATCACTAAGTAGCTGACTTTGGCTGACCTGGAACTCACTAACAAGAACATACTGACCTTGAAAGTTAAAGAGATCTGCCTGCCTCTGCCTCTGATGTGCTGGGTTTAAAGGTGTGTGCCATCCATATCCATCACATCTGGCTTTGTTAGTTTTTTTGTTTTTTAGAGACAGGGTTTCTCTGTGTAACAGAGTCCTGGCTGTCCTGGAATTTGCTCTGTAGACCAGTCTGGCTTTGAACTCACAGAGATCTCTTGCCTCTGCCTCCCAAGTGCTGGGATTAAAGGCATGTGCCACTACGCCTGGGTCTCTCTCTCTCTCTCTCTCTCTCTCTCTCTCTCTCTCTCTCTCTCTCTCTCTCTGTTTTTAAAGAGACTTTGTTACTTTTAAAAGTTGACTTATTGGCCGGGCGTTGGTGGCGCACGCCTTTAATCCCAGCACTCGGGAGGCAGAGCCAGGCGGATCTCTGTGAGTTCGAGGCCAGCCTGGGCTACCAAGTGAGCTCCAGGAAAGGCGCAAAGCTACACAGAGAAACCCTGTCTCGAAAAACCAAAAAAAAAAAAAAAAAAAAAAAAAAAGTTGACTTATTTATTTTTAGTTTATGTGTAAAAGTGTGTCATTTACTTGCAATTCCCATGAAGGCTAGAAAGAATGTGGGATACCCTGGAAATGAAGTTACAGACGATTGTGAGTGTCCAAGTGGATGCTGGGAATGTAACAGGGGTCCTCTGCAAGAACAGGAAGTGTTAACCACTGAGCCATCTCTGTAGTCCTCATCTTACAGTATCTTTTTAAATTAAAATTTGTTATGGGTATGCAGTCATTCTACAGAGTAATAGTTCTTCCAAAGACAATTTATTTCAAGTATATAATGTCCTTGGACCATATTCATCCTGCATATTCTGTTTTGCCCCTTCTTTTTCTCATTCTATTCTCTGGTTTCATGATATATATATATATACCTCTAAATGTGACTACATGGAATTGAAAAGCTTCTTCACAACAGAGGAAACAGGTGATCGAGTGAAAAGGGAGCCCAGAATGAAAGAAAAATGTTTGCTGTTTACCTAACAGAAGAGGAAAATCTAGACTACATGAAGGACCCAGAAGTTGAGTTCAAGCCTTGAGTTGGGATTGGGATCTTTAAAGGGGTGGGAAGAATCAGTGATAGAGTTTCCTACTAATCATATCCAGCCAGAGATATTGTGGGAATATGCACTCTATTTGGATCGAGACTTTTTTATTAGCACACGTGTTACTGGCACAAAATAACGGGTTTCATTATAATGTTTTCACGCATGATATAATGCACTCGAATCGTATTCATCCCTCTGTTCCCCTGCTTGTCCCTAGAAGGTGATTATTCACAGACTCACATTTACAAGAGTGTTGCTTTCCATTTCATCAATTGTGAGCCTCTCCGAGAAGCTTCTTATCAAGATCTAACAATGCTTCCTGCTTTGGACTATTTGTCGGACATTATTACCTGCATGCCTGGATGATAACCATCTGCAGCCAAACTTGTCTCACTCTGTTCCCATGGGCTCTTTTTGATATTTACTACTGTTTTAATTAGGTCCTCCTTATCAGGATAGTCTACAGGAGTAAAAGGACTCCGCTTTAACAGAGAGATGCTATTAGCAATCCACCTATTAGTTTGGGGCAAAGTCCTTCAAAACCTTCCACACTACTTTTCTTCTGTCCTTAGCCAAGAATTTAAGTTTCTCGACCCAATAGTCTATTGGGGAGTCCATAGAGTGGCCATCAACCCCATTGCTGGTTTGTAGCCTTAGGTTAAATAATTTGTCCCTATAAAACACAGCGGCTGTCCTGTAAAACAGGGCTAATGACAGTGCCTACCTCATTTGGCGGCTCTATTACCTGCCACTTTGTTAACACTCAATGCTTGTTAGCAACTATTAAGCCACAATTAACTATTGTTAAACTCTTTCATTGTTTGGGAAAGTCTGCCAAGAACAACCTAAGATCGCAAGATTGTTTGCTGCTTTTATTGACTTTTCACAGGGTTTTGACTCTGGGGTCAAGACCAGGTTAGGAATTAAGCAGCATGAGGTCAATGATGATGCCTAGTTACCGATGTTTCAAGGGACCTACTTTTAAAAGCCAACAGTGGGAATTGGCAGGAATGGTCTCCTAAAGGGTGAATGATCTGTGGGCATGTAAAGCAGGGCCAGGGCGGGTAAAGTAGAACTTTAACAACAGAGCCCCCGTGGTTAATCATAGGGCCTTTTTACTCTGCACCTAAGCCTTACCTGTGGGCAAAGAGGAAGCTAGTAAAAAGGTCCTGAAAACAATTAGGGCATTTGTAGCAACTGAAACATGGAGGTAAGAGTCTCACACATCTCTGCCAGGCTGTGTGCTCAAAGGCCACATGCAGACAAAGCCAGACTTTCCCTTAGTTAGAGCTTGTAATTGACCCCAGAAGGCAAGGAAGTATTCCAGTGGGGGGGGGAGGGGGGGGCCCTGAGTGGTATCTCCTAACCACTGCTAGGACTTGGAAGCATTACCAAGCAGGAATTCCCAGCAACACAAGTTCATAGCCTATGAGTGTTTATCTTGGCAGGCATTACTAAACATTTAAATGGCTCATGTCCAGTCAAAGTAGTTTTCATTAAGTGAGTGCTTATGCTAGATATATCTTTGTAATATTATTGCATTTATTTGCCAACTTAAAGAGCTATAATCATTAGCCCAATTTTATCAATGAAAGAATGAGAAAGTTGAAGCTACCTAAGGTCACACTGCTGATAGAATCATAACATGGGCTTAAAACAGATTGGCTGGCTTCATCTCCCATTTTCTTAGCCAATACACAGGATGTATATAACCACTCTGTTAAGGAAGTGCAAGTTTCCCAAATCCAAACAAAACTTTGTTTTCATAGTATATATTCATGTGTAAAGTGCATTTAAAAGTCATTTTTAAATAATTGGCTTAGGAAGGCATTGAGAGGGCCTAAAAATTGAGTGAAGGACGACAGAGCCAAGCTCAAAAAGAGATCAAGGAAAATGATTTGATATTTAGGACCCCCAATTCCAGTTTTGGAGGTACTGGTCAAGAAGCTGGTATATGCTGTTAACAGATTTTTGGAACTCAGAGGATAACAATGAAATGAGGACCCATCAAAGAAGAAAATAGTGACACCCCTGCCCCCACGCGCCGCCCATTCGGGTTTGAATCCTGAAAGTACACTCTAGGAGAAATGTGTATTTCAAAGTACACACACTTATAATGGGACATAGTATAGTTTCATCCCTAGCCCCAAGACACACAAGAAGGCTGGTGAAATTGTATAAAGATGATCCCCAATTGCTAATGACCGTAACTACCTGGCAGAATAGAATACTCTCTTTGGAGAAAGACAGCATCACTGTAGGCTTTAAGTTATTTCTGTAAACTCTTACAAATACACTGCCAGTCCTATCCTCAAAATACCTAGACATGAGGAGATAAGGAAATGCTGGCTGTAGAAACAACAGAGGAAAAACAGACACCTGTGGTTCCAGATAATGGAATTACGACACTCGGACTCCACCACCATGACTGTGTTTATAAAACCGAAATTGTTACAAAGTAAACAGAAGTTCAGAGGTGCAAGAATGAATGAAGGGCAGGCAAAATGCTAATGTAAATTAATTCTATCAAATAAAACCCATGTCTTTGGGTTTTAGAACATAGGTAAATAAATGCATGTAACAACTGTCTACAAATTAGGAGAGTAATAAATGCAGTTTAAATATTCTACCATTCTTACACCTTCATGTAAGAGGGTAAAAGTTACAAAATACAAGATTTTACTAACTCAAAGATGTATGCTTTTTTTAAATCAAGTTCAAAAAAAGACTAATAAAAGCTGCACAAGTTTAAAGCTGATCAAGGAAGAACATAAAAAAATATAAAACATATTCAAATAATTCAAAAAGGATAATACAAAAATTTGAAAAATAAGCAGAACAAATGAAGCAGACAGCACCTAGTAAATAGGACTTAAAAGGTAACACAAACATAATTACATCAAATGCAAATAAATTAAACGCTTTAATTAAAAGGCAAGTAAGTAAACATACAAAAATCTAATTGTTTATAAGCAACATACTTAATATAAGGATATGGAAGGGCTAAATAAAGTAGAAGTAGAAATCCCCTACTAGCATGACTTCAAATATATAAAGAAAAATTCTAAAAAATGAGAAAAAATTAAAACTTTTAATTGCCATGAGAAATCTTATCAAACTTAAAAAACATATAGATCTAGTAGAAATAAAATCTGCATGAAAGAATTTGAACACATAATTGATAAACATGTAAGGAACATCATACCAACAATAGCAGAATGTATATACTGTAGATGTAATTCTGAATGGTTTTATTAAATAAGAAACACAGAGCCAAATGCAGAGTTCAAAGCCCAAGAGGTCAGAGCAGCAGCCAAGAGCTAAGACCAAGACCTCCTTCTTACCCCTCGCTGTCGCCCTCGCTGTCGTCCTTCCCCTCAGAAAAAAGACCTACTTCCTGTGTGTCTGTCTTTTTATTGACTTTCTGTTCTTCCTTCTCATTGGTAGTAAACCCAACCACATGACCTCCTCGTCATTGCCTGTCTATACAGACCTCCAGGTCTCTATGGTTTGTATTAAGATTAAAGGCGTGTGTCTCCAAGCTGGCTGTGTCCTTGAACACACAGAGATCTGCCTGTCATGTGATCGGGATTAAGGGCGTGTGCTACCACTGCCAGACTCCTGATAAATGGCTTGCTATTAGCTCTGACCCCCAGGCAACTTTATTAATTAACATACAAATAAAATCACATTTCAGCACAAATAAAATATCACCATAATATACTTTTAATACATAAGTATATTTTACAAAATTGAATATCTGTGGGAAGTTTCAACGCATTTTAGAGTATCAAAATGATAGACAGGGGTATAGTTAAATGTAATTGAACTATGAGATATTTTCAAAAGGAAAATTAGAAAAGTCTACATTTGGAAATTAAGAAATATGATATTGAATAAATGATTAATCTGTCAGAAATACAATAGATATTAGAAACTATTGTACTTTGAACTAAATGGTGATGAGAATTCTGTACATCAAATCTGTGCTTTAGGGCTGGGGAGACTGTTTATCAGTTAAAAGTGCTTACTGCGGTAGAGAGATGGCTCAGAGGTTAAGAGCCCTGGTTGCTCTTCCAAAGGTCCTGAGTTCAATTCCCAGCATCCACATAGTGGCTCACAACCACCTGTAATGAGATCTGGTGCCCTCTTCTGACCTGCAGGGATACATGCAGACAGAACACTGTATATGTAATTACGTAATAAATAAATGAATCTTTAAAAAAGATGAGCATTTTGGGGGCTAGAGAGATGGCTCAGAGGTTAAGAGCACTGACTGTTCTTCCAAAGGTCCTGAGTTCAATTCCCAGCACCCACATGGTGGCTCACAACCATCTGTAATGAGATCTGGCACCCTCTTCCGTATACATAATAAACAAACAAACAAACAAACAAACAAACAAACAAAGTGCTTACTGCTCTGGCAGAGGACCTGGGCTTGGTTCCCAGAACCTGTACAAGCAGCTCACAGCTGTCTATAATTCCAATTCCAGAGGATCTGGCACCCTCTTCTGGCCTCTGCAAGCATCTGCACATGGAGCACATAAACTCATGCAGGCACACACATGCATACATACACATAAATAAATAAAAATTTTAAGTCTGTACTTAGAGGAAAAATAAACAAATCTAACAACAACAACAACAAAGGCTATACATCAACAAGCCGTACACCCAGATTGATAAATAAAATAGGTAAGAGTCAAATGAAAAGCACCATAAATATGAGAACAGAATAAATAAAATAGAAGATCAATAAACACACAGAACATTGATCTAAAGAACCCAGGAGGTGGTTCTTTAGACAGAGTAATAAGGATAATGTTTTATTGACGCTTGCATCTTGAATGTTCCCGAAGGCCCGTGGTGCTGTCAGGAGACACAGTCTAGTGGGAGGAAGTTATGTCACAAGGGGGTGTGGTCTTGAAGGGAATACTTAGAGGCTGGCCCTTCCCTCCTCTTTGCTCTCTGGCCACAGTAAGGGACCGCTTTCCTCCAACCCAGGCTCTCAGCCATGATACTCTATCTTGCTACAGATAGAGATCAGCGGAGCCAAGGCACCAGGGCCCTCTGAAACTGCAAGCAAAATGAAACATTCTCTCCTTTTCAATTGTCCCAAGGACAGCTGACTAGCAAAGTGGGAGATGAAAGCTTGATAAGCATGTAAGGAACACATTAAGAAAGGCAGGTAGGAATAACCACAGATCCTATTACTATCAAAGAACTATCAGGGCAATTAATTTGGAAATTTTCATGATTTCGCAAGCATTTCTGAGAAACACAACACCAAAAATAACAGAAAATAGAATTAAAGGTATTGAAAAGTTCAATTTATACTCTAAAACTCCAGTCTCAGAAGATTTTACTGTTGAATATTATTAAATTAAAAAAAAAATCATTCCCGTGAAATGCAACTTCTTCCAAGGATTTAAAAAACAAAAAACAAAAAACAAAACAACAACAACAACAAAAAAAAGGTAAACTGTCCAGTTCTAGAAGACACCAGGACCATTCTTTTATCAAAACCTGACGAGGTTATGTCTGAATAAGAAAATTATGGTCACTTACCAGGCTAATATCAAATATAGTTTTTGGAATGGTTTTTAAAACGGCAAATGGAATCTAGTGACAAAGACACATAAGTGGAATTGTGCCTCGGCACCAATTTTTGCCTGTTCCATGAACACAGGGCTTTCTTAACTCTGAAAATTAATCAGTGCAATCCACTCCATTAACCACTAAGAGTCATGTAGTATAATTGTTTCAACTAACCACATAAAAAACGTTTCCCCCTAAAATTCACCATCAATCCATTATTTTGACAAAGCAAATAAGTAGATGTAAATTTAACAAAGGAGCAATAGATGGGAAATCCCTTACTCTGATTAAAAAAAAAAAGGTCCCAAAAGAACCATACACACTCATAGTATTATTAATTAACTTAGTTCTCTGATGATTTCATTCTTGTGTATGACGTATTCTGTCCCCTCTCTTCCCTACTCTTTCTTATTTCCCTCCAACTCCTATCAATATCCATTCCTTCCTATCCATCTCTTTCTCAGATTCTTGACTTTTGGTTTGGTGTTTTGACCTAGTTAGTTTAACTAATACCATCTGTGTGACCATTGTTTTAAAACTATCCTTTGGAACCTGGTGGGGTGACCAGTAAGCACACACTGACAGGGCAGGAACATCCCCTTTTCCTAAGTCTGTCCCCAGGAAGTAGTTTAGCAGTGAGGGGCGTGGCCTCCTGAGTCCATTCCTCATTCTTGCCTGGTTGTTGATGGGCCCACTCTTGTGTAGACCCAGTGCAGGGGCTACGGTTGTGGAGAATTTGTGATCACAATGACTGTGTATTGCCCAGAAGGTGACATTTCACAACTCTACTCCCTGTCTTCTAGACCTTACATTCTTTCTCTCCCATCTTCCAAATTTGCCCTGGGATTTAGAGGGAACAGTATACTTGTCTTCCTTAGCGCTGACCTGTCATTCAGTCTCAGGAGCTTGTATATTCATGAACCTTTACATTCACTGCAATTCATTCGAAGAGAGGAGTTTCTCTGATTAAGGCTGAGAGTGTCTATGGATGCAAACACATATACTTGGAAGGTAGCTCAATGCTGTGTCAGTTTGGCTAAACAGCAGGTTTAAGTTCCAGTGGAGGACCTACGACCTTTCCTGCAGGCTTACAGTAACACATATGGATTGTGTCCCATGGAGTGGCCCCCTAATCCAATCAGAGAATGGCTGGTTATGCCCATGACAGTTGTGCCACTATCACATAAGCAGGCACATCGTGCCTGGCAGGTTGGTATGGTACTTCAGAGGGATCATAGCTGGGTGAGAACTTTGATGCCTTGTTTTCCCCTGCCTAGCACCTTCTGGGACTATGATGGCTGGCTGGCAAGAAGGAAGCTTCCAGCTCATTTCTATCTTGATTTCTCATCCAAGTTGTGTGGTGTCTTCGGCAACAGGGTCTTATCATCTACCTCTGTAGGCAACCAAGAAGAATGCAGGCACAAGCAGGCATTGTTTGGGAGCCCTCTAGGGCCCCCCTGACTAACAACTCATAAGGAATACTTCCCACAACCTGGCACTGTAAACCCTATAGCTTTTATGGCCACCATCACTATTTGTATTCAAATGTGAGTTGTCAGCTAGTAAGTCAAACAAACAAACAAACAAACAAACAAACAAAAAAAGATAAATGAAGGTGTAAGTCTCCCAAAGAGAAAAGCCAACATTTACAAGTAATATACTGATACTACTGTATAAATAGAAAATAAAAATGAAGCTACAGATGGATTATCAGAATGAATACATCTATTTAATCAAATACCTAGGAAGTAAGTCAGGTCTATATTTAAATCTCTCTGCAACAATGTTTCACTAAACATTGCAGATACAAATAAAGGGGACCAAAATAAACAGGGACATGCTCTGCTCGGACATCAGAAGACTGAACACTTTTTTTTTTTTTTTTTTTTTTTTTGGTTTTTCGAGACAGGTTTTCTCTGTGTAGCTTTGCGCCTTTTCCTGGAACTCACTTGGTAGCCCAGGCTGGCCTCGAACTCACAGAGATCCGCCTGGCTCTGCCTCCCGAGTGCTGGGATTAAAGGCATGCGCCACCACCGCCTGGCAAGACTGAACACTTTTAATAACTAATCTATATACTCAAAGCATTTCAGTTAAGAGGCAAACTGACCTTTTTGTGTACATACACATGTATGTGTGTCTGTAACTTGAGACACTGCTTTTAAAACAATGATGGTGTCTTAGTTAGGGTTTCTTGCTGTGAAGAGACACCATGACCACGGCATCTCTTAGAAAGGAAAACATTGAATTGGGGTGGCTCACTTATAGTTCAGAAGTTTGGTTCATTATCATCATGGTGAGGCATGGCAGATAAGCATAGTGCTGGAGGAGTAGCTGTGAGCCCTGTATCTTGCAGGTAACAGGAAGTGTCTGAGATAGTGGGCACTATCTTGAGCATATATGAGACCTCAAAGCCTGCCAACACAGTGACACACTTCCTCTAACAAGGTCACACCTACTAATAGTGCCACTCCCTTTGGGGGCCATTTTCTTTCAAAACCACCACAGATGGTAAACAAAAGAGTAGGAACGCATAACACAAATGATAACCGAGGTGGGCCTCAGTGAGTCTAGAAGCCGTTGGTGTTTATTATGTGACAGTACCAAAAGCATATAGACAAACCGACCAATAAAAATGGAGCGGTCACAAAACAAAGGACTTAGATGAGGGTCAGAAGACTAAAAGTCCCTGAGTACTTGTGCATGATGGTTTTCCCCAAGACAGGAACCCCTCAAACCAGCTCACACAGATGAAATAAGTGTCTTGGGGTAGGGCAGGCCATTGGAAATTTGTCCTCCAGGAAACTCTAATCTGCAGAAAGACTTGAAAGCCACCTCTCTCAAAACACACACACCTCACCCCCTACATATATGGCTTCCTAAATCTCTGAGTGATGCTATTTTAATGTTTTATTTATTTATCATTTATTTATTTAGTGGCACTGGGGACTGAACTGAGAGTCTCATACATGCTCCTCAAAATACGCCCGATTCCAGTTTGTTGTTTTCACTAATCAGGAAGATGGAAAATGTGACAGCATTGTATTACAAGACTCTCTGAAGCCCCATTTAAATATTTCTGTCTTTCTTCCAAATCTCATTCCTTCTTGACAGTGTTACCTCGTCCCTTCTCATCTCAGTCTGACCACGTCCGATTTTTCATGCTGGGAAACCATTTTCCCCTTTCCTCGCCTGCATCACCATCATCAACTTGTTTAGCAAATGAAAGTGTGTTTTTGAGGACTTCCATTGAAAAGAGAGGGAAAATGGAGCGTATTTAAAACCATACACATCCCCTCTATTATATCCTGCTCTTGATGGCTTGTGCTTTCCTAGGTATCTCTTAGCCATATAAGCAGAAAATATAATAATTTTTCCTTATGGAATGAACTCGAGGCTAGAGGGCTGGCATGGCGCTGAGCTCCAAGTATCCTTGTCAGGGG
The DNA here is from genome assembly GCF_049852395.1 of Peromyscus maniculatus bairdii. NCBI lineage: Eukaryota > Metazoa > Chordata > Mammalia > Rodentia > Cricetidae > Peromyscus > Peromyscus maniculatus. The sequence continues at coordinate 37,886,334 of NC_134872.1, forward strand.
CTCCTTATGACACCGGGCTCCAAGGAGCCAACATCTACCCACTCCGTCAGTGAAAAAGGTACAAGAGCAGGAAGATGTCACCAGGGCTGCTGAAGATGCAGCTGCCTGGGCAGTTAGAGGGCTCATACTCGGGGGGACCCTGTCTTAGTTTAAAGCTTGCTGTCAGTATTTTGACAGTCTTCATAATTTATGAGTAAGGCTCTCCGCATTTTCATTTTGCTGTAGGCTGTGTTAATGAGATAGCCAGCCCTGAGCCTAAGGAAGGGGTTTGCAGACTTTCTTAATTCTAAAGCTTAAAACAAAACACGCGCGCGCACACACACACACACACACACACACACACACACACACACACACACACACACACCAGCCGCTTTTCTAATGCTCCTCAAACACTTTCTCTGGCTTCTCAGAAGCTAATTCCTCTTTCAACTCTGCTGTCTCCAAGGCGCTGGCAGCTGAAGGTTCGCTGGCCATGCTGTAGAATCTCTGAAGTTTGTTTCCTGTTCACTTACACCATTTTGCAACACCCCGAAAAGAATTTCCTCCACCTGGCTCCAATGTCAGGTTGAGTCTTGGTGCTGTTTCTTCTCCCTGGTTCTCTAGGACACTGCACTTGACCTACTCTCCTCCAGCCCCATCTCACACCCCCAGGCAGCTTTCTGATCACATAGAGCCTTCTCTGTTTGGGGATAGATGGCGTGCTTCTTTCTGGCCTCTGATGTCTGTCATGTGCTTTTCCTTCTGCCTGGACCACTCTTCTATCATTATAGCACTCACTTTGGCTTTTATTCCATTCGATCAACCCAGATATTAACTTTGATATCAAGACTCCCCCATAGAGGGCTCCAGTGGTTCCCCCCACCCATTCTTTCTTCTTAAGCATTCCTCTGTCTAGCAGACTGATACATATTGTGGTAGGCCATGTATCTGGTGTGTTCTTCTCATTCACTCTCCCAAATGAGTCAGTTCTTGATTTGGAATACAAATTAGCCTGTCTTTGTACGTGGATCCCCCTGAGTACATGTACCTCCCTCATCATAGTCTGAATGCATTATAACATGACTGAATCTAGCTTCCTTGGTGAGAACACGTCTGCCTTACTTATGGTGGTAACCTTGATGCTGCTTATCAGGCTCGACACATATTTGCTAAATTCAAGGATGAGTAAGTGAATACAGTTGTATGGACACGATCCTTCTGACTAAGGTTCTGACTAAGGTTTTGGTTTGCTTGTTTGTTTTTAACTTTGAATGTCTCCTTATCTCCTTTCTCAACCCATTACTTAACACATACTGGGCTCTCCACGCTTGTTTGGGAAATCAATATCTGAAATGCGGTCACCGAGTAGTCCCTTGGGACCTGACCCCATGTCCTGTGCTTGGAAAAGCATCCCATCCCTGTAAGTACAGTCTTGGCTTGAGGCTGCATTCCTCCAGGGGTGACAGCTTTTGCATCTCAGCTGAGACTCCCTCAGGTCCTAGAGGATGCGTTTCCCTCCATGCTATCCTAAACCTAATATTGGTGCCTAGAGAGCAACGAAAACCAACGCTAAATGTGTAAAATTGTAACTGTCTGTGCCCAGTGGAGAGAATTAGAATAAGCATTAGAGAAAGGTGGAGCCATGGGAGAACACTGGGGACCCTTGGAAACTCTGTTTTCATTGCTTCTGTGGACGGTCAGGGCTGGCTTTTTAACATGAAGCTTTAAGCGAGACCCCTCCTCTATTGGCTCCCAAACCTCTCCCCACAATCTCCCTCTATTTTCCGCTTCTCCCTTGGGACCATGGGGGGTGGGGTCAGGTATCTCCCTTCTCAGTAGTTTCCTGCCTCCCTATCTTGTGGTGAGCATTTTCCTTCTCTGGTCAGCTCCAGCTTCTGTCTGAAGATCTCTTCTTCTGAGAAAGCAAGAAGTTAGGGTTTCTCTCATTCCCACGTCCAGCTCTGTTTCTTTGTGTGACATCCCCAAGGGACTTCTCTCTGCCAGAGTTCTGAGTAGATCATAGGAACCAAGAGACTCTGTGTATGGAGGATTGACAGGAGGGCTCCGGGGAGACTGAATGCTAAGCTGTAGTGCTTACTCTACTCTGGTGGTGTTCTAGGAAGACTCAGAAATCAATGTGCATCCCATAAACATAAGGAAAAGTGTGGTCCTAGCCAGGCTGGGTGCAGGGGAGTGTTTTGAGAGAGGCAGCTCGCTCCATATTGTTAGAAATGCTCACCCCGAGGCTGCAGGTACCACTGATGTGGGGAAGATACCAAATCCCTTAGGAGGCTAGCCACTAGCTACAGAGAGCTTGCTATGGTTTCTCTTCACTTTTAAGCTTCTGCAATTTCATTATAGGGTTCTAACCCTGTAATACAGTTTAAATTTCAAAATACTGTACTTAATTAGCTGTTTCTCTAAACTCCTTCTGAAGTAAACGAGCTTCATACAGTGGTAATTAGTTTATTGGTAGAAACAATGACAAAGTCTGAAGCATGCATATTTTTGTGACTGTGGCAAGAACACAAGAAAGCCTGACTATTATTATTCCTTCGCTGTTTTCCATAACTGAGATCTTTCGGTATCCCTGTGAGGTTGTAACAATAACTTAACCTGGTTAATAAATGATGTGGAAATAAAGAACAACTAATAATATGGAATATCCTACAAATACTGGAGCCAGATTAATCAGTCTTTGGACAAATGAGCATGAGTTTCTTATTAATTGACATTCTTACAACTGGAATGAGCCCAGAAGGCAAGACTGTATTTAAGGAAGCAATCATAGTCTTTTGTAAGTCACAATTGGTTCTCTGGCACAGCTGCTCAGGTCAGGTCACTTGGTAGCTGGGACACTTGGTAGACCTGACTATGTGCTGCAATGTGTGGGGTACACTCAAGGAGCTGCGGCTTCTCTAATGCGTCTGCCGCAATAACCATGGTAGGAGTGATGCATCCACACAGGATCTTATTATGCTCTGAACAGTACAGACAGAGGTAGGCAGGTAGCTGGACGATAGGGCAACTGTAGGAAGACAGAAACATGAACCTGGCATTCTTTTAACTTCTGATCTGCCAAATTAGTGTCTGCTTTGGCTCTCCAAGTCCACAGCAGCTGCTCTTTCTCGGGTCTCAAACTGAATTCTGGACAGGAAGAAGGAAGTGACCTAGAGGAAAAGGTAGTATCCATTGCAAGTAAAAGAACATTCTGAGAAACTGTAGCTAGCAATAAAGTCATGTCTCATTGGCCAGAGCAGAAATACAGTGATTTAGCGGTATCTAAATGTATCTAACTATAACAACAGCCAGGCTTATTAATTCTCCAAACCAGACTCAAGTTTTGTTGTTTAGCAGGAGGGCAGACAGGTGTTGGCCAGGCAACTGGCAATGTCTGCCACACTTGTCTGTCTCTGGCTTTGGTGAGGTAGGCTTCACTCTCTGTTTCTTGACTTGAAGACCTCCAGTGTGGACTCTAAGCTACGGACGATGTCTCCATTTGAAGGACTTTACTAGGACCTTAGACCGCTGCCCTTTTCTCCATTGATATCCCCAAGATACAATTTGAAACATCTCTGGTTTCAGGCTGGGAGCCATCACTGGCCTCCTGAGGCTGCTTGAGGACCATCACATTCACACTAGCATGTCTCTTGTGCTGGAAGAAAAGATTTAGTACCCTCCGTCACGTTGTGACTTCTCTCTCAAACTGCGAACCTCCCCCCCCCCCCGCCCCCACCTCAAGGTGGAACCTAAGTCACTGCCTCCTGGACACATTGTTCTTGCTGTCTGTTAACACTCAACAGACAGCACAGCAATCCTGCTCAGAACCAAACAACACCTGGAGATTGGTTACAGGCCAACAGGAGGTCTTACCTTTAAATAAGAAGAGGTTTATGGCTCTCCCCGACATATATCAGGGAGTCCTGTCTAGCAGCACTCAGGAAGAATAACCAAGACCAGGACGCTCACACTTTAGAACTGTCAGAGACAAAGAACATCCAGCCTATCTATCCTCCCGCTGCAAAGGAAGACTCCTAAGCCTGGGTCGAGAGTGTGTGAGCCTCCCTGATGGATGCTGTGTTCTGGCAGATCTCTGAGACACAGCTAGAGGGAAGGAGAACTGCAAAGCGGGGTGGAGAGGGCTTTCTCTGGCTTTTGACTGGGTCTGCATTCCATTTATTATTTAAGCACCTGTGAGCATGGGGATGCTCCGATGCTATAGATAATTAAGGCAAAAGCTACAGGGTGGCATATGGTGTTGTGGCTACCAGATCTGATCCCCAATCTGCCATGCTTTGGTTAGTGACACTTATCTGTTCCTTAGTGTACTCACTCGAAAAGGAAAACCATGGCAACATACCTTATGTGCTTTTGGGAGGATGAGATGGAGTTGATATGCAGAACAGGATCCATAGACAGTGGATAGAGATGCTGGCTCTTGTAGGGCTAGTGAGCCACTACTCCAAGCGGGCTCAGGGTCCTTGAATCTAGCCAAGTTGGCCATTGTGCATCTCGAAGAAGCATGCCAAAGAGCCAGTGGGAATATTATAGTTTAGTCTGGGTGGTTGATTCTTGTTCTTCTCATATCACAAAATGATGGATTAGTCTGCCAACAAGTCAGTGTGACATGAAATACGTGAATTGTGATAAGAGGTACTCTTCTGGTTCACTTCTATGAAAAGATGGTCTTTTTTGTTTGTATTTCCACCCTGAGTAGGACTGACTAGTTTGGTTTATCTTTTTAAAAATATGATAAGCTGCACCCCTCCAATCTTTGTAGCAGCTTACGAGAAACAATAACACTAAAGATGTATATGCATAGAATTATCATGCAAATCAACTTCTGTTTTTAACATTAACAGACTCTTTAAATTTGGCAATACTTTAATTCTCTAAAAAGTGTTATGGTAGTTGACCGCGTTTTTGAAATTGTCTTTGTCTTGTTTGATACTTGAAAGGCATGAAAAATTTCCCTCCACTTCCTCACCCTCTCCCAGGGGTCATTTCCCCTTTCTTTTCTTTGCCCTGCTTGCCCTCTGACCTCGCCTAGCTCTGCTGTTTCCACGGACTTCTGAATCTAATTAATGTCTTAGTGGCTATATAAATGAATTATGTAGCCAGGAGGATGTTGGAAACTTTGAAGAAAGTGCATTCCTCAGGGAAAACCTGGTTTTGTTAAAAAAAATAAAAATTAATGGAATGCACATTTCCAGGTGGTAGGCTATGAGTACAGTGTAAAACCTCAATCATACACTCACACTCAATAAATATTGCTTGCCTGACAACAGACAAACCTTAGAAGCTTCGAATTTGACATCTGTGCGATTCTCAGCCATTATGGAAGGTGGCTGAGGGGACAGATTTTTCCATATATGCCGCCATCCCAAACTGGCTTCAGCCATCTGACTGGGGTATTGGTTTCCCTTCCCCCTTCCTAGTCAATTTACAACTGTTTGCAAGGAGCATGTTCTCAGAGGAACTCTGAAATGCCCCTGGCTGCCCATGGCCCAGAATGTTCTGCAAAGCTCCGGACAGCAGGAAAGTAAGGAGGAGGGGCCGTAGTGAAGTTCTTAACCAGAGGATACTGTCAGGGAGCCCAAGGCAGAGATGGTCCCTATGCCCCAGGTTTCCATGGAAACATAGGAGGAGTGATGACAGCCAGCACAGCCGCACCATCTGCTCAGGACCTGGAGAATGAGGGGGAAAAAAAATAGAAAGGTACCTTGGATCCCAGGCTAGAGCCACTCTGAGCTACCTGTGAAGGGAGAAGGAAGGGTCTGAGCACACTGAAGCTCCTGGGTTGATTTAAAAATCTATGCTGTCCTGGGGCTTGACATATTAACATCTAATTTGCAAGCAAAAAGCCTGCAGGGTTTATTGGCAAACCCTAGACACCCTGGAAGCCTCTGGAAGGAGAAGCTAACTGAGTGAGGTATCCGCAGCTTCCCTGAAACCGGGAAGAATGGTGTTGTGAGAAATGATGGTGAGGAGAGAGAAGAAGGGCTGGGAGAGCTTGAGGAGGCTCCTGTTATCTCCCAGGAAGGCCATCCACAGAGCTCTTTTCTAGGGGAATGGCAGGATGATGATGATGATGAAGAGAGAGACACAGAGAGACAGAGGCAGAGACAGATTGAGATTCTATTGGTTCCCCAAAGCCATCTCTGGGTTCCAGCCATGTCTTGAGACTAAGTCATGAATTGATCAAGTTAAGCCAAGTTTCTCTTGGTCCCCAGGCAAGGAAAGCTCAGAGAGATGCCACAGATTTGCTTCTAGGTGTATATGAGCATCTTCCAGTTCCAGGGGAGCAGAATAAAGAGGAAGTCTGCCAAGCGCATGTGTGTGTACTGTGTTGAGCAGGATATGTGTCTTACTCGCCATACTTTGTGGATTTAGCACAAACCAGCCAACCAACAGGCCAGCTTTCCAGGGAAACCAGGTACCTACCCCTCATGTAGCTGCTTACTCAGGGGCCCTCTCTTTGGCTGGTGGTTCTGTTCAGCTCTCAGTAGGACAAGTTGCTTCTCCCTCCCTCCAATCTTCAGGACATAGAAAAACTACGGCAGCTTCATTTATTATTATTATTATTATTATTATTATTATTATTAAATTTAGGCAGTCTCTTGCTCCTTTACAAAACAACAAAACCCAAACAAATAAAAGCTCTCAAACCCCCAAACGAAACAAAAACTCACCAAAACCCCAAACCAAATGCAACAGCAACTCCACAAACCCAAACCCCTTGACTTTCAGTTCTGGCACCCCGATTCTAGAGCCTACGTGCTAGTGCCCCGCCGTCTTTTCTCTCCCTCCCCTTCCCTTCCCTCTGTTCCTACCTTCTTTTCTTTGTCCCAAGGCTTACATTCTGACGAGTCTCAGTGCTTGATTCGGGTCAGACACCCAATGGCTGTCTAATGGGAACAGCTCCATAAAATATAAAGTGGCAAGTTCTTCCAATAAAGAGTCTCATTAACTCGTCTACATTTTACTAGGGAAAACTATTCCTTTTCAATTTATTTCTATCACAGCTTAGGCAAAAACAGTATCTACAACAACATTTTGGGTTTCCTCCAAAGCCCCCATTCTCCAAGTGGGCTCTATTCACCCAAACATCCACTGGAAATAAAATACTAACGCATCTGCCCTCTAGTTAAAGTTCCCAAACAGAAAATACATCATTTGTGAAAAAAAAATTTCAAAAATACCCACAGTGAAAGTACTTTAGGCTCAAGTACACTTAAATGTAAACATGGGGCCCCAGAGTTGAAATTCAAATATACCGCTGTCTGTTTCTACATAGCTTTTTTGGAGAGACCTTTTATGAATAAACCTCCCTCCCGGCTCTACACCCCCTACTCTCTTGCCTTTCCTGGGACCTATTTATCTTCAGCCACTCGGAGGAGGCTTGAATCTGTATCCCGAGCCTTGAGCACGGCATGGGACCTGCAGTAAACATGGTTCTGTTTGTTCTTCAGCGGCCTCTTTTGTATAAACAGATGTGGTGGGAAGGGAAGGGAAGCCAGATCCCTGTGAGGGGCGGAGGTCTCCTTTCTGGAGAAGACTCCCAGCTGCAGCCAGGAGCTGGAGGAACAGGACACATTTCTTGTTCAGGCCCTGGAACTTGCAGTTTTTCCAGACAGGGGCTGTTCCCCTCTCTCTCTCCTCCACCCTCCATCCCCAGCCTTTGTTCCTGGGAAGGCTGTCTCCATGTGATGTCTACAGCTCACTTTTGCCAGAGCAAACATTTCCAAGAGGGCTTATGCTAAGTAGGTATCTGTAAGGCAGATTTCCCCTCCTTCTCTCCAAATACACTGTAGACTAAGATTTTGGACTCCAGCCCTTCACACCTGTACTTTTTCCTATATTCATATTCTCTTTGTTCTTTTGTAGTCTTCGACTAAGGGGGGGGGTGGTAAAGGAGGGAAGTTGTTGGCTTGTAAAATAACAATTCCGTTTCTACCACTGGTTTGGTGCAGACTCTGCCTTCATTGAGCGATTGATATTTTCACATTAGTTATGGGTGTTAATAAAGGAAGTACTATTCCAAAGCTGGAGGAAGAAAAGGATGGGGACGGAGAGCTTTGTGGTTTCAGACAGGAAAGAACTCGAATTGGCCTTTGGACTCTCTACCTGCGACCAGAACTTTGTTAATTCTCCGTCGGGTGTGGGTGAAATCAAAAAGGGGGTGCTCCTCAGTTGACCTCTATCAAAGGGGCTAAATTTTTGGCGGCCCCACACGGTGGCTCTTCTTGTCTAGAAAAGGAACAAAGGGCAACACACTGGAAAGGCCTCCCTTAGGCACGAGGGGCTTGGTGTAAGCAGTGAGCTTTACTTGGTGCTGCTCTCTCCAGGAATTCTGGGGAATCCGGAACCCAGCCGCTGTAGCCAAGATCATGGGAGAGCCCCCCGGCTCTCCCCATGGGTTCCTCGTTTTAGAGCAGAAACACAGAGATGACTATAGATCTGCTCTACATCTACAGTCTCCACTCTCAACGTGTATATAATAATGAGCGAGGGGGGAACATTCTTTCAAACCAAGGGAGTAATAATAGCAAGGGTTTGATTTTTTTTTTTTTTTACAAGCCACAGTGGTACTTTATCATCCTTCCAGCTGACAATCTGCCACTCTGCAGACAGGAGAGGCGGCGGGAAGTTTGTAGTGGAAACCCAGAGGCCTTTCCAGTATGAAATAAAAAGAAAGGAGGCTGGTTTCCAGGGACCGGCCAGCTGAGGGGTAGTGGGATCCCCCCGCCGCCCCCCCCCGCGCCCTCCGCCAACCCCCGAGGCTAAACTGCAGCTGAGTGCAGGTCTTCTTGGAAGAAAGCTTCCTTCCCGCTTCCTCTTTTATTTCACTTAAGTTACTGGCTCCAGATATTTGAAACGATTTGTTTTCGGCGCTGCCGTGGGCTGCACAGTTAACTCTCACCTCGCCTGGGGCGGCCAGGGCATTTCCTTCTCGGCAGCCACCCACCCCAGGTCTGCAAACCTGCCCACCCCTCGCGGCTGCGCCCCGCCGGTTCCGCTGAATTCGCGGAGGCCAAGGAAGTACTCGCCGGGCACGGGGCGAGGGCGAGAGGTAAGGGGCTGCGGCAGGCCGGCCCCGGCGCAGCAGAGCATCCCTCTTGCACTCTGCGCCTCCGCCTTCCTCGCCGTTCCCTCCCGCTCGCAGGACGTCCCCTGCAACCCTTTGGGGGCTGCCGAAGGGTCAGGCGAGATGGAGGGGCGCGGGTGAGGGCGAGCCGGAGGCCGGGGACAGGGCCAGAGTGAGGGCGCGGGACCCCGAGGAGCCGCACGGGGAGCGCGGGGGAGCGCAGGGGCGCGCGGGGCGGGCGGGCGCGGCGCGGGGCTCGCTGACGCGCGCGCGCGCCTCGGCCTCGCCCGCGCACACGCGCCTCCCGGAGGAGAAAGAGGCGGGCGGGCGCAGAGCACCGCGCCGCCGGCTGCAGCGGGCCGGGCCGCCGGGAGGGAGGGGCGGAGGGGCGGAGGGGCGGGCGCAGGCCGGGAGGGGGCGGCGGCGCGTCGAGCTCACGGCTCTCCAGCGAGTGTGCCTGCGCGCGAGCCGGCGAGCGGGTGAGTGCGCCGGCCGCTGCCACACGCCGGGCCGGCCGGGAGTCGGGGGCCGCGAGGGTGCCGGGCGCTGCGAGCCGGGGAAGGGGTGGCGGGCGGGCGGGCGGGCGGGCGGACGGCGGCGGCTCGGGCGCGGCCGGGATGCACCTTAGCGGGCGCCTTTCGTTGCAGCGCGCGGGCGGCCCGAGCCTCGGCGGCAGCGGCGGCGGCGGCGGCGGCGGCGGCGGCGGCGGCAGCAGCGGCGGACACAGCAGCGGCTGCGGCGGCGGTGCTGACACCTCCCACCATGGACAGCTTCGACTTAGCCCTGCTCCAGGAATGGGACCTCGAGTCGCTGTGGTAAGTCCCAGGGCTGGCCGCTCGGGAGAGCCACGGCGGCCCCGCGCGCCCTCACCTGGGCCGGGACGCCGGGTGCCCGGCCGCCGTGGGGGTGGGGTGGGTCGGGGGCGCCCGCCTAGCCGGCTCCTTCCAGCCTTGGCGGGCTGGATGCACGGCCGCCTTCCCGTCAATTTGCCGGTCTCCAGTCCTGTGTCCCCTCCCCTCGGTGCTGCCTGCGCCAGCCCCAGGGGCCGGTGGTCTGGGTGCCGGAGGAGGAGCGCAGCGGTGGAGGGAAAAAGAAGCGATTTTTAGAACGTGTCACTGATGCCGGAGAATCCAGCCCGCAGCCCGCAGCCCCTCTCAGCTCCCTTCCTTCGGATTGTGCTCCCTTCCAGCTCGCTGAGAACCTCAGGCTCACCCCATGACCTCCTAGAGTTGGTACCGCTGCGAAGTGCCTTGAGAGGATGCTCTGTAGCCTGCTCCCTGCATGCTCCCAGGCTTGGCGCCTGCATCCTCTGTCTGTCTTACCCACTCCCACTTGAGATAGAAAAGTGAACACCCGGGGCAGGAGGCCAGTGTGTCTCCGTGCCGGAATTCCAGAGGCCTTGGCCCAGGGAGACTCGTTTCCCGGAGGTTCATAATTCCTTTGCACCTTTTCTTCACACCTCCCCGTGGCTGAACTCCTCGCCTCTCCTCACCCCAGTCCCTTTTTGTCAAGCTCAAAGCTAGCAGCCTGGAATGCACTTGGGGTCCCAGTTCTTGGGATTCTCCCATTAGGGAGCTTCTGTAGGTAAATCACAGGTAGAAGCAATTTAATTCCAAATGCAGTTGTCTGAAAAAAAAATCCCATTGGCTGCTTTAGCATCCCTCACATTACCCCCACCTCCTTAAATGTTTTCAACCAGCCCTATTCAGGTGGTAAAATTACTGCTTGTATATTCCTAGAGGAACTTGTGTTATGTTTAATATTTACGGGGATGAACATCTGCTGGAACAAGCATATTAACTGCTCTGTTCTGCCTCTGGTAATCGCTGATTGTAGAGCTGAGCGTTTTCCTTCGTTTTAATTCAGTAAAGAGTTCACATGTGTCTAAAACGGCAAGTGGTGTGCACATGAATATGCAATGCACAATTTTAAAAGCTAAACTGCTTTATGATTTATGGCTCATACATTGATGGTATGTGGACATGTGGATCTTTTCGGTGATTTAGGCTTGCGGTGACTTTTATTTTCCTAAAGACAGGTGTAACAAAATCAACTAGACAAAAAGCCTTCGCATTATTGAGCAGTTTCTTATAAAAGATCCGATGGTGACTACAGCTTGCTCTGCATAATGCCAGCGCCTATAAAACACACAAGGATGGGCTCTAATGTAATAAAACTTGTATATATTATGCTGGCAACTTCAAAGAGCCAGTGTAGAGAGAATATGGAACATGTTATTACTCTATAAAAGTTGCTAATTACTGTGTTGCTGTTCCTGGGGTTATTTCAGCCTTTCATTTACAGATAGCTATTATTTTACAGGTTTACCTTTTGAAATGTTGGTTTCTGGCACAAATTCAATAGCTTTCCAGATAACAACTGTCTTTTAAGGATGACTTCTGCTTTTTAAAATCTAGGCAGGCTTGTAGTCAAAGGGAAGAACTTAACTGTGTTGATGTATTTGTATGCTGCTCTTCCAATTGCTGGTTCAAATTGAACTCCTGGATGGTGTTTATAAGTTGTATTTTGAGATGACCAGTGATAATACGGAGGAGACCTTTTGGGGTAAGGGCTCAAGCTGTATTTTCAGCCCCCAGTAAATTATCTGGAACACTGTCACAGAGTGTCTGCTGAATTGACTTGAAATTTATATCATCTAAATTGTTATTATTTATTAAAATTATTTTGAGACCAGGTCTCTCAAAGTAGCCCTGGCTGTTTTGGAATTTGTGCTGTAGGATGGGCTGGCCTCGAACTATATAGATGTTTACCTGTGTCACACTAGTGCTAGCATTAAAGACATATACCACCACAGCTTGAAAGCATTTTTTTAGGCTGTTGTACACTCCAGATTTTTAAGCAATATAAATGTGTGTGTGTGTGTGTGTATGTATGTATGTATGTATGTATGTATGTACACACACACACACACACACACACACACACACACATATATATATGTGAAAGCACAGGATTTCTTGATTATAGCATAGTGCAATAGTTTGGCTTAAGAGGGTGTTTTATTTTGTAGATATAGAATTTACATTTATAAAAGCTTATCTTCAGGTAAAAATTAAAGATAAACCAAACTGCTTGAGTATATCTTTTAAACGTGTCAGACATTTTCTTGGTTATGGGCCAATTTTTTACATGGCATTTCTAACTTAATTTTAGGATTTATTAAGGATTTTATGTTGACGGTTTACTTTTAAGTTCATGAGTAATCAGAAATACCTAGTATTCTCTCTCTCTCTCTCTCTCTCTCTCTCTCTCTCTCTCTCTCTCTCTCCCTCCCTCCCTCCCTCCCTCTCTCTCCCTTTCTCCCCATCTCCCCATCTTGCTTCTTTTTGAGAGAAGGTCTTGGTGAGCAAACCAGGATGACTTCAAAGTCAAGGCAACCTTCCTGCCTCAGCCTACTGAGTTCTGAGGTCACAGGCATGTATCACACATGCCTAGTATATTTGATTCCTTTCTCTGTGTCTGATATTTTCATATCTGTTGTTTTCTTTTTTGAATCTGATAATATCTCAGAAGTGGTAAATGATAGTACTTTCATTTTATAGATGAGAAAATAGGAGATTTAAACTGTTTGGTAACTATGCCGAGATCAAAAATGACAGCATATATTTCAAAACTGATATTTACGAAACAACATTATGACTTATCAGTGAGTGACATGTACATTAGATGTTTTAGCTCATTTATTATTCCTCAACAAGAAACGTGCAAAGTAAGTACTGCTGTTCATCCATTTTTTTACAGATAGGAAAATTGAAGATGGGTGGTCAGGTAGCTTACTCGAGTTGACACAGTTCAGACTTGATTAAGAATTACCTTCAAGGCCCACTTTTCTGATACCAGGTCTATGCATTTTCCAGGATACTGCAGATACTTTCCATTCATGAAGAATGACTTTGCAAAGAATTACAAAGCAAGAATTTGACAGTTGCAAGTTAAAGTTGTCTCAAAATATTAAAAGAGGTCAGACCTTAAAAGGTATTGATCTAAATAAAAATCTGAAAACAGATACCATGAGTTAGGAAATTGTGCCTGCTAATTAACTTACGAATGGAGATAATTTTTTTTTTTTTTTTTTGGTTTTTCGAGACAGGGTTTCTCTGTGTAGCTTTGCGCCTTTCCTGGAACTCACTTGGTAGACCAGGCTGGCCTCGAACTCACAGAGATCCGCCTGGCTCTGCCTCCCGAGTGCTGGGATTAAAGGCGTGCGCCACCACCGCCCGGCTAAGATAAAAATTTTAAAGACCATTGAGCACTTCCTTTTTTTCATCATAAAACTCCCCCCCTCCAAAAAAAAAAAAACAAAAACAAAAAACAAAAAAAACCCACCTGTCTTTGAAGAGAGGAGTTGCAGATTAGTAGCAAGATACTCTTATTTTGATACCTGAACAACTTTTTCTACCGATAAAACGAATTGCATTTTAACTAATCTTGACTGGGGCTTTGAACCTGAGTTTGCTTCTTCTTCTGAATGTGTTCTCAAATGACTGTAGACAGAATGTGAGACAAAAGTATAACCAGTACAATCCATTGATAGGAGGCCCTGGGTCTGTTTCCTTCTAACAGCAGCACCCCCATTCAGAAACACCCATGCCTATTTTTTCAAGGTAGGTCTTTTGAGCATGAATGATCCGATGCCTGCTTATTTCAGCTGTGCCTAAGAATTGAGATGGATGTCCCTACCGAAAATGGTTGCTCTACTTCCCATTTCTTCTCTGAAGGTTAAAGGTGAAGTGAAGGGTCTCATTCTGCTTGCGAAGAGCCGAGTCCTGAGAGCTGGGGAATCGGTACCTAAGCCGAGGCAGGTATCCCCAGAAGCAGTGCCTCTCTTTGGTTCCCTTCTCCCCTTTCTCTTGTGGCTCGTTAATTTTGGGTCAGCGGCTAGACACCTAAGCCATTCCTTGGGGTCTTTAAAGCGATGGCCATCCCTCCTCACAGACTCGCTTGTTCTTTTTTCTTCATGCCATGCATCCTCCTTGGCCATCTCTGCAGTCCACGTTCTTGTGGTGGCTGCTGTAGGGGATGCAGAGCTGGGTAAAACGTGTGTTGTGCATGTTCTTGTCTAGTTTTAGAGTTGGGCAAGAATGTAAGCGCAAAAGGAAGTTCTGCGCTAGAGAGTCAAAAGAGAGACCATGTTTGGGACTAGGGTGGGTGGTAGAGGAGGGAAAGAGGAAAAAATGGAGTTTTTTTTATTATTACCTTTTTTATTTTTTACTTACATTTTAAAAAAGGCTTTATGGAAGAGGTTACCTTTGAACCAAGCTTTGGAAGATGAATGGGCTTTTGCAGATGGGGAAGGAGAGATGACATAGAGGATTCTTGAACAACGCCTTTGGGGGGGCGGGTGTCTCTAGAGGTACTTTTTAGTGATCACAGTGAAATTACCTATACTGTGTATTTTTAAACACACAGAGCCTAGTCATCATGAGATGATTTTGGCAAATAAGGAAAGTTTCCCAAAACCAACATATTTACTCTTCTCTGAATATGAACACCTCTTCATTACTAGGGTGGAAGTTGATCAAGATTGAAGTAATAAGTATTAAGATCTTGCTTATTACTCACTCTGCCCCTTACCCCCCTACAGACTTCACATACACCAGAGTCCGCACACTCCTGTTCACACCGGCGCTCCACACTCCACACCCCTCTAAATCCAGACCTTTGAAATTGTAACACATGGGGCTAGAGAGATGGCTCAACAATTAAGAGTGTTTGTTGCTCTTCCAGATGACTTGAGTTCAGTTCCCAGCACCCACACGAGGCCGCTCGTAATTATTTGTAACTCCAGCTCTAGAGGATCCAATGCTCTCTTCTGGTCTCCATGGGCATTTGCAGCATACATCCCCATAGACACAGCCACATAAATAATAAAAAAGGAAAAAGAAATTGAAACACATTGTTTCATATCCATCAGTGTGGTCAACTCAGTCAGTGTTCACATAGTAGGCGTGACTATTGGACAGGTACTTTAGGCTTTTGTATGTTTTGGACTGAGACTCACAGTTGACAAACACATTTAACACTGAAACCCAGTACTCCTGTGAACATGAGTACACATAGCTGAAATAGGAGTGTCAGGAGACACCATTTATCATATGCGTGATGCATTCTGATATTTTCTAGGCTGTTTTTTTTTTTTTTCTTTTTAAAACTTTCCTATTCGTGGGTTGAAGCCTGCAATTCAAGACCCTTCTATAAGGGATTCAAAGGAGAGAGTCCTTTAGGAGTTTAAAGAATGGCGGTGCACATAAATACCAGAAATACAAAGCACATACTGCCCACTGGAGGGGGCATGGGCACATCCTGTTGAGAGAGTAAAATATGCATGGCTTCGTGGTGCTGAAGTGCATCCCGAGGAAGTAGAATTTCAGAAGGGAGGAAATAAAAGGGAAGAGAATCCGCATGGAAAGAACAGTGCAAATAGACATACGGAGTGAGTAGGGTGTGGTGTTTATTGGAAGATAAAGTTATTAGCTAAGGCAGGGGAAGGATGCACCGCACCCCTGTCTGCTGCCGGAGGAGGCAACAGCATCATACCACTGCTTAAGGATGCTTCCAAGGGCCAAGCGGTGCTCTCGACTTTTCAAATCACTCCCCAGGAGACAGGCCTGGGGAAGACTTCCACAGAGCCCTTTAGGGTTCCCAGACTGTTCATATTCTCATCTTGTCACTAAGGTTCCTGGACTTTTCTTCCATGACTGTGCATTTTGAGGCTACTCTCTGTGGCCTTTCTCTCTCCTTGTGGACCATTTTGGCCCACAGAGGCAGGATGGGAGTGCAGAGCCCAGGCACCCTGAGTTTCCTGGAGCTGATTGGTTGAGAGCAGTAGGCTACCTTCATTCTCATTGGCTAAAAGTGATGATACAGTCTATGGAGGAGGCTTTCATTGGTTAAAAGCGTTTGCACAGGCCTGCTCCAGAGGAGCATGGGGAAAGGGTCTCAATAGGCTCCAGGGTGAAATTGTTTTCTGAGAGGCCTGCCTCCCAAATCGTGGATGGCAGTATGGAGGAAGCAGGAAGGAGAACATGGACCACTCTTGTTTGGTGAGTGGCAGCCACAGGGAGCCTATGCGTGGCAGAGATTGGGGAGGCTGGTTAGTTCAGGATGTGGACGTTGATGAGCTCTGGCGTGGGAGACAGGGATGTGGGGATAAAGGGAAGGATGCGCGTTGGATGTCTCTGGGTTTTAATCAAATGCCTTTTGATGACAGTGAAGACACTATTACGTGTGAGGAAATGGTTCCTTCCTGTGTTCCAGATTCTCTTTTGTGGAATGTAGGAGGTTATAAAATGCTAAGAATCTATTTTGGGAGAATGTCCCTGTGAGCCAGAATGTCTAATCAATGACACTTCAGATTAGCAACTCAACAGGCCCTTCTGCTTAATATAGGTTAAAATAATAGTCAAGAACAACAAATCAATTTCTCAACATGAAGTACTAGACTATTTTGTGTTTAAATGGGATTTCAAAATTTGGAATAGATTTGTCTTAAGTTTTTCTTGTTTGGGGGTAAGAAAGCCTGGGTGGCAAAATCAAAGCCATAAAAGAATATATTAATATCATTTGATATAAAATGTTCCCTTGTTTTATTTCTAAGCAGAAATCTATCAAACTTACTTTCAACATTGACTGTTCCCTTTTGTCTGGAAATGTATTTGGAGATTTTGAATTCAAGTGGCTTCAGTCTTGCTTTCTATTTGGCTCTGGACAGCTCAGGGTAGCTTTCTTTTTCTTTTTTCTTTTCCCTAAGTCTTGGCCTCATCACTTAAAACAAAATGGCAGTGCTTATTCTGGCCTATCTCATACAGATGTTAGGTAATAAAAGCATCAGTTAATCTGTGAGTGCCAAATATGGTTCTTTTATACCCTTTGCTTCCTTAAAATGTCTTTTTTCATAAACAAAGAAACTTATAGAAAGACCACATGGGGTCCGCTTCAGCTGTGTGTGGGACACAGTTCTTTGCTTGGCATTGGAACCCAGGGACATACTTGAGTGGGGTTTAGGTTTTCTTAGTTGTGCATTGTAGTCCAACAGATAAATATGGTTGCACTAGCAACTTTTTAAGACGTATGAACCATTACCTAATCTCTGATGTTTTACTCAGAATGTATTTTATTACTAACCATTACATCAAATGACTTCATTTGGCACTGTGGGTCTCAGTACATTATGTCAAGCTAATCATAATTTAGATTCACTAGAAATAAAATACAAGTTATACCAGGCTATGAGGATACCTCACCACCTAAGAAGTGAAATGAGTTTTAATCTAAAACCACTAACACATGGGATGTGATAGGGAGGCTTGGGTGCTGAAGGTGGTACACTGGGTGGGTGGGTGGGTGGAGGTTTGTTCGGGATTGCCTATAGGCTGGAATACTGTGTGAGCATTTGTCAGTGATGTGGCTGGGCCTGTGTTAAAACATAATGATTGCCTGGCATTGCAGAGAGACATCCTGGATAAGTGGACCTGCAGGGGTGGGCTATTCCCGAGACTCTGTGCTGGTTAGTTTTTATCAATGTGACCCTAGCTAGAGTCACTTGGAGGCGGGAACCTTGATCTGAGAAATGGTTTAATGGGATTGGCCTGTAGGCATGTCTGCATAGCATTTTCTTAACTAATGATTGATGTTGGAGGGTCCAGTACATTTTGGGCATGTATGCAGATTGTATAAGAGGGCAAGCTGAGCAGGCCATAGAGAGCCAGCCAGTAAGCAGTGTCCCTCCATGGTCCCTGCTTCCATTCTTGCTTCCATGGACTGTCTCTAGGTACCTGCCTCAGCTTTCGGTCATGATGGGCTGTAACCTGTAGGCCAAATAAACCCTTTCCTCCCCAGATTGCAAACTTGGCCAGCCTCCTTCCCTAAAGCTGCTAGAATCTGAGTCCATTCCCATTACTGGAAGCTGGAATCCAAGCACACCAAGGCATTCATTGTATTCACTTGGGTATTTCCCCACTTCAGTCTCTCCTCACATGTGGAGAAAGCCAGGGAGGGGACTTAAACTTCTTCCTATAATTTCTCCCCAGGAGGCTCATTGTTAGCGGAGGTAAACAAAAATGACTCTAATTTGGAGACCACACTAACGTTTCAACTCACAGTTAGGTGCTTACCTTGATACTGAAAATAATTTTATTTTTGCTTTTTTTATGGGCAGGAAATTAGTTTTCAGAAACCCCCTGGGGGTTGTAATGTGAGCCTGTTAGTCTTAGTTAAATTTTTCTTGTCATACCTGTGCTGTTTACCTCAGTTATGAAGTGACGGAACACATTTTCTGTCAGTGTTCATTGAAATGTTAATTAGCTCCCTGACAGTTAGATAGAAAAACGCTTTCCTGGAGTAGATGAGCTCCAATGCGGGGAAATAATCTGTTTTTGTTTTCAAATCGGAAAAAATACCTTTTCCCCCCTGTAGAAGATATCCAGAGGAATTGAAGATCAAGGCTAGAAAAGCTGTTTGGAGAGCAGAGGCCAGCATACTTAGTATACATCCAGGGAATGCTTCTGAACTTTAATGGGTGTCCAGATAGCCCAGGGATCTTGTTAAAATACAGCTTTTAATTTAATAGGATGAAGGTGGGGCCGTGGGTTTACATTTCTGATGAGTTCTTGGGTAACGATGCCTGGTCACAGAAGACATTGACCTGCAAGGACCGAAAGCATGCCTTTGAAAAGATGCCCTATCAGAAGACTCCGTATTCTCTTTCCTCTTTGGGGGAGACTTGTATAGTAACATCACCATTTCCTAATGCTGGAAGGTTAGTTAGGGACAGCATTTATTTTATTGCTGTGTCTTTTTAAAATACAATTCTGATGAGTGAGGGGGTGGGTGGTTATTTGTATCCTAGTGGGGACAGAGTGGGAAATAAACATAAAACCTGAGCACACACGATTTGTAATAAATAGGCTAATCACGTTTTATAGCCTTTCAGGACTTCTCAGCTCTCTTAGATCAGCTACTGCTGCAGCATCAGAAGGGAGCCTTGAGTATTGAGATGCTCCTAAGACTTTTTGGATCTGTGGGGACTCTGCTGGAGACCTCTCTAGGTGCCCAGGATGGAAACCTGCTGTCCCCATTCCTTTTTATCCGTCTGCCCTTGGGAGGAAAGGCTGGAGGTGGGAGATGAGGGAGTAGCAAAAGTTTACAGAATTATTGCCCTACCTGGTGGCCATAGTCCTAAACAGCGGCTTTCCCAGTGTCCTGCGAGAAATCTCAGCTCAAGCTCCATGGGAACCAAGGGAGGTTTTAGATTCCTCAGTTGGGGGGACCTTCTGTAGCAGTGTGACCAGATGTGCCCCACTCTGCCCTTGCCAGAGAACCATGCATCAGTTAGGTGGGGAACTTGACTGCAGTTTCCCTGATTAGCCCACCCTTGTTTCAATAGAAAACTAAGCATATATGGGGCTAATGAAATACATCATGGCTAACTTTGCCTATTCTGTGAGATCTGTGGGAAGGCCACTGGCTTCATTTTATCAGTGAGGGTGTGCTCATACAGGGGAACACACATGGGCCCCCATACACTTACACTCTCTGACAAAGATAAGATTTAAACAACGCAATGTTTCCGATTTGGAAAAGAAAAATGGCTTCAGGGACAGTGGGGCAGATTTAGATCTCTGGCCTTCGGGCTTGCAAGTGGATGGAGGTCGTGCTTGCCAAAGTATTTCATGTTGTTGGAGCTAGGGATGTGTAAGTTGTGCTCTTTGTGTGTATGGCATTTATCACCTTGTGTGTCCCAGGCCGCTGTGTTAACCGACTGGTGTTGTGTCACCGTGTCTTGAGCATTATTTTCTTCCAATTTACCTTGTTTTCTATTGTGAGGAGGAACAAAGGAGACTGTTGCAGATGAACTAGGTATGTGTTGCGGTGAGCAAGAATGTCGTTACTGACTTGGCCTGTGTTTGTGTCATCGAATTAATACATTTGCTTTCAAGTTATAGAAAGCAATATTATTTGGCTATCAGTATGTAATACTGTCAGTGCAGTAGTTGTCCATATAGACAATCCCCAAGTATAGATAAACAAAGGACATTTTTAGACTCAGAGCTTTGTCCTGTTGGGTCAAGAGATCCTTAAGAAAAATAAGCTAACAGAGATCAACTGGGTGCTGAGCTTGAGTGGCATTATGCAGGCTTTGCTTTGGCTGTAAGAGCAGGGCTTAACTTGCTTATCTCCCCAATGCTATGTCCCATGGTCTGGATACTGCCTTTGTCCATGGGATGGAAGCTGCCTGTGTCATTTCTTGGAACTTTGGATGTTGTAAAGTGTGGGTGGAGCTTGAGGACTTGAACGCAGTCTGAGAAGCAGGCTTCCCCATAGTGCCAGCTCTGCGGTTACCTACAGAGAGGCTCTGTGTCCTGAATCCAGTGGGGAGACAGACCTTGTTAGACTTTCCATGCCTCCCCGGGATGTTGAGACTTTGGTCCTTTCACTTTCTGAAATGCCCCTCTCCTGCCCTGCTGGGAGGAAGAAACAAGGACTCAAGTGAAGACAAGACTTGGCATTGTAGACCCTCCTAACAGAATATGAGAGCTAGCTGTCTTCTGGGGAATAGACTATGCCATCCACTGAAATGGGACCATTGCATTGTTCAGCCAACCTGAATGCCTTCTCCCCCGGGGTTAACGATTCATGTCCATAGACTGGTCATAGTCCTGGCCCTGTGACCTGGGATGTAGCCTGTGGCCCATCTGTGCTGCCTGGGCCCAGGTTATAGTAGTACAATTAAAGTTAGTGGGGCTACATAGGCCAGTCCAGCTCCAGGCTGCCTGCAGAACCTGCCGAGTCCTTTCCAGAGGTCTGGCCATGACCCATGAGGCCAGGTCTTCTTGTGGAATGAGGACTGTCTATCTGTCTATTTCCTTGGAGGTAGTTCCCCCTCCAGAGCATGGTGGATCTTTTACTGAGGTGACTTCTTTCCTTCCCGTTTCAAATAAATAGAATTTCCTTTGGTGGTATGGGCACAATACCTTTTTTTTTTTTTTTCTGGAAAAGCTGGTGAATTTTATTTACTACCCAGTTACCACCTTTCCTTGATTTAAAACTCTGACACAGAGTAACAAGTTTCAAGTGCACATAGAAAATATTTGGAGAGGCAATTGTTTGGGTTTCGGGGAACAGATGAATAAGAACAATGAATGTATAAGATACATGTATAAAGAGGCCATGAGGAAACCTATTGCTTTGTATACTAACCTAAAAGGGGGAAATACATATTTATAGTATGGAAGAGAATCTAGTGTTTCAGTTTCTAATATTTAGATAGATAATTAGTTACATAATTAATTTATATTCTTTTCCTTACTTGTATCCTACAGCAAGATGAAAGCAGTATTTTAGAACCTTAAAATATCATATCATACACAATAATGCAGCGCAGTATATGTACCGTCTAGGGGACTCTCAGCTGCTCTTTGTAACACTCTCTCTCCAGATCTGTAGGTTTCTGGGTTGAGATGAGCTGCCACTGGTAGAGCCGGACACAGAAGTGTGAGTAGACCTCATTTCTAATCCGTGATGTGTTTATACTTTAGCCTGTAACACACTCTTTCACATACTGACAAGTGTAGTTTTTGCCTGCCTCATGTCTTGGGATGTTTAAAAGGTGGTACCCTGTAGAGGAGATTTCCTGGAATGAGTGACAACTGATGGGCCTGAAAGGATGAATCAGAATAGAGGATGCAGTAGGTACTGTGTGATGCCAGCAAAGGCAGAGGGGGACAGC
This sequence comes from Peromyscus maniculatus bairdii, assembly GCF_049852395.1. NCBI lineage: Eukaryota > Metazoa > Chordata > Mammalia > Rodentia > Cricetidae > Peromyscus > Peromyscus maniculatus. Next base: position 37,908,152 of record NC_134872.1, read on the forward strand.
GGGCAGCAGCTGTGCTTGGTGAAGGGGAGTTAGATTTGTGCAGCTAAGCAGGGGAGAGCAGGAAAAGGAGGCTGGGAAATGAAGTGGGGACGAGTTCCAGAAGGCATCCCATTGCATGGCATTACATCCCAAGGAGCTGGAACGTTTTCTTGTAGATGACCAGCCATGGAAGTCCATGAGCAGGTAAATACAATGGTTACTATGTGCATGGTATTATTTCTAGAAGGCTTTGTACGTGGATAAGTCTTGGGACTTACTGTGGGGTCATGTCTGGACAGTGAGGAGGTCAGCATGGAGGACAGGGAGGAAAGGGGAGTGGAGAGAGGCGTTTTTGTGGCATTGTCAGAACCTGAGGGTGGAATGGCGAGGCAAGATCGTGGGACCAGAGGTGTGTTCTTTTGGGAGATGGAGCGTGTGTGAGCGGATGGAGAACATGGGAAGAGAAAACGGAGCGGGGAAGGTGAAGTGTCTCAATCTAACTCCGTGGTGTTTTAAGTGCATGTGGGCTGAGAAGTTAGGGCGGCTTACCGGAAGGCCGCTGTAAGATCCTGACATGCAGGAGGAAGGTGGGCATAGGAGGAAGGATTTGGGGATCCCCAGCAGATGGGTGCTGGTGAAGATAACAAGGTTGTCCGGGAAGAGCGAGACAAGGATGAGAAGCAGGCCTGGAATGTTTGGGGCAGTGAGGGGGGATCCGTGTAGAAAGGAGGATGATAAGGGAGCTGGAGAACTAAGAGGCCTAGACGCTTGGGTCCAGGGCCAGACGCTCTTGTCCACTTGTGTGCTGTGACGACACGATGTGGTGGTGCATGAATGGGCAGTGGGGTGAAAAGTGATTGGGTGTGGTGAAGTGGAACTGGGGAGCTCTCATTTCTGAGGGAAACATCTCTAGAGGCAGCTCTCAGAGGAGGATATGGGGGGGCTGTGCCCAAGGTGTTAGGAGTGCATTCCTCAGCAGTGAAGAACGCTCGCTCCTCTTGCTCCCCCCTTTTGGATCTTCCCCTTCTCTCTCTTTTGCAAGCAAAGGGAGCTTCTAAAAGCAGTCATAGAGCTGTGTATGGTATGAAAGGTAACAGATAGGTGTTTTATAATTAGTGACTTTATGAAAAAAAAATCTGCATAAACCCCTTTAGCGTAAATCTCTGTCATACGTTCTATAATTTAATTAGAGTATTTGAGAGTCATTTTGATTCAGAAGTAATTGGGTAAGGCTAAGTCACTAGAAAAAAAATTAGTGAACTTGTCTAATTGTGGAGAATTTAAAATGGATTTTTAAGAACTATTTTCAAGCCTGGCAATGGCGGTGCACACCTTTAATCCCAGTACTTGGGAGGCAGAGGCAGGCGGATCTCTGTGAGTTCTAGGCCAGCCTGGTCTACAAAGCAACTTCCAGGACAGCTAGGACTATTATTACATAGAGATACCCTGTCTCGAAAAATTGAAAAAAAAAAAAAAAAAAAAAAAAAAAGAATTCTTTCCAAACTAAACAGACTGGCATCCAGGAGTGCCAGGATATGATACTGACACTTGGTGACAGAATACCCTTGGAGGGATGTTAGGCCACAGGTCATAACCCGGGAAGTAGGTTCTACTCTTCCTTGCTTTGCAGAGAAACAAAGGACAATAGCACATTATACAAAACCCACGACTGGGTGGTGGGGCTGACCCGTCCACGCAGGAGATGTGTATGCATAGCCATTGCCCTATAAAAAGCTCCACTTAATGACAGTCATTGAGTGTGAATTCCAAGGTCTCATCAACTCGAAAATATTTGTGAGATTTATACATGTGTATGTCGAACATCTATTTTTATCTATCCTGCATATACACACGAGTCTCCAGGCCCAGGGAAGTTTATGTGTATGAAGCACATAAACTTGAGAGATTTATTGTCAATGTTAAAAACTCTGAATAACGTGGTGGTTATACTGGGTCCAAATATTGTGGGCTGGTGGAATTCTAATTAACAGGCTTCCCTGTGCGTGGATTGTCTGCAGGTCATTGTCATTTCGGGTTCTACTTCTTTATCCATATTTACCATGTATAAAACACACTGCCTATATATTTTCCCTTAATTATTTGTATGCCCATAAAACCACTAATTTGACAAGTTTTATGGTTGACGAAAATGGCAACAACTGTTTGTCACAGCTGGCCACCTGTATTGTAATACCTAAATGTAACTCTATTAATAACTACTACAACGATGACGGTGCAGCAGTAAACCTATCAACACCGCCCCACGAAAGCCACCTGAAACCTGTGGAAGGTGTCTTTAAATGTAGCTTGTCTTGGAGCAGCGTCTCCCATTCCTTATACAGTCAGACTGTCCTCTCAGCGGAGGACCGATCCTGTACGAATGTGCAGCTTCGGCAACGCGGGAAAGCGTCAACGGGCTTCGTGTCTGTCATGAGATAGTTTGGTAAAGCAAAATTAATAGATTCTTGGCATAATGGACTGTGACAAATTGAAACAGATGTCAGAAATAACCATAGCTGCTTTCTTTAAAGATCTTTGAGAACAAGACAAATTAAATTTTAAGGAAGATTTAAAAAAAAAAAAATCCACTCGGCAGGCAAAATTTCAGAGAGGCCCCGTTTGGTAATTGGAAAGACAAGGACTTTGGAGCCGACCTGTAGGAGATCAGACTCTGACGTTCCCTGTGTTAGCTGTGTTTTCTTAACTCACCTTACCTCTCGGAGCCTCGGTTCCCATGCCTCTCTGTGAAGTAATACTGCTACTGATTTGCTAAAAGGATTAAATGAGGTATGTGTTAGTAGGTTGGCACGCAGTAGGTCTTCCAGATGACAAGCTTAATAATGGTTCTAGTTGGACTAATGCTGCGTCTGAATGACATTTAGAGGTGCTGTGTGAGACATTACATTTTTATCTCTTTTAACTGATCCCCCCCAGCCCCCTAACCCCCCTACCCCCGCTCCCGCCTCAAGTCTTGGCCAACAGTTTCTTCCATTGAGAGTAGGGTTTTCTTAGGCTTCTCAGTCAGGTGATATTGAAGCCATAAACACCCCACAGATGTCAGTGACTAAGGCATTGTTCTATACCACAACAGTGGTGGGTCAGTTCGTCTACTGCCCATTCTTTTCAGGCCACACTGGCAGGTGAACCTTCTTTTGGAACATGCCGTCCTGTTGGTAGAAGAGGAAAAGGAGCTTTGTCAGGCTGTGGCACATGACATGCTGCTCCTATTCCATTAGCCTACTAAGCCCTACAGACCAGCCTCACCCAGCAGTGTAGACTGAAAAATGTCTCCTTCACCCAACATAGCAGTAGATGGCACCAGCCGGCATGCTGTCCTCTTAGGGACAGAGGCATGGCAGGTGGTGATATGGCTTCCCAAGCCATTTCTTGGCATTTTCCATTATTATTATTATTATTATTATTTTTGGTTTTTCGAGACAGGGTTTCTCTGTGTAGCTTTGTGCCTTTTCCTGGAACTCACTTGGTAGCCCAGGCTGGCCTCGAACTCACAGAGATCCGCCTGGCTCTGCCTTCCGAGTGCTGGGATTAAAGGCGTGCGCCACCACCGCCCGGCTTTTCCATTATTATTAACTAGTATTTTTAAATTATATTACAGCACATTTCAAAAGAGCATAGAGAGCTCTCGCGTGATGTGTTCTTCTATACTATAAAATATCTTTACATTTTGGTCTGTGCTTCTGTTTTTACTGAAGTTTATCACAGCTTTGAATATCACTGGTAAGAAGAGGATTGATTGGAACACACATGCATATATATATATGCGCACACACAATAATAACAACAAAAACCAAGTGAAGTGTTTCTATCCAAATAGACAAGGTTTTCTTGAGATAAGCTAAAATAGTAGGGGGATTGTTTTATTTAGAAGTACGCGGTTATTTAGTGTTTCATACTTAACCAGTTTACTCCCACCTTGTATATGGCTTAATACTGTATATTCAATTATGCCCTGACTGCTAAATGAATCGGCTAGTTTTTCATGTCATAGGGAAACTAAAATTAATTCATAAGCAAAGAGTCAAATAAATATATTAATTGGAAGGGAATCAGTTGGCGTATAGAAAAATGATGTTTATTGCTACTTTTAACTTGACCTGTATTCCTTGAACCTGGCTTTGATCTTTGAAAATCTTTCAATAGCAAAAGAGGCTATGTGAACCAGAGATAAGCAGAGAATAACTGCCCACTGACGTGGTGAGTGAGAGAGTGTTCCCGTGGCCTCCAGGTAGAGGAGATGAAGGAGTCCCCTGGGATTTAGTGTGGACTGAGCCTGTGTTTACCTTTGCTGCACTTTCTAAAGTTCTGAGCAGGTGAAGATCTGTGTTCCAAGTCCCCAGAAAATGAATAAATGCAATCAATGCCTTCTGAAAAGGGCAATTTTCCTTTCTCTGTTTTATTACTTTTAGTAATAAAAGTTTTGTTTTATTACTTGGAAATATTCTCAGTGCTGTTGGAATAATACCATTAAGTCTGTAGCAGGAAGCAGTACACAACAGCACTGTGAAACATTTAAATGGTGTTTAAACTCTGTGAGACTAGAATAAGGTAAAAATGTAAAATAAATAGTTACAAACAGAGTTATTTCTTTCTAGTCTGTGTGAGCATTGAGATACAATGTTTTGAACTGGCTGCCATTGCTGTAAAGTATTTGAAAGAAAACCCATTAGATAAGAGTCAAAACTTGAACAGATTAGCTGTTCTTTAATGGGCCCAGAAGATCTTCTGCTACTTCAAAATCATTTTTAATTCTCATTACTTAACTTCCTTGGCTATAAAAACATAAGGTTCTTTGTTTCCACATTTCCAGAACTATGTATCTACCAGGAAGTACTTCTTCTAAGCAATGATCTTTTACATAAAACATTTAAAAAGCTAAGTAAGTTCGAATGGTATATTTCTAGATCACAGGTAGCGATTAATGAAATTAAATGAGCAAACATTTCAGGTGCTTTTGTATCCTGGGTCACCAAATATTTACTTTCTGTTTATTGTAATAGGCTTCTATACAGAATCTTAATAAGCTTGTAAGATACAACCGTGTGTGTGTTTTACTTAGGATTTAAGATCCTAATGGTGTGTGTATTTTTTAGGAAATCATATGTTCATGATTGCGTGAATGTGCAAATAGAGCCGTTTTGTTTTGGCATTTTTGATCAAGTTGCTTTTTTGGTGCTCAGTTGACGAGGCTGGGACCTCCCATAGAGTGCCAAATAGTAGTGGTTGGAGTAGATAATCCTGGGTTTTCTTCTGATCTTGGGGATCAGTTGTTTAGGATTATAATATCATCTGTAGATTTTTCATAAATGCCATTATTCAGGTTAGAGTTCCCTTCTGTTTCATTGCTGTGCTGGAGCGATTTTGTTAAAGACATTTATTCAGATTCTATTGAGATGATCATGTGGATTTTTCTTTATTCTGTTAATGTGGTTTAAGCCAGTAACTGATGGCCATTTGTTGAACCAACCTTGTATTCCTATAACATCTGACTTGGCCATAGTATATAATCCTTATAAATAAATATGTAGCAGAATAATTTTTGCTAATATTTTGTTCAATGACTTTCTTTTTTGAAATATATTTTCCTTCATTTTCTTCTTTAATCGTGGAAGCTCATGATCGCCAGAGACCAAAATAAAAGAACAAGTCTTCTCTACAGAATATGAAGGCTTCATTTCTGTACATATTTGGAATGACTGTCCTTTAAGTAAGGATAATCAAGTCTTAAAATGTGCCTAAGTGTTCAAGCTCAGAACTTTTATATAATGCTCTCCTAAGGAATTTTGACTTGACATATGCTCAAGAAATCCTTACATATTTTTAATATGACACATTTATATTTTATGTCTTGACCTCATGAAAGTCATTCTTTTTCCCTCTACTTAGTTTCTTAATCAGTAAAGGAGATTTAGGGGACCAGTAATTAAATGGTATGTTCATCTGCCTCTATAATGGTACATGATGGGAAGGTACAAATTATTTAGTTAAGTGTGGACATTTAAAAAAAACAATCTCAATTCACAAATTCAAGTGCTTTAGGGCTCAAGCAAGACCAAATACATGTTTGAATCGGTAACACAGTTATTCGTGACTCCCGCTTCCATACATTTAAGGTAAAAACAGACAATACCATGAACAAACAACACAAGCCTCTATTGTCCGGATATATCTGCCTCCTCTACAGGACCAGTCATTCCTGAAGTTCTTGATGTAGCTTATGACCTGAGACCATAGTTCAGCATCACTGTTAGGATGGTCCTTAACTTCTCCATAGCTTTGTTGTTTCATTCGTGAGATGTGGATATTAGACAAGTTGCCAATCTTCCAAGGGATTACATGATGTAATATATAGAAATGACTTGAAACAATCAGGTCCTCTATTAGTATAAGAAATAGTGTTCTTTTTTCTGGGGATCTCCATTTTTTTTTTTAAAGAAGATACTTTTGTGTTCCAAAAGTTTATCAGCCAGCTGCTGAAAATTTCCAGATGACCAGCTAGAAATACCTCCTTTTCATAGGACAAACTTGCTAACACCTGCTGGATCCCTTATCTGGACTTGAATTGTTGCCTGGGTTTTCCCATCGGCCTTCCAGTAAAAAGGACTATTGTCCAGTCTGTTCACCCATGGCTCCCATTAGATATGAGTCCTTGTGACAACCCTGCAATCCACTTCAGAATTCTTACAAACTCAGTGTTACTTTTAATGGTTTTTCTCTGGCTTCCTTGACAGATAATCAGAAGGTCAGAGCTTGTACTTTCTTGGCATCTAAGCATTTGAAATGGTTTGATTTCTGTGGTTTTCTGACCACAGTGTATCAAGCTCTGGCATCTCTAACACTCCACCGGAAGCTTTTTCAGTGCAAGACTTTTATCCACCATCTCTACGGGGTCTTCCAAGTAGCCCGGCCACAGCAGGGCCTGGAGGCTAGCTTTCCAGTTTTTCCGTCAGCGGGACACAGCTACCCAAACTCATGAGTGTCATGTCAGCTTGGTAATACAGATAAGAGAATGAGACCCTTACTTTGAAGGAACATGCGTGCAGTCTTGTTGGAGAGAAACCAGAATCCATGAAACAGCTGGCGTGAAGAACATTAGCTCTTTCTGGAAAGGAACTGAGAAGCCATCTTTCTAGCCCTTCCCCTCCCTTGAACAGCAGAGAAAACTGATACCTAGAACCAAATGCTAAATGCTGTGATGTGGTTCAAGGCTGTTCCACGCAAACTGTTGTTTCCAGAATCAGCTGGCTGTCTGGAGGAAGGGGTCCAGAAATTTGTATTGGGGTCCCAATGTTTATTTACCAGACCTGGGGATGGTAATAGGCTGGAGAGTGATCTCAGAGGTTAGGGCTTATGGGTTATTTTAGATGAAGCCATATAGCTTCGTGGCTTTTGGCAGGGGGTTAGGACCTAGACCACCTGATTCTCAAATGCAGGAGAACTAGAGCTCTTTAAACTCGGCGTGTGTTAGCTGCCTGTCTGTGCTCTCTCTTTTTCTTGTCTGTGCTTCCTTCTTTTTCTTCAGCCCCATCCTTCCCCTCGCAGCCATGTAAATCCCGGGATCCTTAACCTGGAGGCCAGGGAACCCCTCACCCCGTATGCGCACTCTTCTTTCTTCCTTTCCTTTTTGTCTTCTTTGCGGAGGGAGCCTGAAGCTTTCATCAGCCCCCCAGAGGCATCCGTGACCTCTGCTTCTGTGCCGGTGGAAGCTGCTCGGGCAGCAGCCGGTTTCCATTAGGAGCCCGGGCCGAGGTGGAGCTTGGAGAACTCTGAGAACTGGATTCCTTTGTTGGTGTTTCCAGGCGCTGTGGAAATTCAGGGCACCGGCAGGGATGATAGGCAGAGCCATCCTGCAAGGCAGGGTGACTTGATTGTGAGCACACGACTACATCCCTTCCTGACTGCTACCCCAGCAGGAGGCTTGCAGTGATGTGGCTAGAGCATAAACAGGAAGCCAGGGAAACCCCAGAGCCTATAGTGTGTTCTCCTCCTCTGTCCTTTCCATACGCCATGGTGGGAGGCAGGTGGTGGAGATTTGCTTTAATTGCAAATAAGCTGATTGACACAGACCTCCTCAAAGTGAGGCCCAGCAGCTAGAAGAATGCCTGTCTTCTGTGCTTAAAATGAAATTAAGGGCCAGTGTTGGATATAAAGCTTTAGGAACCGGAATGCCTGTAATAAAAGGCATTTTATAAGCACGAATACCATACCCTATCTCAAGGGCCTTTCAAATATTAATTATAGTTACCCCGAGGGTTGCTATTCAGTGATAAACTCATGACCAAATAGCTTTACTTGTCTTTTTTAGAGCTGTAATGAAGCCCTTGATTTCCCCCCCTTCATTATGCAGTATTCAAATTTACCACCTAACAGTTTTAATGTAATTGATGGCTGTGCACTTTCCGTCGCAGTGCTGGGACCAAGGACTTCTTAATGTGGCCAGACAGCAAGAGTCCAGAGTGCACTATTTATCCCCGGGAGTTAGTTGAAAGACAGGGCATGTTGGGGACATTCGGTTAAGTGTGGCCCGTCAGGAGGCCTTATCACGATGACATTCTTTTGGCAAGTGCATATGATAAAGCCAGAGTTAGACTTCAGGGATTTGGGCCTTGTCTGTATTTAGTATCCAGAGACTACCAAGAGTTGTCCTGGGTTAGGGGCTTCCAGCTAGACTTCTTGCAGAAGCTAGATAATTTCGTCATAGAGAGAGAGTGTGATACATGTATATTTGGAAGTTTATTCATTTGCTCATATTTCACCATGCCTCAAAATTTCCAGGGTTTATTTCATGATTTTTAGAAGGACGTGAGTTGTTTTATAAAAAAAAAAAAAAAAATCTATTAATGAGAAGTTAAATTAAGGAAAAAGCTAAGGTGTTTAGGTAACCTGACAAACTCTTTATACGTTTTCTAGGAAATTTGGGGATGAAAAATTAATATATGAAGGGGAGAAATGTCAATAAGGATTTCTTTAAGGCCACTTAAACAAATGTACAGTGTGACATGGTGGCGCACACCTGTGATCCTGATGTTGGAAGGCTACGATAGGCAGATCATAAATTCAAGGCCAACCTAGGCCACTATAGCTCATTCCAGTCTAGGCTGGGCTACATAAGGGAGTCCTAGGTCAAAAAGAAAATAAAACTCCAAAACCTCAATTTAAAAACCAAACAAAACCTACCACATCATTCATATATATATCTATCTATATATCTATATCTATATCTATATCTATATCTATATCTATATATATTTTTTTCCTTTGGTAGGGGAGGGGGGAGTCTCTGTCTTATTTTTTCTCCTAAAAGACAATTCCTTCACAGGCGCTAAGAGTTACTGATGGATGAGAAGGAAATACAGGCTTCCTTGTGGTCAAAACCCTTTATTACAGTCTGATTTCATATTACTATATGTATTGAGATACTGTCTTCTAAATGGGGTTGTGTGAAAATTCAGGAAACATACTCTCACAGCTGACCTTGGGGAGTGCCTTATAGTCAGCATTCAACAGATCCTGAGCATCCTGTCACAATGGTTCTCTACACCAGGAGGTGATAAAATCAGAGTCGCTGTGAGAGGCTGGGTTCCGAATCCAAGTTCTCCTACCTCCCTTTATCCCTGAGTCCAGATGTGAGTAGGACATAGGCCACACATTCCTGACCCAGGTGTTAGAAGAGTCCAGGCTAGGGGGACATTTGGGAAGGCAGATTACAGTACAGTCACCATAACCTTGTCTGGGGAAAGTCCCCTGGGTGAGCATGTGGTTACTGCTGTTTTGAGATACTCTTACTGTCCAGTTTGACGTGGCATGGCTGCCCAGAGAACAGTTCTCTTCCTGTTTCTAGATCTGAGAGAGGACAGTTTGCAGTTGTTTGGAAAGGATGTTAATTTGAGAGAAAGGAGGCTTCTGTATCAAAATAGTTTTTTTTTCCCCTTTAACCCTAATTACCTTGCTTCCTGAGGGTAGAAACTTGAATACCCTGTGGGCTGTAGCTGTTAATGGTTCATGGCTGCTGCTTCAGACCATGGCTCAGGTGGCATTGCTGTGTTCTGAACCCCACTGTTCTTGACCTCTGTGTAGGTCTGAGATCTCTGCTGTTATCCGACTCTTGAACCTCCACCTATCTCAGTCCTGACAACTGTCTGCTGGGGGTACAGATGGCCTGTTCCTCCTGCAGGCAGGGCTTCACTCTGGTCCTCAGCTTTATTCTGGATGTCATCTTAGTTATTTTTTTATTTTTTTATTTATTTTTTTTTTTTGGTTTTTCGAGACAGGGTTTCTCTGCGTAGCTTTGCGCCTTTCCTGGAGCTCACTTGGTAGCCCAGGCTGGCCTCGAACTCACAGCGATCCGCCTGGCTCTGCCTCCCGAGTGCTGGGATTAAAGGCGTGCGCCACCACCGCCCGGCTTATTTTTTTAATTAATTTATTTATTTTACATCCTGACCACAGCTTCCTCTCTCTCCTCTCCTCACCTCCCCTCTGCCCTCCCCAATCCATTCCTCCTCCATTTCAGTTGGAGCTTTTTAGAGACAGGTTTTGTGCCCTGATGAAGACTCTTCTTCCTTTTGTCCCCAGAAGAGGACAACAGATGTTTTATGATCAGAGGTAGAAATATGCAGATTCATTTTCTAATAATTTATTTATTTGTATTTTATGTCCATTGGTGTTTTGCCCCCATGTATGTCTGTGTGTGGGCGTCAGATTCCCTGGAACAGGAATCACAGATAGTTGTGAGTTGCCAGGTGGGTGCTGGGTCATCTGGAAGAGCAGCCAGTGCTCTTAACCGCTGAGCCATCTCTCCAGCTCCAGATTCCTAATCTTTATAAATTGATTGTTTAACCCAGATAGTCTAAGTTATTCCCTTTATGGTGTGTGTCACCTGAGGCAAGCTGATTAATGCGTGGTTTAATTCTGTGTGTGTGTGTGTGTGTGTGTGTGTGTGTGTGTGTGTGTGTGTGTGTAAAACAGCTGAAGGGCAGGAGTTTGTTCATGCTTTCAGAGCCTTTAGTCCATGGCCACTTGGCTGTTTCTGAGCCCGTAGTGAGGCAGTCCTCATGGAGACATAGCAGGGTAAACAGCAGGATGTTTATCTCATGGTAGCCAAGGAGCAGTGACAGGAAGGGGCAAGATAGCACCAAGGACTGTCCCCACGGACATACTTCCTACAGCTAGGCCCCACCTCCCGGAAGTTTCTAGCACTCTCTGAATATTCCCACCAGCTGAAGACCAAGCCCGCAGTAATAACATGAACCGTTAAGGATGAAATTCATCTCCAAAATACCATAAGCAGTAGTAGTTAAGAATGACTAATAATGACCAGCATCTTGCTTTCATTCTCTTTAGTCCTTAGTAGCCAAACACAACAGACATTATTGCTTCTATTGAAGGAATAATACAGACAGGAAAACTGAGGCACAGCTATTTCTGCCCGGTGTGGCATTGGCATTGGTCATGTGCTCTTCTGTGTCATTGTGATTTGGAAGCAAAGCAGGTGTTCTGTCTTCTGTAGGATATTGCCTTTTTTTCCCCCATTTTTTTGAGGGGGGGGTCTTATTTCGAGGCAGGGTTTTTCTGTGGAGCCTGTCCTGGAGCTCGCTCTGAGAACCAGGCTGGCTTTGAACTCACAGAGATCCACCTGCCTCTGCCTCCCGAGTGCTGGGATTAAAGGCGTGTGCCATTACCGCCTGGCTAAAATATCCATTTCTTAAGAAAATGTGAGATTTTTCTTTTCTTTTTGTTAGAGGCTTACTCTGTAGGTGAGGTTGACTTTGGACTCATGGCTTTCTCTCTGTCTCAGCCTCCTGAGTGCTTGGATTAGAGCCTTTTTTTTTTTTTTTTGGTGAGTTCTGGTCTTGGCTGCCTTGCTATGCTGGGTGCTAGAGTACTGTAAGGCCTGCAAGACATGTCTGGGGGAATAATACCACTCAAGAGAAGAGGATGGAGAGTGGATTGGAGTGCACAGTAGTTAAGGACAAAGGAAATAGGACCTCATAGCCAGTAGCTCAGGGGACTCCACAAGCCAGGGATGCTAGTTTTTTTGTACTGTGAATCAGGTAGCATCCTAGTTACCCAGAGCTCAGACACGGCATATGCAGCCATAAGACTTGCTCTGGATCCAGAGCAAAACGAACTTAAAAGGAGCAAAAGCTGGTGAAGGAAGCTGGACCATAGAGAGAGGTTTCAGTAGTATGTGGCAGCATCATGATGCTGTGGAAGCAGGAGTCTTGAAGGGTCAGAAGAAGGTATGCTTCTTATTGTAAAGAATGTCTCATTCTAGGAGCTGAGCAGGGCCTCCATTTCAGTTGGGTCCAACAGATACTGACTGTGCAGTGGGTGGTTAAATCAAATGTGGTAGCAGAGAGAAGCATGTTCAGATAGTGTGTGTCCTCAGGGAATATATAACCTAGCCGAGAACCTTGAAATACGTCTGGTGTTTTCTAGCTAGCATTTCACACCTAGGGATTCTGCATCTAAGATTTCAACCAACCAACTATACATAAAATACGTTTGGAAAAATTAGACTGAACATATGTAGACTTTCTTGTCTCTTCTTGAACAACACAGGTATCAACATAGTATTTACATTGTATTACATGTCATAAGTAATCTAATGATCATTTAAAGTACACAGAAAAGCCACGCATAGGCCTTTTAGATAAGGGATTTGAATATTCACAGACTTGAGCATCCATGGAGGTCTAGGAATCAATTTCCTGCAGGTACCAAGGGACTCTCCTGTAAACAAAACATAATTCCATTTGATACATTAATTTTTTTATTCTTTTAGAGATGTCTACAAGTCCATTTAACTCAGTTCATTCAAAAGCTAAATGGGCATGTCCTGTGTTCTGTCGTCATACTGATCACATAGACAGTAAGCCTCGATGCTTGGCTAGGAGCTGTGTGTCTCTGAGGCACAGGAGGAGTTCTGCTTCTTAGTCAAATCCAGGGGCTGCAGAGGTGCTCTTGTAGAGAGAATTCTCTGAGTGAAGGATTGAAATAATGATCACTTCCTGCTCACAGTATGCAATTTTATTTCAAAATACTAAAAACAAGCCTCCTGTAAGAGCTGCGATTCTGAGGCGATAAAAACATCTGGCTGGAATTCATAGAACTTGACAGCCTGTGTATTGACTTACATACCTTCTGCGTATCAACAGAAACTCCAATCTCCAGGTGTCAAGATTGCAGTCTTTACTAATACAGGATCCTGTCTTAGCCAGGAACTGAGGTTGGGTTGTGAGGCAAGGTTCCTGGAGCTTGCATTCATTATGCATTTGCTAGCTGGTCTGGGTAACTTCCTAGCTGGAATAAGGAAACATCTGTATCTTGCTAATTGAAACATTTATTTCAGAGGAAAAAGGTTTGCAAGGAGCTTGGCTTAGGGACAAAGTGATGTGATTTTGAAGGACAGAGTTCTTGGCCATACAAATAAGAGAAGAGAAATTTCGAGAGCTGTATTAGAGGGCCACTAAAATCACCATTAACTAGATGTCCATGGTGTCGCTGGAACCACTGTGGGTTCATCTGCTTTCGGTGACTCTTGAGGACTTGGTAGCGTTAGGTATCAAGTGAAAACTTGGGCCTTGCTGGTTTCTGATATCGGAAGATCCCGTGGTGAGGTGGAGTAGTAGAGACATGGGGTTTAGGTAGCCGCTAGACCCTTTCCACATTTGCTCCGCTTTCCAGACCTCCTAGTTTGATTAGCACAGGAAGAAGGAAGTAATTAGCTCTATTAGCTTCCTATTGCTGCTGGAAGGAATCATCACAAAGTCTGTGGCATAAACCGACGCAAATTTATCATCTTGTAGTTCTGAAGACAAGAAGTTGGAAGTGTATCTTACTGGGACCCTTTCAAAGTGTCAGGATGTAGGAGACACTTGACTTCCTTGCTGTGTCTTTTGTCTGCACTTGCCACATTTTTAAAATCATGGTCCGTTCCTCTGTCTTCCTCACTCTGGCCTGTGCTTTCTAGCCCTCCTGTGTTCTTTCTTCTTTTTTTTTTCTTGTTAGGACCCTTGTGATTACACAGAGTGCACCTGGAAACCCCCCAGCTCAAGATTCTGAACATAATGACATCTGCAGGACTCCCTTTCCATAGGAAGGCACACATTCTTGGGTTCTTGGAATCCAGAGGGGGACTCCCTTGGGGAACCATTCTTCTTCCTACCACACAGACATATTGTTGATAGCTCTGTGTGACCCATTCTTCCCTCTCTGGGAAGAAATATTGCCAGGACATTAAATCCCCTTTATTACTCATGGGGGACCTTCAGCTTCCCTGATCCAGCCTCTGGTGTTCCAGCAGGAGGTGATTAACAGGAAAAGGGGAGAAAACCAGGCAAGAGCCACGCAGTGGGAGGCAGTTTTACCTCCATCTCAGTTCAGGGATGTGGAGGGGAAGATAATCAGGCTTCCAGCAGCAGAGCTGCAGCTATTGGAGACGGTCACTTAAGTTTTTCCTCCCTTGGCCACACCATCTTTGATGCAGAGGTATTTAAGTTCAGGAGGCAAGCCTTTCTTCCAGCCCTGGGAAGTTATCTGAACACTCACGAGAAAAGAAATTCCTCCACACAACTTGACAGGGACCTGACAGTCTTCCTTGTTCTGACTGCAGAAGCCCTAGGAATCTGTACTCATTATCTCAGTGATGACATTTTAATTGTCACTGTATTAGATAAGATATCTCAGCTTGTAGTTGGGGAGCTAATTGAGGATAAGGCACAGTTGGGAGAACAAGCCAGTGACACTCCAGGCACATCTTCAGCCATCAGCTCTAGTGACTTTGTGTCTCTGTGTTGATTGGACAGAGACATCCATGTCATCAGAAGGAACTTATCTGGCTCCTGAAGACATGTAGGTTTTTGTGGTCCACTGTCATGCTAGAAGTGCACTAGCCTGCTTCTCAGACAGACTTTAGACAACCTGGAGTCAGTGTTTTTAAACACTGGCCCGTGTCTGCACAAAGAACCTGAGCTGTTTGGTGATATTGGTGTGTCCAAGTAGCCACATTGCCCTGGGCCTGTCCTCCAGGCACTAAAGTGTTCTGACAGCACCACGCCTTCAAAAAACACAGAGCATCTTAGAGAGAAGATGGTAATGGGGACACTGGGACTATATTCATTTGAGACACTGCTGGATAACTATATGGTACTTTAGCCAGTGCCTGCAAAGAACAGTTAAATTCAGCAACATTTATAAAATACAGAATTTGAGGTTCTCCTTTAATTATGCTGAAATATACACCATTATTTTCCCAACTAACAAATTTCTTTTTTGGGTGGGGGGAGTATTGTTGCACTGTCTAGAAATAGTGTGCTTTTTGGTCTGATGGTATTTAAGGAGTAGAAATGTTTATCCTACAAACTCATGCTTGTGCTGTGTGCAAAAGTTTATAGTTAAAGAATCTTCATAAGGTTGGTTGTGGTGGAGCAAGCCGATAGGATTTGCTGAAGGACCACAAGTTCGAGGCCAGCCTGGGAGGGAAAAAAAAAGAGTCTTCATAGGATGTTCTGAGAAACAGCAAACAGCCTGGAGAATAGGTTGGCTTCCTTAGTTCTCATGGCTTCCAGAGGAACAAGGGTGATACTGTTACCCCTCAGAGCTTGTACTGGGTGCATGGTGGCATGATCCTGTTGCTTAAGTGGATTTTGAAATAGTTAGATGAGGAGGACAGGATGCTTGCCATGGTTTACCCAATCTTGGGGTTTACATTAGAGATGACCCCTCAGAAGACTTTATATTGATATATATATTGAAAGTTTGGTCCCTAGTTAGTGATGTTAACTGGTGATTGGATCTTGAGTGATAACTTTATCAGCAGATGAATCCACCGATTGATTGATAGCCGAAGAGGCAGGTAGGAGGCGGGGCCTATTGGAGGAAGAAGCCATCAGGAGTGTCCCTTGGAGGGGTATATCTTGTTCCAGGATCCTTCCTCTCTTTCTGCTTCCTGGTTGACCTGTGCTTAGCAGCTCTCCTCAGCCCTCTGCTGTGCTGCTCGGCTTCACACAGAGTCTATGGAACCAAGTGACCTCAGATTGAAGAAGACTCTGAAAGCGGGAGCCTGAAGAAGTATTTCCTTTATTCCGAGACAGGCTCTCAGTATGTATAGCTCTAGCTGGTCGGAAGCTTGCTATATAGACCAGGCTGGATTTGAACTCACAGAGATCCTTCTACCTCTGCTTCTTGAGTGCTGGGATTAAAGCCATGTACCACCACACTTGACCCTTTCCTCATTATTTACTTACTTATTTATTTTGGGGGTCAGGTATTTTGTCATAGCTGTGGAAAACTAACTTACCTGAGAACCTTGCATTTTAACTCGGACCGTAACCTGAATCAGTTGACAAGTTCTTTCCCCAAACTTACCATCCAGCAAGAGTGATGATTCCTTTCCCAGGTCATTCTTGTGAATGGAGCAAAGAGCTCTCTGCTCTGTTTACCTCTAGAGGGTTGCAGTGATAATTCTTTGGAATGTTGTATTTGCTTAGAGCGAATTCAAGCCTGTAGAGCAGCGTTCCTATATTTAAATGAGAACGTCGTTACCCATCAGGCTTCCTGCTGTCTTACTTACCCTCTTCTCCATGTGACCCAAAGGTGGACATTGCCATTTGAGTCCCAGTTTCTAAAATCTCCCTTGATTCTCCAAGGTCAGCATTTGTGTTGCCAGGGGAAACAAGGTCCGTAGAGCTTTTGGGGGCTTTGTCCTTGGCTTCATCCTGGTTGTTGAGTCTTCAGAAGGACTCGCATATGTGTGTGTTATTGGAAGCATTTGGCTTGCTATCTACCCCTGGGGCTCAGAGTTCAAAGACACGTTGAGCTTTAGCTTTTTCTCCCAGGTGTAATGAGATAAGAGCCATGCTAAATCAGAGTGTTGTAAGCAAGATGCTAGGATGTGTAAACTTTCTTTAAGATACTTATCTGTTAACAAGCTATTTTTCAAGTCGTCTCATCTCTCCATGCTGTGTGGATCAACTGTGAAAACAGTGTTCAGCCTAGCCTAAATATAAGCATGTGGAAGTGGGGGCATGCTGTCGTATTAGCATAGCTGTTTCTCCATCAAGGAGCTTTGTGGTGGGTGTGTGGTAGGTGAGAGGTTAGGGTTGGAAATACAGGCTGGGAAGGGGTGGGCCAACTTCCTTACAGAGGGCACAAGGAGAGCCAGGAACCTGTGATGGGAAGAGAGTAGGAGGGAGAAGATTCCAGAAACCCAGGAAGTGGGAATTTCTCTAGAGGGAGGGGTCAACAGTGCAGTGCAGCAGCCACCCAGCCCCATGAGATCTGTCTGGACTGTGTGCTGAGTTAGGTGGCTAAGCTGGAGTCTGTGGTAGATGCATGTGAGGATGTCAAGGCTTAGAACGATGTAGTTGTCCACAGCAGGACCCTGGTAGTGGCCTTCCTTCTAGAGTTGGTCTAATCTGTGGGACATGAGCTCTTCTGGTAAGTACTTTAATAGCATCATTGGCCCCCTTATAGCTATGGGTCCCACACCCATGGATTCAGTCAACCTCAGATCGAAAATAGTGCTAAAAATGCATCCATGCTGTACAGGCACAGACTTTCCTTGTCATTATTTCCTAAGCTACACAGCACAGGCATTTACATGACATTTACATTGTATTTGGTATTGCAAGTAATCTTGAGATGATTCCAAGCACACGGGAGGATGTGTGTGGGTTGCGTGCACGAACTATGCCATTTTATAGAAGGACCTTGCTTGAGCTTCTGCAAGTTTTGGTGTCTGACGGGAGGTCTTCGAACAAGTTTCCCAAGGCGCTACAATGATGTAGCACAGAGCTTCCTATTTTCCATAATTTAACAATTTCTCTTTTCACTCCTCTTAGTTATTCCTGAAGAAAAATATTTCACAAAAACTTTAATATAACACTTCACAGTGTTTCGCTGCAAAAAAAAAAAAAATGATTCTCATGCAGAGGCCATCTGACACCAGCCGTTCAGTCACAGGCAGTGGCCTTTGAATATTAGGCATCCATGATTATTCTTTCAAGTTTTCATTTCTGTGTATAACATGTGAGCTTGTTTTTTATTTAAGGTTCACATTTCAGCCATTTGCCTCTAGCTTGGTTTTACTTGATGACAGAACACGTTTTGTTGAACTTGAGGGTGGACAGAGAACATGCAAGCTATGCGTATGAATTCACTCAGGCTGTCATAACTAAGCATTGCAGACGGAGTGACTTCAGCGACAAGTGTTTATTGTCTCATAATCATAGAGACTGGAAGCCTGAGATCAGGCTCTCAGCAGAGTTTGTTCCCTTTGAGGACCATGAGGAAGAACCTATTGACATTTTTCTTCTGTCTCTGGTAGCTGCTTGGTCCCTGGCTTGAGGATGCATCATTTGGAACTCTGCCTTCACGTCTGCCTGAAAGTAGAATTCCAAATGATGCCTCCCCTTTCCCAGGGTTCCCCTTACTTATTTTTATTCTCTCAAAGTATGTACATGTATGTAATATATACTGTTCATACCCAACCCCTGCTACTTTCCTCTTCCTTGTCTCCCTCCTTACCTTATGCCCCCTATTAATGAACCCTGAGTTCATTGAGTGCTACCCATTTGCACATGGGTATATGGCCATACCCTACAAATAGCCACATCCCCGAAGGATAGTGACCCTTCCTCAGAAGCCATCAATTGCCAATAGCTCCTCTGTGATATAAGAGCAGGGCCTCAGGGCCCCTCCCCTATCTATGCTGGAAATGTGACTGGCTTGATCTTGTACCGATCCCATGCAGTTAACCCCAGCTGCTGTGAGTTGATGTGTGCAGTAGCCATGGCGTGGCCCCAAACCAGCATTTCACGTCTCTTCTGCCCACCTGCCAGCTTTTCCCATTCTCCCCTCTCCTCTTCCTCAGAGTTCACTGAGCTGGAAGTACTGGGGGTTAGGGCTTTAACATACACATTTTTTAGAGGGTGGGATTATAGAACTCAACCCGCCAGATCATGGTAGACTACAGTATGGTATCGTCGTGTGAGGCTGAAGTTAGGGAATTTATTATCCTCAGTGTTTGAACTGTGAGCGTTAAAGCACATTTTTTATTTTGGAAAAAAAACCCATCTTGTAGTGAAGTCCAACAACGGTTTCTTTATATTTTAATATTTACTTGATTATTCATGCCAGTTAGGGCAGGAACAGAAACGGAGAACAAAAGGATGCAGCTAAGTAAAGATGATGTCAGGAAGGGGAAGTGAAAGCAAAATGCCAGTGGTGAGACGTGAGCCACAGGAATGGCGATCCTGAAAGTGTGCTTCAGATGGATTTTTCTGAGTGCATAAGATCTGTGACGTGCGCCGAACACACTTCACCGTGATAAGACCAAGCAGTTCAACGTTAGTAATGCGGTAGATGCTCAGCTCTCCGGGCATGAATCTTACAGTTAATAACAAGGAAACAGATACAGCTGTCAGAATTACACAAGACGGTGTTCAGTGCATACCTCCCTCCCTAGTCTGAGGTGGGCCCATCTTAGGGTTACAGGCTTTACCTCCTGGTATATCCTAGGCAGTGAGCCTGCCTAGCCTGGTTCAGAACATGGCTCTCTGCCTGCCTCCTCCATCTGCAGCATAGTCCCTCAGAGGCCAAGAGGTTAGTTAGAGGACAGTCTGAGCACTGACCTGGGAGGCCAATGTGTCTCACTCTGTGGTTAAAGTGGGAGTGGCTTTGCTAGCCATCTATCTCCTGGAGCAGAGATTTCTTTGTTTATATTTAGTAGTCAGTGTTAGAAGGGATAAAAATAAGTGACAGTTGTCGCTGAGTTGAGCAAGATGGGTTCACAGCCAGTGTGACCTGCAGATCTCCACATCTGTGCAGGGTGTTCTTGACTATATCCTCCCTGGGACTCTGAAATGGGCAGTGTCTTCATGGGGACAAGCTGATTTGCAGGGTAGGTGGAGGAAGGAAAAGCGCAATTGCGTTTTCACGGAAGTGTCAACCCGTTTACTTCAGGATTTTGCATTTTTCTCAGACCCTTCTTTGGCTGCATCCCTTGTACTTCATACCAACACCAGTGCTTATTTATTTATTTGTTTTGCATGTGCATGTGTGTGTAGAGTGCATGTGCATGCCTGTTTATACATTTTTTTTTTTTCACTGAACCCAAAGCTCAGTAGCCAGTTTGGCCTGGAATCTCTGTCTCTTCCTTCAAAACTCTGGGGTTATAGGCCACTGTCAAGCTTTTACATAGGTTCTGGGCATCCTGACTCTGCTTCTTACCCTTGAGAGGCAAGCACTTCATCCATGGACTCACCTTCCCAGCCCTGCCACCTTCAAAACGAGATATTTCTGTGGACCATGTCGTCTGTGCCGTTTTCGGGCAGGAGGCAGAGCCTGAAGGTTTTATCCCCTTAGCTCAGAACTACTGAAGACGGCGTGTCCCCTGCAGATGAGTCAGTGGTGAAGAGGCTGTGTGCTCAAGTGTGGTCTGTCTCCTTCAGTTCTCGGGAGTCTGCATTCCCAATGCAGTGTGATGGAGCCTTCTCATTCACAGATGGCCTAGTGGGTCACACACAATGAACATTTTAGGCCCCGCTCACATGATATGCTCAGGATTCGGAGACATAAGCCCCTTCCCCTTCTCTTCTCCTTCCATTTAAAAGATCTGCTAGATTTTTCTTATCAGCAATGTTTGTTTTTAAAAAACATTCTATAGTTTACATACCTGTCGTTCCAGCATTTTGTGCACATTTTGTTTCTCTTAAGAAGTGGATGTGTGTTAGTAGACCCTTGCAAGAAGAAATTTAGCCTTAAATCACAGCACATTTCAAGTCAAATGTTGTAATGTGACGGTTCCTACAAGGTGCAGCCATTTCAAGTACATGTTTGGCTTCTTAACCTACAGTGTGCTAAAGAGAGCTACTACCTGAGTATGGCTGTATGAAGTTTTCATTCCCGTCACCAGTTTACTGAAAATCAGAGACAGGAGGCTCTATTGTGAAGCAGATCTTGTTTATTAAAATAACCAAGTTAGCAGGCAGGTTCAGCAGAGGTAACAGTTGGGGATCCGAAAGACTTGACTGAAGAGGATCTTCAGCGAGTAGATCTCCTAGGTGTTAAAGATAATGACTTCATTCAGCAAATCTTGGTTGAGCCACCACTATGAACTGACACTTGTAATTACGTGACATAAATGAGTGCAGGAGAGGTGGCAGGCAGCAGAGGATCTTAGGAGCTACGGCCAATTAGGATCAGTCAGAAATGAAGATAAAGCATTTTTTAAAAATGATTGTGTGTGGAAGAGTGTGGAAATAGAACTGATGATTAGGATTCAGCTTACAGCCTTTCAAGAGTGCGTCTGCAGGGTGAATGATGAAGGGTTCAGGGGAATCGGCGTCTGAGCAGAAATGAAAGGCAGTGTGAGTCTGTCTCTGTTATGAACAAGAAAGTTGACCTGGGGCATAAACATGACTGCTCCAAAAAAAAGTGATGTAGTTTCTGAAAATGCTCAGATTTCTGGCTTCGAACAATTACAGCGATGATGTTTTCACATCTGTGAGTCAGACGGTTTTAATCTGCGAAAGGTTAAGTGTTTGACAGTTGCTTATTCTCACATCCATATTAGCTGCTTGGAGTTTAACCTTTAGATGTGCTTAAGCAATCACGCTTTGGAGTGTGTGTGTGTGTGTGTGTGTGTGTGTGTGTGTGTGTGTGTGTGTAAAACCACCCAAACAAATAGTCTAATAACTAGAAATCCTGAAACCCAGGAGTATTTTCCCCACTTGTTATAAATTTCCCCGGTTACCCCCTTTCTTCTTTTCTGTCCGGGTATATCTTAACACTCACTTTAGTATCTAAAAGAAGCAACTCTACAATTAGAGCATTGAAGGCATTCACAGCAATATAAATGTCAGGACAGGATGATTCTTCTACCTCAGTGCCTTGCAGGGCTTTAAATGAGGGAGTATGACTGCTTGATACAAAGAAGAGAAATGGGGTCTTTTTTTTATCTTTA
The DNA here is from genome assembly GCF_049852395.1 of Peromyscus maniculatus bairdii. Taxonomy (NCBI): domain Eukaryota; kingdom Metazoa; phylum Chordata; class Mammalia; order Rodentia; family Cricetidae; genus Peromyscus; species Peromyscus maniculatus. The sequence continues at coordinate 37,930,116 of NC_134872.1, forward strand.
CCTCAGTATATGAGAATAAATATGAATTTTAAACTTTGTAGAGCAAAGAACTCATATCTTGAGATCGTAGTTGTTATAAAAGAAGGAAAATAAACCACAGGCTTTCTGGCACTCTGTTCAACTTTTAATTGCTTCTTGAGTAATTTCAAGGTAGTATTCACAGAAAGCATTGGACTCAATGCATTGAAATTCTCTGCATCAGGTGTTCGTTCTAACAAGGCACGGTTAGGAAACAGGAAAGACTAACCACAAACTGTTGAACTGTGACCCCATGACCTCATAAGCCACACTGTTCTCCTCAGTAAAGGGCGCTTTAGCTTGTTCAGGGACTCTGGAGAACTGATTTGTTAAGTGACGCTGATTGCTGGATGTGGAAACGCTAACTATTTTATATCTAATCTTATTTATGTATTTCCATGATACAAGTAGGGGGGGGAGGTAGTGTTTTCCTGTTTTACAAATGAATAATAGGTTAAAAAAGTTTATTGGTAATTATCAAAATTGGTCAAGAAAGCAAATAGTGGGAAGCTTTTAAAAATACAGAGTCTGGTCTTTCCTCTTGAGACTATGATTTGGAGGCTCTGGTGTGTAGATCTGAGAGTACTTTTTAAAATAGCCCTGCCAGAGGGTTCTCACCAACAGGTTTAGAGGGCATACTTGCTTGGAAGAACCACCCCGTCACAGAGGGATTCTGTCATTCCTAATGTAGAAGTGACTGTCATGTGCCTCAATCACCACCTACTGTGCCGGTATCCCGGGTTCTGGAGGTCTTTCTAAGGTGGGCCCTCCCTGCCAGTGTCCTCCACAGGGTCCCTGAGTGTCCACTGGAAGCAGCCGTAAGAGACAGCTGTAAGAGAGCTGCAGGTAGCCTGGCTGTTGATGGACTGTGCTAACCACCAACAGGCTCTGCTCTGGGCACAGAGGCTCCTCCTGCCATTGTCTCTCGAGTTCTGAGCTCTGGAGCTACCTGGGAGAAGTCCAGACTTTTGCATGGCAGCCCTTTGGCTATTTGAAATCACTAGTCTTTCTGTGAAAGTATTTCCTCTCTAGGTTGTGTTAGAGGCCAAGTATGAACCCCGTCTCCCCCCGCCCCCGACTCCAACCTCCCAAAATAAATTTCTTTACAGCCTCCACAAACAGACACAGCCAATCCTAAATACTCCCCTAGCTTGTCAGGAACCACTGCTGTGGCTGTTTCTTTCTTAGGGCTTTTCTTTTGTGCCTTCCCTGGATTCCCAGTTAATATCCTTTTTTTTTTTTTACATTACATAGCCATCTCTGAGTCATTTGTCTGGACCACACATTTAAACTTTGTTTGCCCCAAATGATCATTCACATTTCAGATCGGAGGCACAATGACAGCGCCACAGGAACTCGGGATATTAGGAGCACAGTTGGTTGTGCCAGAGTGATCCACAGTCTCAGTTCCATGCAGCTTGTGATCTTGCAGCCCTGGGCAGTACAAGGCTGGCCTTGACAGGAGGAGAGCAAACTGTTCATGAACAGTTCCTCCACTGTATTAAAAGCAAACATATTTTTCCTCCTATATTGAACCCTTCAGCCCTTTGTGTTTAAACTATTTCCCATCTTGTTTGAACTCTTTTTCCTGGAACAAACATTTATTGTAGGTAGTGTAAACAGCTGGCACTCTGTTTGTGTTGACTTTTGTGTGTCTCTTCTGGGCCATTATTTAGTTAGTAGAGAGTTTGGAGACCTTAATTCTTGTCTGTACGTTGTCACCAATGTAGAGCTTCGACAAATGTTTTAAATTTCTGGTCCAAGGTTCTCCTGTGAAACAGCTGATAAATACCCTTGCCTACTTTGTGGATATCCAGAGTCTTGAAACATCCAGAAAAATGTGTCACAGGAAACAATATTATACTCTTATGAAATAATAATTACAACTGCTACGAGTGCAATTGTCAGTTTCTCAGTGAAACTTGGAGTCTCTTTTGGTAGTGTGCTATTTAGATTTTTGTTGGTCAAATTTTGTTGGTGCTATTAGTTTAGACAAGGTGGAATCGTTAAAAGCATTTGCCACATAATTCTGACCTTTTGGGGAGCAGACTGGTCACACAGAAATAACTATGGGTTGGCTTCCGATGGTGGCGGGCATGGGCTCTCCGACTCATGCTTGCCTGCTTGTCCCTCTGTTTTCACGGAGGAGAGAGAGAAGAGGCCCTCCGTTGGCATGCTCTCCAGCTCCTTCCTTGGCAGTAGATTGGAATGGAAGAAGGAAACTTGTGTATCCCTCTGGGTTGGAATGGGTAGGGAATCTGACCTCTAGAACAGCCCTTTTTAGGCTGAATAGTTACATGTTAACGTTTGCTCAGTAAGAATTACTCAGTGTTTGTTAGGATTTTAAAGGAGGGAGTGTGGCTGCTTGATCTAGAGAGAATTGGTGTCTTGTTAGGGTGGTTTCAGTGTTTCTGTTATAATGTGAGTTGGCAGGGAGAGCTTTTCCAGGTTCCGTTTCCAGAAGCTCTCGGACCATTACCAAGTTCTCTGTCTCATTTTCTGCTCTGTGACATACCAATGTTGGATAGTATTTCCTCTTTCTTTGAAGATGTGCTATGGTGGCGTGTGGTGTACTAGTTCTTCTTGTGTCTGTCTCTGTGACCACAGTTCCTGACAGAAATAACTTAAGACAGCAGCGATTTCTTTTGGCTCACGGTTTCAAAGGGTTTCAGTCCATGATGGTGGAGAAAGGCATGTTGGAACAGGTGGTCCATGTGGCCCAGAGGCTGTTCAGATCACAGCAGCACAAGAAAGGAGAAGCTGTCAGTGATGGGTAATAGCCAGCAGAGTGCTGCAGGCTGGGCATTGTGCATGAGTTTTATTTTCTGGGAGTTAGAAGGTTAACTTGTGACTCAACCTTCAGAGAGTCTCCGCAGTGACTTGCCTCCATCAGATAGGCCCTACCTCTAAAACTTAGACAGCCAGGCAGGGGTGGGGGTTAGAGGGAGAGCAGGAGAAGGGATGAGAGGGGGATCGGTGGTTGGTATGTAAAATGAATAAAAAATAAATAAAAATAAACAACAACAACAAAAAACTTACACAGCCTCCCCAAACAGTGCCAAGAGGTGGGGAACAGACATTCAGAATACCAGGGGGTTAATTAATAGATCACAAGCAAATGTTTGAAGAGCAGAAGGTACTTCAGAAACGATCCCTATTGTTTGATTCTCATTTGGAAGGAGTAGAAAGGATATCTTGTTTCTTCAAAGCACTTTGGAAATGAAAGAGAGGATGACCTCCTCTTCAGGGATGCTAGGTCCTGTGTTCTGAAATTCCGCTTAGGTTCTATTAGTGTGAACTCACTCCAAGTCAATGGCCTTTTCCCTGGCCTGCCAGAGCCTTCCTCCCTCTGCGGCTGGTGCCAGGCACATTCAAGTGTGATCAACATCTAGCCATGCTGTGCCTTCAGTAGGGCAATTAGAATATCTAAGTGCAGTAAAGCAGGAGTTGATAAAACACATCTAAGAAATGGAAAATAACATTACAAGTGGCATTCTGGCCCCTGTTTAAGTGGCCGAGAACACAGAGGGCATGGAAACCCAGGCCAGGCCACTTCCAGTGTCTTTTTTGCCCCTGGCTCAAGTAAAACGGGATATTTTATTCCCTCTGTAATGTATTCTAGCCTCAGTTTATTCAACACTGTTTTACATTTTGACGTAGGGAAGTTTTAGCATTCAGCTTGAGAAGGAACCATCAAATGAGTTAAAATTAGATTCATTGATCTCTCACTGTTTCCCTCTTGAAGACAGTCGTATGGATTTCCTGGTCTCTTTTCCTTACAATTCACAATGCCAGGAATATCTGGAGGGAAGCTTTTTATTTTAACCGCGAGTGAACGACTGTTTAGCGACATTGGCTGTACACATGCTTCTTGGGAATTTTTCCACTCTGCAGTTGCCTTCATTTCTTCATTTTCTTGCTTGACTGTTGTATCTAATCACTGATTTATACGTGTGAGCTGTAATAATGGCCGCTGTCTGCTGGCCTGCCGGGGGAACCTATGAAATGAAGTTAATTTTCTAAATCTTCTTTTCTTGGGAACTCTTTTATACTTGATTTTAGACAGGTAAGTGACATAAGAGACCCAACTACTTGGAGATGATGCGTTTGGAAGCTGCTCATCGCTGGGGCTGTGCTTCTCTAGTTTTGTTTTTTAAAAGATTCTAATGGATCCTTTTGAGAAAAGGTTTTTGAATGGAAGAACAAAAATGAAGGCATCTGGTTACACCGTTTTTGTCTCCCCCAAATTGTTATATCATTAGTCCTGGAATTCATGTTTTGGAAATAGTTGTCAGCTAAATACTAAATATTATTTAGCTCATGATAGTTTTTAGTGAGAGTAAATGTGTTGTAAGAGGGCACCTGTTACATGTTAACGGATTTCTCTCTGCTGGATTTTCTTTCAGAGCGACTGATCTCTCAGTCCATTTTCCATAAATATGCACATCCTGCTTGTGTTTCTGTTTAAATTCCTGTCTGTGTAAGAAGCACGGAATTTGATCAACTTTATTAACAATAAGTAATGGAGTGCACTCTTTCACGCCAACCCTGTTTTATTGTGTATCAGCTTGTAGACATTTGGCTATCTGGACAAGCCATCATTTATATCCTTTTAAAAAATATTTATTGCTTCCCTGACTAATTGCTTTTTATGTGACTTAAAGCCTTTTGCGTTGGTGCCATTTGTTAAAACACAGCCAGAAGCAGGCAAAGCAGTCCCATTTTTCAAAAATTTAGTGTCATTTTTATAGACAAATAACACTTGTAAATGATGGATAATAGCTAGCAGGATGCTGCATGGTGTAAAATGTGCATGAATTATATTTTCTGGGAGTTAGAAGGTTAACTCGTCTAGGAACTAATTGAAAAGCTTTATGGTAAATGCAAAATGCTGTGTGCACATTATCGACACAACTTAAACCAGCTGAAAAGGGGGTTTTCCTTCCCTGGGGTATTATTCATTATCTCATCCTCTTTTCTGGCTAGCTGTTATTATATAAGAGTATGTAATCATAATGTATCTATAGATTTTTTTTTTTTAAAAAGTGAAGCACATGTCATGGATGCTTTTTATGAGGCTCTGGCAGATGAATACTTTTCCATTAGACAGGGTGGAGGTGAGCGTGGGCACCACAGTGATCGCTGAGTAATGATGCTATTTCCTACTGGTGGGGGTCATGTTTACTAGTCTTGCTGTGGTTTCTGGCCCCAGGGAAACAAATGAAGGGGGGATATGCATGGTTTCTTCTGTATATAGAGGAAACAGGAATTTATTACCAACTTGATTGAGGAAAAGTAACTCAGATTCCTTTCTCTCTATGCTAGGCAATAGTGTTAAGTTGGAACACACCATCTTAGTAGCGTATAATAAGTTCAGTCAAACTAGGCAGGGTGGCACATCTCTTTGATCCCAGCACTTGAGAGGCAGAGGCAGACAAAGCTCTGTGAATCTGAGGCCAGCTTGGTCTACATAGTAAGTTCCAGGCCAGTGGGCTACATAGTGAGACCCTCTCTCTCTCTCAAAAAAAAAAAAAAAAAAAAAATCAGTCAAGTGTTAATATGTGGATGAGAACTTGAGAAACATCACTTGTTTAAAGTTAATATTTGGCCCCTCGCCCAGTTCAGCGCTGGCTGTGGTCATCCACTCTGAGTGTGTGAGAAGTGGCCCTCACCCCGCCTCCTTTGTTCTCGATGATGCTCTTTCCTGGGTTGAGGATGAGAAAGAGTTGAGGAGAGTAAGGCTGCTGTAGAAACCGAATTTCCTCCCTGATTGCTCCGTGTTTTCTGGACTGGGTTGTTTCTTAGCATCTCTCCATCTCTTTAGTTTCACGGTAGCCTTGGCTTCTTTACTCCAGCTAATGTGTATGTGGCTCCATGTCTTTTAACACTCCTAGGAAAGGCCATCATCTCCCTTCATCCTTTCTACCTTTCCTTCCCCCTCCGAAATCTGATTAGACATCTTTCAGCACTTCCCATTGTATCCTCCGAGTAGGTTAACATAGCCTTTGTATTTTCAGTCCCTTGTTTCCCTGAATTGCCTTTGGGATCCATTCCTTCTAGTTCATTAATTCTCTTTGCAGCTTTGGCTAATATGCTATATAATCTGCTAGCAAATTTTTAATTTGAATAACTTCCAAGTCTTTACCCGGCCTCTCGGGACTCATTCTAACTGAAGGTGGTGAGAGAATGAAGGGAAAGACAGACAGACACACGGAAAGCTGGGTGGGCTCTGTGGTTCAGAAACCGTGCTTCCCTGGAAGCCCTGCATGCTTACTTAGTACATAGAATTGAACAGAGAGCTGGGGTGATTGCGTACACCGGAATCGGGGGAGAGGTTATTACAGATAAACAAGGCAGCAAGGGTTAAAGTCACACAGGTTAATCAGGGGGCGGTTTAGCTAATTTTGGTAGAGCATTCGCTGTAGGGGAGTAGTCTTCAGGCCCTAAACATTCAGGGAGAGAAAGCTCTGGAGGACATCTTCCACACACATTATCAGCATCCACACACAGAGCAGAGCAGAGGTTTTACCATTTCCCTCCAAGCAGAGCCTCAGGAAGGAAGGCTTGCCATTTTCCCATGGCTCTGTGGGTGGGGTCCTTGAGAAGGCGGTGCCCATGTCAACAACACACATCCATTCAAGACTTCACTCACTCAGGGCTTCCCCCACTCCCCGCAAATAACCATAGGGTGTTTGTTTAAAATGTTTATTCAGTTTTTGTAAACTCAACCTGTTCATTTCTTTAAATAATTGTGGTAAAAAATCACATTACAGAAAAATTTGCCATCTCAACCATTTTTATATGTACAGTTCAGTGAATGCTAGTCATATGATTGTGGTGCCAACGGCAATGACCCTTCTCAGTTTTCATAACTGAAAGGTCATATTTTTCTCATTTTGTAACTAAAATTTTTTATTGACATTATTGTGTGCATGTATGGGATGGCACGTGATGTTTAAATGCATGTATACATTATGTGATTTCCAAATCAGGATAAACTCATTCCTCTAACACCATTTCTTGGTGGTGAAAACATTGCCAGTCTCTTCTTCTGGCCTTTTTGAAATACACGGTCCATTATTGTGTGACCGCTAGCCACTGCCAGAATCCATTTGTCCTCTCTAACTGTAACTCTGTGCCACTGGCCAGCCTTCCCGCTGCCCCGCTGTCCTCATGCCTGGTCATTTTTGGTACTCCTTTCTGCCTGCTTGTCTTTGAGATTCTGTCTCTTGCTTCTTTAGCATCTCCTATGTGGCTGTTTTGTGTACTGGCTCCGGTCATTGGAACGTCTGAAGTCCATGGAACGTTACATCTGTGGTTTGTTATTTCCTTGGACTCTTCCCAGTGCTGATGTTGTTTTGTTTCCATGTGTCTTGAGTAAACCTTAATTGCCAGCTCATCTTTGATCGATCTTAATCTGCAGAAAAAATGCCTTGGGCCCCGAATCCAGGATGCTTTTCTCAAAGTATTTGCTTTTGCTTAAGCAAGAAGTCATGGTGTGTCTTGGGCCATCCAAGAACCTTCCAGATGTCTCAGTATAATCCAGGACCACCTGATCCTAGGCTTTAGGCTACAGTTCCTAAGGTGGTGTCAGAATGAGTACCCCCAGTGGCTCCCTCATTTTTTGTGCTCATCACCCAACTGTTTTTTATTAGTGCTTGCTTTTTGTCCCTACTTTAGAGATTTTTTGTTTGTTTGTTTTTGCTTCATCTGATCCCAGTGAAACAATAATAGTTTTAAATCCAAGTTCTAGTTGGCTTACTGGTTGATCCCAAATTGTTTAGCCTGCCATACTTTGGGATGACCAAGCTGGAATAAAAGGGCATTCACAGGGGCAGTCTTAAGGCTCCTCTGCTGGGCCCTGACCGCTGCATCCCTAGCTGGGGTATCCTTTACCTTGTCTTCTCCTGTCTCTCTCAGCTTCAGATTTTATAGAACCACCCAAGGAGGGGTCTCTAAGGTAGGAGGAGCTCAGCTGGAAACCTTTCCATCAATTTTACATCCGCCACTCCTGATTAAGGCACCATTGCTCCACTTGGGGGATGGAATTAGGTGCAATTTTCTCAAGCCTCTGCCCTCTAGGAATGGGCCACGGGCCAGGCCAGTAGGCCTCCCAGAGTCTAAGCAAACAATATGGAGCACAGAACATTTTACTGTCAAGTTTCCCAAGACTTGAGGATAGGTACCCCTATTGGTGTGTGTGGTGTGTGGTTAACAGAGAAAGGATGTTAGGAAAACAGAGTTCTGAGATGCAGAGATCATTTTGGTTAATATTATTGAACCAGCCTTGTTTCCTTAGCTGTGACCAATGTATACAACAATGTAAGATTTTTACAATAAAGTGAGGAAGGGGCATATCGGAGCACTATGTACTGTATTTGCAAATAAAATATTGAAATAATCCAGGCGGTGGGGGCGCACACCTTTAATCCCAGCACTAGGGAGGCTGAGGCAGGCGGATCTCTTGTGAGTTTGAAGCCAGCCTGGTCTACAGAGCGAGATCCTGTCTTGAAAAAAAATCAAAATAAATAAATAAATAAGTTTCATATGGCTCTGTCAAAGAGAGGTGTGTATGTGTGTGTGTGTGTGTGTGTGTGTGTGTGTGTGTGTGTGTGTGTGTGTGTGTTAGTATATGTATTTTAGCAGAGCCTTTAATTACCTTCAGAGGAGACAAGAGATGTCGTGGAGGAAAAGGCAGCCCAGTGAAGTGTATTGACCTTCATGGGTAAAGACCTGGCCTTTGGAGCCTAACTTGCTAGGTATGAAGCCCACTTTTGCTCCTCCTAGCTCTGTGACCTTAGGTAAGCTGGCCTTCCTGTGTGTATCTCTGACTATTGAGTGTCTGCTCTTTTGAAGTGGTTACGAGGAAGGATGCTAGACACATGTGGCTCTCTCAGCATTGTAGACCGAGCATGCACTGTGTTCCCCAGGATCTCTACCCTCACTCGAGTGACCGGAGGTGACAGGTTTGCAGCTAGCGCAAAGCTGCCCAAGTTCCGCCGAGGGATCTGTCCTCAGAGGTCAGTGTTGAAATGATCAAGGAGAGAGGAGGGCACGCTTCATGAATTGTGTGGAAATAGTGTCTTCACTTGTGCGTGCCAGACCCTGTGATGCTCCTGAAGTGTTCCTGGATGGTCTGACTGATGCATGTTCAATTTGGTGTTTTGCAGAGCTTAATTTATTTATGGCCAAAAAAGAGACATCACATGCCGGGCCGTGTTGAGGCTGTTCTCTTCTGTGCTTTATGCCAGATAGGTTTTCATCGTTCACTGTCAGCTGCCCTGGCAAGGCCTCTGTGCCAGATCCTGGGTCACGGGCTTCCCCTGTGGCAGAGGACTCCTCTGCTGATTTTTCATCCAGATGGAAACATTGCTCTAGGATCATATTAAAGCCTCCCCCCACCCCATCATCACTTCTTTGTTAATTCACTTTGGATCTAGAAAAAAAAAATGAATGTGTAGTTTTTCTTTTAAAGATAGTCATTTGTATTGAGGTCTAGCGCACAGACTGCATAACTCATCTGTGCAATAAGTATGCACTCAGTGGTTTGGGTAGAGCAGTTGGCACCCGTCACCACCATCAGTTTTAAAATACCCGTCTGACTTCACTGTTACATTCCTACCATCAGTGGATGGGGGTTCCGCTTCACAGCCTCTCTTAAGACTCGTTATTAGTTATCTTTTTGAGTGTAGGTAGTCTAGTATCGAGTATCTCATTAGGGTATTGATTTGAATCTCACTGATGACTTCTGATAATGAGCACCTTTGTATGTACTTTTTGGCGGCTGATAAATCTTTAGAGAACCGTCTACGTAAATCCTTTGCCCATCTTAGGTTGGCTCTTTTTGTTTTTCGTATGTAAGAATTCTTTATAGAGGGGTTGAAGGGATGGCTCAGTGCTTAAGAACACTCGATACTCTTTTTTTTTTTTTTTTGAGACAGGGTTTCTTTGTTTAACAGTCCTGAATGTCTTGGATCTCACTCTGTAGACCAGGCTGGCCTTGAACTCACTGAGACCCATCTGCCTCTGCCTCCCAAGTGCTGGGATTAAAGGCGTGCGCCACCACTGCCCTGCTGCCCTTGGAGCCAGGTTTGGTTTCCAGGATCTACATGCAGGCTTATATAATTGTCTGTAACTCCAGGTAGAAGGGATCTAATTCCTTGGTTTGGCCTTCAGGGGCACCAGGCACATATATGGTGCACATATGTACTCACAGTCAAAAGCTCATACACATGAAAATAAAAAATAAATCTTTTGCCTGGAGAGATGCTTCAGTGGTTAAGAGCACTGACTGCTCTTCCCGAGGACCCAGGTTCAATTCCCAGCACCTACATGGTGACTCACAACTGTCTGTAAATCCAGTTTCAGGATCTCCAATGCCCTCTTCTGGTTTCTTTGGGTACTGCATGTTTATGGTCCCTAAAATTGCGTGCAGGTAAAACACCCATACATACAAAGTTTAAAAAAATAAAATAAAACAGAAAGAAACAAATTCTTCGTATATGTGTTAGGAATGGTGGAAAATGCCTTTAATCCAGGAACTCAGGAGGCAAAAGGAGGCTGGGGCCTGTGAACTTGAGGCCAGCCAAGGAAATATAATGAGACGTTTGTCTCAAACAAACAGACAAATGTTTATATAGTCTAAGTTTCTTGTAAGATGATTTGCAGGTTTTTTCCTTCTGTGATACATATATGTGATACACACACACACACACAAACACACATACATATTATATGTATATTTGGATATGATAGGTAGGTAGACAGATTGGTAGATAGAGTATATAATATGGCTTAGGTAGAGGTCAAAGGGCATCCTTGGTCTTAATCCTGCCTTTCACCTGGCTTGAGACAATCTTTTATTGTTTGCTACATACTCCAGGCTAGTTGACCCTCAAGTTTCCAGGGGTTCTTCTGTCCCTGCTTCCCATCCCAGGGCGCTAGAACTGTGGACTTGTATTCTGTACTTCGCATCTGACGTCATGTGGGTTCTGGGGACCTAAACTCCGGTCTGTATACTTGCGCATCAGGCACTTTACCCACTGAGTCCTATTCCAAGGGACACTTCTCAATGAAAACCACCTTATTTTTTCTTTGGTTACTTTTGCAAAGATCTTTTGCTTTCTCGTGGAGGGGGTCTGTGATCTGGGTAGATACTAGACAGTGGGTAAACATGTGCCCAGTTCACAGCAAAGCTTGGAGCCCGGAGTCTCTGCTGCGCTCTTTTGAAGCCTCACAGATGATCCCGTGTTTCCATTTCTGGAGACGTGTAGTAGGTGTGGTCTCTCATGAACAGCAAGAACACAGAAGCCTTACACAGTCCTCCAGACCGTGCCTGCCTTACTCTTACGATCTAGCTGTTGGTCCTTTCTTCATGGGCACAGTAACCATTAGCTACAAGTACCTGAGTGGGTACAGTGAGGTTTAGATATTGGTGTGCTGAGACCATGGACGTAGTCTCAGGGCTTCCTTCCACAGGTTGCCAGTTCATCCTGTCGCATGTGGACATACAGTCGGTCCATTGTGGTTTGCTGAAAGAAGACATACATAGCAAAGATAAATTAAACTCCAGAAACCCACCCTCGGGACACAAAATGTCTTATGCAAGATTATATGTGCAGTGGATACATGGACTAGGCTAGGAATTCTGTCTCTAAGTTTAAAGCCTCGGGAATGCTCTCCCTCTGGAACACAGGATGATCAGAGAGAACCTCACAAACTCTATGGTGCGTACCTTCTTCAAGCTGCTGTCATTATGCAGATTGTGTATTATATTGTATAAAAAGTAGCCTTCAATACATGGCTTTTGCCCAGCTTTGCTGGTTTAATCAATACAGTTGATACATGACTATAAAGATATATATATATTTATTATTTATTATTAATATTATATATATATTACTTCTTTTATAGAGGCTCTTATTTTTAAATTGAAAACAGGACTGGATCACCTTCATTAAAAACTAACATGACTAAACAAAGTGTGATCTCTGGGTATAGATGATCCATGGTATACGTAATTCCTGTCATTTCTCAATTGTATCCTTGGAGTTAGTCCTGAGTCTCAGTTTCTACTACTAGAATTGTTGAGAAATGTGTATCATAACATTTGTAAAAATGTTTGTCATTATTATTGGAGCATTGGCATTGATAACTGGCTGCTGTGTTTTGGTAATTGGTACTAACAGCTAGCTCTCATTTCTTTTTTCCCTGTGGGGTCCCTTTTCTGGTGCCATTTGAACATGACCTTTGATCAGTCTTTTTCTGAGTGTTGGGGTAATCATAGAATATCTAGCTAGTGTGGCTTACTGGAGCAATTTAAAAATTGAATTATCCTCCATTTATTTGGTGGTCATGGTAGTGGGTTCCCAAGGGGTCCACAAGGAAGGTGGTTTGCGCTGATTCCAGGAGATACAGATTCTGAGGGGTGCGTAGAGTCTTGTCTGCCTTCCTGCCAGAGAAGCTCAGCAGCTCTGCTGGTTGGAAATGCAGGTCGCTTCTTTGCCTGAGGGAAGACTTTCAAGCATCCTGACTCTCTAGTGCACTAAGGATTTTCTGAATAACCCGGGAGAGACTTGACAGCATTGTGAGGAGTTTACACCCAGGAGCAAAGCTTCCGAGGGAAGAGGAAGATCAGACTGTACCAAGAAGGGGTTACAGTTGCCATGGTACTGTGGAGGGCGCAGAGGATGGCAATGATATTGATGAGAATATTACTGATAAAAACCGGTAGCATCTATTGAGCATTTACCGTGTGATATGTGTCCTGTGTGAAGTGCTTAATCATGCATCTAATCATTTCATGGGTACAGAGACTCTAGAGAACAAAACCGAGCATTAGATTAAAGAATTGTTTTCCAAGGTCACCCTGCTGGTAAATGGCAGATGTAGGCATTTTAATAGAGATGCCTTTCTTTTATTCTTGAGTATGGGAGGGACGGGGAGCCTGTGATACACTTCACCATTTCTTCAGCTTTTCATGTAGAAGCTGCTCTTCACGTTGGGCACTTGAGGGCTCTGCTAACAGTTACCCCAGGGCAAAGGCATGTGCAAGACTGTCCTGGGTAAACCACGCATAGTCACATGTTGATAACAATTTTCAAACAATTATCTTTGAAGCCAAAATAACCCCAGTGACATAGGCTTATTTAGAACAGATGGTATATTGTAAACAGATGAAGGAAGTGAGCAGAACTGCTGGACTCCTATTTTGATTCTATCAACTTTATCAGGGAAATGATCTTCAAACTGGAAAGGGCAGAGTAAACATGGTTAGGGGAAATTAAAGCCTGAGATAGACAAGATAATGAGAGTTGCTAAAAAATGCATTCAGGAAAAAAAAAAAGGGAAAAAGGGCATTCAGGCCTCCTGGGCAGGGGAAGAACTAGGAGATGTGATTGTAGAGACATTTTAGACAATACCTTTAGACCATCAAGGAGAATAGGATTCCAAAAGATGGAAAATTATTTCAACCAATGTATCCTACTTTACAAGAGGGAAAAAACATGGTCTAGGAACTCCAGATGGGTGAGATCGGGTCTAGTTCTGATGAAATTCTAGAAGCAGTATTGAACTGGTGTGTGATAGTGAGCCCGCACGCAGTGAGTAGTAGGACAAACAGGTTTCTCTCAGAACAAGATTTTTCCTTGTTTGCGTGGGATCATTAATGTAATACATGGAGGGAGTGCCAGAGAGAGAGAGAGAGAGAGGAGAAAGAGAGTGAATATTGATCTCTCTGAGCCACTTGAGAGTCTCCCATGTCATAGACAAGAAGAAATGTGAGCTAGGTAACTCATGTAGTTCGATGCATTTCTCTTTGCTGAGCAACTGTTTCTAAATGGGGTATCCACAAACTGGACCTGGAGCTACATATTTCCCACAACTTAATTTTGTAAATAAAGTTTTATTGGAGCATAGTTATGTTCATTCACTTACCTGTTGTCTTTGGCTGCTTCCCTTCTACCATGGCAGAGGTGAGCAGTTGTTGCAGAGATTACTTGGCCCACAGAGCCTAAAATATTTGCTCTCTGGATCTTTAAAAAAATATTTTCTGGCCAACAGCTGGTTCTTGCTAGAATTGATTAAAATGTTTTAAATAATGCCCTGGTTTCATTTTTTTTTTTCTACACCTAGCTCCTACCCTTACAACTGAGTAAGAATTCTTGAAGCTGGTCCTGGCTTGATTGTGTCTTGCTGAAGACCCCTTAGCCAGGAGGACGGTGCTCTGGAGAATCTTGCAAGGGGTCAGGTGCAATCTCTGCTTTCTGCTAGAGCCCCGGATATGTAAACTATCTCTGCAGGAGAGAAGCAAGAGGATTGTCCTCTAGATGAGCGAGTAGGGACTACCAAAGCTGCGACACTAAGGTGGTAAAGTTGATGTTGGCCATTGCTATAAATTCTTTGCTCATGTATCCTTTGAAAGCATTGGGCAGGAGCTTGGCCTCACAGTCATTCATGTGGATAGGACTTAGGGTTAACTGTAGACCCACCATTTACGGATGATATACTCAGAAAAAAAAAAGTGAAATAAAGCCAATAGAAACAACCAAGGACACTGTAGCCTGCTTGCATTTATGCAGATCCTGTGCAAAATAAGGGGGAAGGCTTTACTGTAGTCACTTAGGCTCCATCACACCTGTGAATACAGCTAATTCAGCTTTTCTTCTCAAGGAGGATAGTACTAAACCAAGAGGCCAACCTCGCTATTGGTGAAATTATTAAGGCCACTCCACGTAGTTAAAAGGAAAGTTTATTAGTGCCTCAACTTACACATGAAGGGGTAGGTAGGTCGCAGGATCTGGGGAAGGTGTATTGCGGTCCAGCCGTGTTCTCTGGAGCTCTGCTCAGTCAACCTCCACCGTCCAGGGTCCAGGAACAGAGAGCGCAGCTTGTCCCGATCTCGGGTCTTCAGGGCCCTCCCTTGGCTTTGCCTTGTAGGCGTGATAGTTACCAAAGCCTCAATGGGGGTCGGAACTTCCAGACCAAAGCTGGAATGGCTACCCACTACACCACGCTCTTCTCACAGCATGGCGCTAGCTAGATGAAGCAGAAAGACCTGTTGTCGGGAGGGTTCCAGTAGACAGGAATAACTTCTGGCAAAAATGTATCAGTGGGGATTGTGTTAAAGACCAATAAGGTGGATTACTGCATCTCTATTATTTATCTTTATAAGGAAATTTATTTTTAGGATGGAACTCCCGTGATTATGGAGGTTAACAAGTTGCTAGCTCCTCAGGGTAAATTGGCAAGTTAGAGACCCAGGAGAACCAACTATTTCGAAAGCTGGCTGCTTTGACATGCAGGAAAAGCTGATGTTTCATTTCAAGTCCAAAGGAAGGAAAAAGATGATGTTCCAGCTCTAGTAGGTGGGAGGAGTCCCCTCTTTGTTGTAGAAAGGTCGGCCATTGGTGCCTATTCACATTAGAAAAGGAAGGCTAGTTTCTTTAGGTTAAAATGTTAGCCTCATCTGAAAGCAACTTCAGAGAAACACCCAGAATAGTGTTTGATGAAGTGTCTGGGCTCCTGAAGGCCTAACCAAGTTGACACATCATCTGCCCCATGGTGGTCATCTAGTGCAGCATGTTCTTTCTGTGGACAAGAAAATAGTCTCAGAGGGTGTACTATCTGAGTCAGTGGCTCAGATTGCCCCAGAACCCAAGTTTACTCAATGCACAGCCTCAGATTCCTGCTGCCAGATTGCTCAGTAGTTAGATAGAGGTCAAGTCAGTGACGTCTGTGGCCTTTTCTGCCTTCTGGATCGGTTAAATGGACCGCTAAAAGAAATGGCAGAACCATGTCTAGAAGGGAAAGCCCCAGCTGGATTGAGAACTGAAGCCACCGTAGATCTAGCACTTGACTGACCATGGTCCACACAGAAGTGGCAAATGCAGCTTAGGTGACAGCTTTGCCTCATGGACTTGGATTGAGGATGAAGAAGATGGCCCATCAGCCGGATGTCTTGCTAGCATGCATAATTAGAGAATTGGGTGACCATCATCAGACATCCCGTGGGGGAGAGTTTTTAGCATATGGCCTCCTTTTGGTGAATCAGCAGGTTTGGCCAGAAAGATGCAAGACACTCAAGCTGGTCCAGTGGCTGCTGCTCCTGGAAGTTTTCATGGTGACTGCACTGTGTTCTGCATTGAGAACTCTTCTAGGAGCTGAACTTTTGCCCTAACCTAGAAGATAGCTATGCAGGTGGCGAATTAGCATCCCTTTCCACCAATGGCAAGATCGAACATCACATGTGCTTTGTACATCACGAGGAGAACGATTTGCATGGACAGGGAAAGCCAGTTTCTAGCATACTGCCCTCCCCCGACACTCATGGTCTTGAGCACATCCAATTTTAGGGATGGCGATAAAGTCATTCAGAATGCTGCTCTCAGAGCCAGCTTCTGCCAAACAGCAAAATTTGAAATTCCATGGTGGCTAACGTGCTGACACCCAACAAGTTTCAGGTGTTGTATAAATAAAGTCAACAGGCAGACTTTTGAGTAAAACATAATTTCCCAACTGCTGCCAAGAGGAAGCTAATTGATGCTAAAAGGTAAATATAAATGACTTTTTGATTATCTGTTGTTTCAGATTATCTCCGAGTCTCTTCATCATGACTGCAGAGACTTCAAAGCACTGAAGAGTAGACTCTCAGGATAAAATTCCCCCTCTACTTCCCCTCTTGCCACATTCCTCCACAGAGTTGAGCAGAAACCCCACTCTCAAGGAAGTCAGGAATTAGTTGCTTTGCTCTCTAATTATTACAAGTGTGTTAAGCAAATGACAGACAGATAAGAGCTTGGTGTGTTGCAGGTGTGCATGCCCAGGCAAAATGCACCAGGAGGTCGGGGAAGAAGACAAGTGAGCCGTTGCCCCGGCTCTGTCCAGCTCTGCCAACAGTTTCATCTAGGATGATGGTCTGTGGACTAAGAAAAAACACTGGGAGTTTCTCAGGAAGTAGTGATACATGATTTTTAGTCCCTAAATTGGTGGCAAGCAGATCTACCTACTGAATGGCAATTTCTAAATTAATTATAAATAGTTCAGAATAGAGTAGAGGCAGAGTGTAGGCACTATGAAAATTTGGTGTTATTAGGGTCCCCTTTAAGGATCTGTTCTACACAAAGGTGATTTTAGAGGAGAAACCCTTATTCTCTGTCTGTAAATTCATGTGGACAAAGGGATGGAAAGGAGGAGCGATCACTTCCCTTATTTTTCTTTATACTGTCACTATGTAAGTTTGGTGTATTTTTAAACACAAAAATTGAAATATTAATCTTTTTTTCTTTCCCCCGTCAACCAAGTTTTATTACTGTCATTTTCCAAAGAAACTGGAAGACACAATTGCTCATTCTGGGATTAAGATTTCTTGTGGCTACAGATGTGATTCCCCCGTGAACTGTGAATGATGGCAGACATGGGAACAGCGCACCAATGACGGGGGAGGGAACAAAGAATCCACACAGCAAGCTTCAGTCCTGCTCCCATCCCCTCACCCCTGCCCCACCTCTTACTCCCCTGCCTCGGCCCCTCGCCCCCAGTCTCGGTCTGTGATTGAACATCTTGAGATCCTTTGAAAACTCCATTTGTGTTTTGTTGAGTGCATCTCAGGTCCTGCAGGCTCGCAGCCTGGAGAAGTATTGATTGCATTTACGGGTCCATTACTTAGGTAAACCAAATAATGTAACTGATCTTGGCTCTAATTGATCAAATCCCCCTCACAGTGTTGGAAAGATTGTAATCTAATCACTCTGGTTGCTGGTTTCTAAGGGGAGGGTTATATTTTGATGAAATTGACCCCACTTTAGCAACATCACTTTATCTGGGTTATCCGATAAATATATCACCGTGTATGCTGTACACACATGAGCTCTGAGGTACACACACACACACACACACACACACACACACACACACACACACACCATGCATGCTGTCCCATTCCCTGGGCTTGAACTCGATTCTGTACTTAACAGTAGTTAAGAAATAGAAGCCATGTTAGTTTTTATCACTTGAACTCTGTGGCTTGGGAAAAGGGGGTGGGAAGATACCACTGTCAGGTTCAATTCCAGCCTCTCTTGTTTCTCCTAACAAGCTTTGCTTCATCCTAATTCTTTCCTTTTCTGGAGAGAGAAGATCTATTTTCAGCCTCAGAACATTGCAAGTGCAGTACGTTTGAGACCAGAGTTGAAAGCTGCTGAGCCGCTGATTTATCGGCTCCCCCGGTTTTCACTAGCTCCTCACTAGCCGCCCCTACTCCTTCCCCAGAGGCATTAAATGGGTTGAGCTGGTGTTTGCCAGCTCTGTTCAAAAATACCTTCTTACTTTCTTTAAAAACCTAATTTTATTTGCTTTTTTTTTGTGTGTGTGTGTGTGGTGGGGCGTGGGGAACCTGTACCCCAACATGTATGTAGAGGTCAGAGGATAGCTCGAGGAAGTTGGTGCTTCTTCTCTCATGTGGGTCTTGGGGGTCAAACTTAGGTGGCAAGTACCCACTTTGCCATTTGGCTCTCCATGTGTTTACCCTTCCTTAGTTGTACCTGGGCTATACTGATAATCAAGAATCTGCCCAGGAATGGAAGCGAACAAATATTTAAATGGAGCAGCTTGATAATCTGCTTATCTGTTTTGTTTGGTTGAGACAGGGTCTCCATATGTTGCCCTGGGTGACCTGGAACTTGTTATGTAGACCAGGCTGCCTTTCAGTTCACAAAGATTCACCTCCCTCTGCTTCCTGGGTGCTGGGGTTAAAGGCATGTATGTACCACCATGCCCTGCTGAAAACAACTTCTTGAATGATTGTTTGGGATAGGAGGAATGGGCAAGCTGTTGGGAGAACTTGGAAATTTAGGAAGTAACGTCCTCCTAAAAATGGTAGTTACTGGAAAGTCCTGTGTCGGTAACAAGGAATGTGACAGTCTGAGCACTTATGTCTGTCTGGGGGAAGACTGTCGTCAGTGTGTACTTTGGTGTGTGGCGGTCTTCTTGTAGATCTCCTTCAGTGAGACTGCCTTCTCGCTGGCTCTTTGCCACTGGGTTCCCCAAAAGAGGTTGCCTGTATCATTTTATTGTATGGCAATCAGTGAGTATGGCCAAGCCCATCCACATTTGTGTGAGTGGCATGGATATATGAGAGGACTGGGTCGTTCAAACCCCTTTAGAATCCTAGGGGATTTCTCTCAATTAAACAAGATCCTACCTGCACTGTTTCCTTTCCTTTCCTTTTTTTTTTTTTTTTGTTAAAGAAATTGGCTTTTTATTAAGTATAGAATACTGTAATGAAGTAAATATAGTCAGCTATCTATATCCATGGGTTCAGTACCTAATTTTCAACCATCTGAGGATCAAAATATTGGGGAAAAAAATCTACTGTTTATATTTTATTAGGTATTTTAAGTCTTCTGTGGATGATTTAATCTGAAAGGGAGATTTGTATAGGTTAGCTGCATACACATATAAGTGATGAACATCCAAGGACTGGAGCATGTGCAAGGATCCTGGAACCAGTCTCTCATGAATACTTAAGACAGAGAGAACCTTTCTGAAAATTAAGCCAAACACTATTTAGAGGCACATCTTTTCTAACAAGTACAGGATTGCTCAACCTGGCCTGGTATAGGATCCCCGCATCTGTACAAAAATGTCTTAGCTATTCTGGGGCATAGATGCTTTGTAGAGTCAAAAGCTATAAGTGATTAGAGAGTACTTCCAGGGACTACTGTGAGTGATATTTTGAGTGAGGACAAGAAAACATTTACATGTGTTAATGCCACCATTTTATTGGGTTTAATATTACCACTCAAAAGTTTACATTGAGAGTAGTACACTAAAGTTTCTTGGAAGTTATATAGAAGGAGTTATGTGAAAAGTACTCCTGATTTGACCCCTCATCCGACTCTATGGTTGCTTATATTTTCTCAGATTGTGACTTAGAAAAAAAAAAAAGCCAAACTTGTGGAAATGTTGGAAATGGTGCAGCAGACATGGGGGTACCCTTTCCCACTGTTCCCTGGCTCATTCACACTGTGGCATGCTAAATGCACTGCTTTACCTGCTTCCCACTTGCCGCTCTGGTGGCTGGACATGTGGACAGTGCTGTAGCTCCTGACCGTTCATTTCTAACTAGTCTATACTCTGTATTCTTACTTTACCGGTTGCCTCAGCACTTGTCCTCCCAAGTATTATTATCTTAAAAAAAATCACAAATGCAATCAAGAGTCTCATATAAGAATTTGTTCTCTAGGCTCTTGAATCTAGAATAGTCTTCCCAGCTTCTCCAAAGCCCTTAGTGACATGTGCTGTCTTGCAAAGCCCAGGAGTTTCTGGTGAAGTGTTCCACAATTCCAGTTGACTCCCCTTACCGAACAACACTTCTTGCAGAAGCCATGGGTTGCCACATAAAAAGCCCAGTGCTCGTTGTGTGGTACTGTCCTTCAACTTGTTGTTCAGGGGTATCCTGGAGGACCCCCCCCCCAAACAGTTCTGGCTATTGGTATTGCTCTTGAGTGCCTAACAGAATTTGATGATAAGACAACACACACTTGGTCACGGGCCGTGGGGAAATCAAGTTAGTACTGGCAGGGAGGCTTCCTTCTCGACTGGAAGTCGGTACCGGAAGGTGCTATGTGGAGAGAAAAGTCATCAACAAATGTGCCCAACTGTGAACTTGGCATTCTTGATTTCTGTGCCCAGGATGGGATGTCCACCCCTCAAAAAAATCATTGTATATGGAATGCCAAACTGACTTTAGGGAGAAAAACATTCTGTGTCATTTGATTTATAATTGAAATTTCCTTTTCATATATTTAGAATAGGATTTTTAAGTGAAATTTGTAAGGATAAATACCAGTGAATAAACTTCATGTTAATTTTAAATATAATTGCACATAGTTCATGTGCATATTTGCACACCATGTCTTAAAATTTACATTAGTGTTCTTGAGAGATAAATTATCATTGCTAAGGAAGGCAGTGGAGCTTTGCAGTCACAAGTGAGAGATTCCATGTAGATGTCTCTCTGCAGAAATACCATCCAAGGGATTTTGGAAACACTGAAAGAGTCTGTGGCGGTCTTTAAAACAATGCTCATTTGAGAAATTGCTTGTGATAAATTGGTTTCACTAATGAAATCATACACTTCCATAGTGCATTATGTATAAAACTAGACTAGGAAATAAATATAATTAAAGTAAACATGCCCTTCTAATTAGTAATTGTTTCTGCCATTTTAAGCAAATTTTAAGAGTCACAGAGAGCTGCTCCTCTGTAAACCTAATAATGAAGCTTGTGATAACAGGTGTAAATTAACACAATGGAAAACATTTACACTGTAACATGCTAAATTAAAAATGACATTAACAAGCCCCATTTTCAAATTCTCTGTAATTAACGTTTGTTCAACCCAGACATGAATAAGTGCAGTACAGTGGTGGATGTCTTTATTTATAGCTTACGATATTTGTCATGGCTTTATCTTGGTTAACTTGTAAGCTGCAGAGAAACATTGCTTCTCAAGCTATGTCATGTTTATGTAATCTTAGACAGCCTGACATGATATTTACCGGCATCATTATTGTGGATAATATGCAGGTATGCCAGGAGAATGACTTTGGTTGGTGGTAAAGCTTGACATGAAATATTGGGAATGAGCTGAGCAGAGAGATACCCAGGTACATCGTAATAGTCCCCACGACATGATAAAATACTAGGATTCCCTCTAGTGCTCCCCTCAATACACATATGTGCTTCTAAGTGCCTTGAATCGATGTTTGTTTCTGCAAATAAATATTATCTTAAAGGCTTTCTTTTATGGTGCTAGTTAATATAAAGTACAAAGCGGAGAACAGCAGAAGCAGCCCTGCAGTTTAATTTGGCACCAAGGACAGGGTGCTTTACTCCTTGTGGAGGATTTCGTCAGCACAAGGCAGAGAGGTTGGAGAGCTTCAGCATGATTGCATGGAGAAGCACTGGTTTAGCCCTTCGTGTTGACTGTTTAAACCCAAGGTTTTAATTACTCTAACTGAGTGGGTTATTTTTTGAAGAACATCCCTTCATTTTATCAGAAATGAATATCTTGATATTCTTTATGGGTATTCATCTTTTGATATTGTATTTTTGTAATTAGATGGCATATTTACTTATTTAATTGACACATCATTGTATATATTTGTAGGGTACATTGTGAGATTTTGACATGTGCGCAATGAGCAGATGATTAAATTAGGGTAATTTGCATATCTGTCACCTCAGACATTTCAGGTTTCTTTGTGCTAGAACACTCAAAATTCTCTCTTAGCTGCTTTGAAATATGCAATGAATTATTGTTCTGATTAGAATTTTGTAAAAAATGTCAAGAATATATACAGTGGATTTTAAACATAATTAAAAACATGTTCATTTTGTTTTATTTAGCTCATTGAGGGTTTGTCCTAGAGTTGGGCCCTTGGGAATTCTGAGATGAAGTAACTCTTAAGTTTGGAAACGCAAGAATTTATGGAGAGGCAGAAATGTCCCTCTGTTAGTGTGTTCACCCTTGCTTAATTCCAGGATGGGGCAGGGAATGAGGAGGACTGTGTCAGCACTGGAGTGTGAGACCCCTCAAGTGAAGAATGCGCCCCTCACGTACCATGCGCAACTACTATCAGGCGCTCACTGCTCCAGTAAAGCCCGCTGCGCACTTTCTAAAAGAAGTGTGTGCACGTGCAAGGTGGCCAGCAGTTACCATAATGGAAGGCGTAGAGGTTTACAGGTTGAAACACTTGCAACCTGAAGCAGTTCATGGGATCGAGGTATTCTGATTTGGGAATATTTGTACAGATTCTGGTTGAGCACCCCCTCATCCGAAAAGAATCTAAAGTCTTGTTGACACGATGCTTAAAGCATTTGTAGGCTTGGAGCATTTACTGTTTCAGTGTGTGAGAGAGATGCTCAACATTACGTTTAAAGTATTATTTTAGCATAGCCAATGTTTAATACATGTCATTCCGTCCATCATTGATTCTGTCACTCCACTCCCATTTTACAGATAGATGCAAGAGAGGCTTAGTTACCTGCCCTAAGCCATGGACCAGTATGTGGTAGATGCTGCTGAAAGCCAGGAGTATGCACATTTCTGAAGGACCTCACTTAAAATGGTGAATATTTATGGAGACTCTTGGAGGGGGAGCTTATGCATCTCTTAGCAGAATACAGAGAGGTGGCATGTGATGGGAGCTCAGTGGTGGAGCTTTGTTCTGCTTATTAACAGTCCACAGTTGCGGGCACCGCTGCAGGTAGCCATGGGGGCAGAAGAGAGTCACAGTTGCAGGTACCGCTGCAGGTAACCATGGAGGCAGAGTTCTGGCAGAACCCTGGCTGTTGCTGGTGGGAGGTGACGGCTGGTGTTCTGCTGCTCTGGCTTTCTGGTGCTTTCTGTCTCTGACTGGCACCGGCCCCTGGAATAATGACCACTGCCAGTGGCCTCCCCTGTACCCTTTCCACCTCCACTGCCTTGGCCTGCCCTCACTCCCTTTGCGTCTTGTCAACCAGCCCCGTCACAGCCAAGTTAATGAGGTGCATGTGAGCCTCTGTTGATAAGATTGGAACTGATCCTCTGGGTCCCCGGCCGGGGCTCCAGAGGCTTTCCTTCCCAGAGCAGAGTGCTGTCCTAGCCTGTGTTCCCTGAAGCTGGCTCCTGCCTGCCTCTTCCTATCTGCCTCACAGTGCAAGGCAAGGGTCTGACCAGCTGGAGGGCCAGACAGCAGCCAACCGCCCTCGTGTAGAAAGCTAAGCCTTTGGGGGCACGGCTTTTTCTTCTGTGGCACATTCATAGATTATTATTTTCAAGTGATGTAAACTTATCAACTGCTCCCACGCCAAAGGCTCAGAGGTCACCCTCTGAGTTCATTGTTTGCACTGAATGCTCAGTTTTATGCCATGCTGATCATCCAGGGGCCAGCGAAGCAGCTGACGCCGGGCCCATCCACAGAGGAAGAGGTGAGACAGTGTGCATTTTTCTTTACTGCCTAGGGAATTTTATTACGTTACCCTTCCACTGCTGCAGGGGGTCAGGGAAGCGAACTTATGTAGGTGTTTGGATTAAAAAAAAAAAAAGCATCTTGGAAAAAGATCTTGAGGTCTCTTGTACTCTGTAACTGAGGATCTGAAGGAAGGGAGAGAAGGCTATGTATGGTATTTGGATTAGTTATTCCACACGTACAGAGCTTTTCCCCAGCCCTCATACATGCATTTTAGTGGACAGAGGCAGATGGAAAGAGAAAGCTATCTCAATCAGAATGTTTTCCCGGACATGGACCTCCAGAGTGTTAGTGTCAGTAAATGAGTGTTTAGTAGCTGTCTTCTGTGGGAGAGGATCCTGATGATACCAAGGGAGGAAAGAGATGAAAATGTGGGCTATGCCCTTCAGGCACCAAGGGCATGGTAATCGAGGATCCTGGCACCTTGTGGTAGAGCAAAGTAGGGAGAAGGGTGAAGTCACAGCTCCTAGATAGCAGTTCCGTCCTTCCGGACCCTGTGGCCAGATGGGAAGAAAGGACGCTGGCGTGGCGAGATCTAATTACTGGAGTCAGATGCTCAGGTGCGAGCTGCTGATTAGGAAAGCCCAGAGCACATGTGCTCTCAGGGGGCCGGACAGGGTTAAAGACAGCGACAAAATAATCCTGGCAGCGAATTTAAACACGAACCAACTCTATAAGCCGCAAATGTAGAAATGGAGACTGGACTTCCTTGGCATAAAACAGGAAAACCTCAGCAACTGTGACAAACCCCCAGTCTTCATGCTGGTTTCCCAAGAGTCTTTGGAGACAGATACCTATGAATAGTGCCTTTTACAAGTCCACCGTTAGGGAGAGAGTTCTCCCGCCACTTGATGTTTCGATAGACGCAGTCGTAAAAACAGTTGTTCTTTGCTGTGTGCGTCGGTTTGTTAAGAGCAGTCTCGTGTTTCAGCATCTTGCCGAGAGACCTTTTATTTATCCATGTTCGGTGTCCCGGGAAATAAAGCATCAGTGCAGTTTCTGAACCTTTTTGGACGTTGTGACATCACTTCATTTCGCGCAGTGCTGTACCAAGTCCCCCCCATTCCTATCCCTCGTGTGCATCGGGGCTGTGCGTTGTGCACATGCCTCCCAGCTGGGGAGCAGCACAGTCCGGCTCTTAGGGGAAGAGGCTTCCCGAGGCCACGGGGGAACATGTAGCCCACACTGTCATCCCACCTGCCCTTCCCATTTGTGCGCCGAGGCCACAACTTTCCTCAAAGCCAAATTGATATTCTTTGGACGGGAGCATCTGGTTCTTTGGCAGCCCCGCAGGAGTAATCTTGGTCGTTGGAGAGTTCCTCCAGCATTTATCACACGGTTCCGATATCGAAAGAGTTCCTGGCATTTTAATGTCCCAGTTTCTGGGCATGAAAAATGTGGAAGAGCTCAAGTCTGTTTGCACTTGTAAAGCCTCTTTGAAGTTTTTAGGGATTAAAAGAAATCCTTCCCACTTAACGAAACATTCTTCGGAGTTGCATTTCACCTGTGTTCATGAACGGATTTTCCTCCTGCTTCATTTTAGCACCCACACATCCAGCAGGTTTACACTAGAAAGTATACAGTCAGGAGGGACTCTAGAGGAATGCTTTTTAAAGACATGAGCTAAGGAACCTAAAGTTACATTTAAATTTTTTCTTCATATATGTGTCTAAATGGAGCAGTATTTACCGAGCAACTATCGTGGCCCAGGCAGTGTGTAATTCAGATATCCACCCAGATGAGAGAGTTCAAGTTCTTCAGTCTCCAACCTCAGGGTCGTCTTAGTGCAGATGTATTAAGAGCATTTCCTGTTGCTCAAGTAATTGTGGAGGCTAGATATGTACGTAACCACAATTTTGGAAGCTGAAAGTCCAAACTGCATGGTACCAACTGTGTCAAGAGTGGAAGAGGATCGCACAGTGAGACAGGAAGCCGGAATGAGGACAGAGGAGGGTTCACTCCTTTTTCTTATAATCTCTTCAAGAGAAGAAACCAAGTAGTCAGTGCTTGCTCGGAGAGCACTCTGCTTCAGTTCTACATACTGCCAGTGACCTACACACCCTCAGCAGGCCACCCCCCCTTAGGAGCCCCCCCACCTCTCACTGCCGCAGTACGACCGTACTTCTAACAACTCTCCACCCATGGGGAGCACACCTCAGCCCTGTCTGAAGCGTAGCACAAGGTCTGTGTTTTGTCTTGTGTTCAGTAGGTTTTCTTTTTTCTCCGGATCACATCACTTAACCATCATTTCTGTGTCGCCTGCCTGTTTGTCCATGAGCGTCCTGATCATTTGATGCCCCAGCAGGGGTGTGCTCTGTGTCTGCAGCTTGCTTCATCTACAGTAGTTTATGTACCACACGAGCACTGTGTTCCCATTGTATGTTAGTAACAGTGGTTCCAGACACAGCGGTGGAAGCAAATGGTGTTCTTATGTTTTGGTGGCCAGATGATCCTCAAAAGCCGAGCACTTCCCATTGGAATGTATTTGTGTTGTAAAGAAAAATGAGATGGGAGATGAGGACATGACAGAGATTGATGGCAGGTGCAGGGCAGCACTCACTGGGGTGGCCAGGGCGGCCCATTGGCAGGGTGACATTTGACCTGAGACCGGAGAAGTGAGCCACACAGAGGTTTTGGGTGAAAAGCCTTTGAAACAAAAGAAACAGCGGGGACAAGGGCTGTTCCTGAGACAAAGAACAAAGAAAGAAGGCCAGCATGGCAGGGGCGGTATGAGCTATGGTGGGTCAGGGGGCTGGGGTTGCAGACGTTGTAGGATGAGGAGGAGCCTGTAAGATGGGCTCAGTGAGTGGGTGTGGATGGCAGGACACGGTAGGGGCCTAGCAGGTGATGGTGATGAGTTTGACATCAATTCTAAAATGCAGAGGGAAGCCATGGAGAGTTTAAAGCATGGGAAGAATATGATTTCATTAACACGGCAGGGTTATTCAATAAATATGATGGTAATAGTATTGAAAGTCTGCATGTAATTCCATGTAATAATAGCCTGTGTACTTGCTACGGTGTAAATATCCTTTCTGTGTGTTCAGTTGAAAGCTGAAAGGAATGTTTTATGCAAAATGTGCCATTGGAATTGTGTGTGTCTGTATTTCTACCAGCTTTAATACTCATCATTTGGAGAAGATGTGTGCAGCTTTAGCCACGTGTGGGCATAAATTGTTCATTGGAGTAGGGCATGCCAATTTCAGCTGAGGTCTCTTCTTAATTTTGATTGTGCATCCCTTGTGGTTACTTGTCAAAATATGACACTTCAGCACGGGCCAAACTGGATTTAATGAATAGGAAACCATGGGATTTATATGATTTGGGGGCGTGAGGGGGATTTTCTAATGCCAGTTCCAAAGAGAAGTGGCATGGAGGTTATTTGATTAATTAGACATGCACAGACCCTCACTTCAGCTTCCTGCCCATCCTGTGAACACAAAACACTGCAGATTTGGTGACTCTGCACTCCAGAATTAAATCCAGGGACTTCTTTTGCCATCTCCAGAATAGTTTTTTTATTTAACATGATGTTGTCTTTAAGGTTAGCTTTGCGTATGTAGTCTTTTCATACGCGTGTGGTCTCTTCTAATGCGTGCGTCAAAGGCATCGCTTCCCAGCGTTCACAGACCTTTGTGGTAAGGACTGTCATTGGAAGTTCCTATAGAGAGTGACCACCATGTTTGTGGACCTGGAACTTATTTAGGAGACAGAACACCTCTGTGAGATATGATTCACAGAGCCGTCTGTCACGTTCAGCTTTGACCCTTGTGAGATGATGCCATTTGCACACAGTTGGCTTCTTCGAGAAGACCCAGAGGCCTGGAGCAAGCAGTGTGGATGGTGACTGGCCAGTGCTGGCTGGCAGTGAGCCTCTGGCCGCTGGACCACAGGGACAATGAGATGCACTGCATGAAGGGGTGGCCACTCTCCTCCCCCAGGGAGAAAAACAGACACAGAGGTTCCTAGTTAGTAATCCAGACCTTTTTACCTCCATTAGGGAGAGCCACCACTACGAACTCGACACCTTGATGACTTTGAAGAAAGTTGATAATAAAGTTTAGCAGCAGTTGTAAGAAAGTCAACCCTGGGGCCGGGCGGTGGTGGCGCACGCCTTTAATCCCAGCACTCGGGAGGCAGAGCCAGGCGGATCTCTGTGAGTTCGAGGCCAGCCTGGGCTACCAAGTGAGCTCCAGGAAAGGCGCAAAGCTACACAGAGAAACCCTGTCTCGAAAAACCAAAAAAAAAAAAAAAGAAAGTCAACCCTGACAGAACCTGATCTACAGATTTTAATGTCTTATTACTAATGTTTGTGTGTGTGTGTGTGTGTGTGTGTGTGTTGTATAGTGGAATTAAACATCTGCTTTACATGAATTTTGTTTCACAGTGACAGGGTAATTAATTATTTGTCTTTCTCCAAAAGGGCAGGCATGACTGTGCCCGTACGGACACTGACCCCTTTTCTGTTGGTAGGAACCTAGCAAGTCATGGTACTGAGTCCCAGCATGGATGTGCCTACAAGAAGCTTTGTCCTGCTGCCAGAGCTATTGCCTGTGGAAGGAACTGCTGAATGCAAGTCTGGAAAGTTGAACTCACTCCAGCTGTACAGTCCTGGCCAGAGGTCTAGGAAAGATGTATTATTCTAGAGTTTTCAAGCCTTCTCCGGTGCTGCGTGCTCAGGCCGCTCAGCTTGGTTAAGGATACATCTTTGCGATTAGAAGCTGCTTATACTGACAATGAAATCTATGTCTTTTAAAGAATTTGATAAGATTTCAGTTTTGCCGTATTTGGTTAAATCATGAACACTTAGAGGTGTGGTTGGGTTGGTGATAAAGGGGCAGAGAGTGGAGGGATTTCACACTTGTTTTTCATACCTCTGTATTTACTTACTTAAATTGAAAACCATTTTTTTTTTCTTAAAATGTCCTAATAAAGCAGAAAAACAATGTGAAGGATGCTGACTCATGTGAGACAGACTGCCATTGGAATGCAGGTGGTTCTGGCTCCAGGCTCACAGCAGGCTCCTTACCTACTGAGGGGCTTACCTGTAACCTCCCTCTCCATCCTCTTCTGTGCAGGGGAGCAGCCAGGTGCTCTCTGTCTGATTCCTGATCCACCTGTCACAGCATTTTCTTCCTTTCTTTTTGAGACAGGGTCTCACTATGTAGCTCTGGCTGTCCTTGAACTCACTGTGTAGACCAGGCTGAGATCTGCCTACCAATGCCTCCCTAGTGCTGGGATTAAAGGAGCATATCACCACACTCAGTTAAAGATTTATACTTATTTATTTGTTTGCTTATTTATTTATTTTATGTATGTAGACATTTTGCCCCCATGCATGTCTGCATACCAGAAGAGGGCATTTGAGCTCATGGGACTACGTTTATAGATGGTTATGAGCTTCCATGTGGGTGCTGGAATGAAAGGACCCAGGACCCCCGGTGCTCTTAACCACTGATCCATCTCTCCAGCTCCTGTTGCAGCATTTTCATTTCTCCCATCGTTGATCGTAGACACTGGGTCCTTGGACTTGTTGGCTCTCTGAGTCTTGTGACCGGTGGGGTCTCCAGGAGCTGTTGGGAGGCAGAAGTAAAACAATCACATCCCTATGGCTGTCTTTCGGGAGCAGAGCAATGCTGTACCTTGGGTGCTTGGGGGGGTGTCTTCCTTTGTGTAGTGCATGGTGTGGGACTGGGGAGACATGTATCTATGGGATGTGTCCCATTCTGTTTCTGTAAGACAGTGGCAGTCTGTTCTGGGTGGCTGTAAGCAGTAACTGTCACAGTGCTTAAAAGCACTGGGCGTTTACAGAAGGTGTAAATGACTACAGGTTTAGAAAGGCCCAACAAGAAAAATAAGACAGAGGGGCATCAGGGTGTGATGGGGGGGGGCTTGTCAAGGGGAGGGCTTCCTGTGATAAGCTGAGAAGATTTTGCAAAGGGGACAGTTGTGTCATAAGAGTGGATGACCCCTCAGAAGGAAGGCATGACAGCATTTGGATTTTTAATGCCAGGGATGCTTAAACAGATGTTCATCAGGCTGAGGTAGAGGGACTCTGTGGGAGATTTCTAAGAAGTAGAGCGGGTAAGGTGGAAATGTATTTCTTCTATGTTCATCCGTGTCTTTTAGAGAAGTCATTAAACTGGGTGCTTTGGAGAACCAAGGTGATGCGCCTCCATCCTAGAGAGGAAAGGAAAACAGCTTTAGTAAGTGTGAGGGTGGGCTGCTGCATGAGAACCGTCTGTGGTGGGAGAGACAACCGGCATTTCAACCTGAGAGAGGTGAGCAGAGACCTGTGGGTATAGGGGAGTGCTGTGCACCCGGGAGCAGTCCTGGAGGTCTAGCTATGGACAGACATACAGCAAGAGTGGTCTGGGGAGACTCACGAAGGAGTAGGTCAAGGGGTTCCATGTCCTGTGAAGTGATCAGCTCATCAAATCTGGTGGAAGTCCCTTAAAAGGACATGAATTTGATGGGAAATCTGCTAGGAAGTCATTGTAGATTTAAAAAAGTGTGTGTGTGTGTGTGTGTGTGTGTGTGTGTGTGTGTGTGTGTGTGTGAGAGAGAGAGAGAGAGAGAGAGAGAGAGAGACAGAGAGAGAGAGAGAGACAGAGACAGACAGAGACAGAGACAGACAGACACTGTGCAGGTGTCCATGGATGCCAGAAGGATGCCTCCAGAACTTGGAGTTACAGACTGTTGAGAGCTGCCTGATATGATGAGTGCGGGAGAATTGAACCCAGGTTCTTTGTTGATAGCAGCATGTGCTCTTAGTGCTGGGTTTTCTCTGTAGCATCCAGCATAGATTTCTGAACTGGAAGGTGACCTAATGAAGGTGATATTTCATTTACCTAGTTAAAAATTTCAAAACTGCTATAAAGTTGTTTTTTTTTTTTCTCATTATAAAAGTAAAATAATTTCAGGAAAATTCAAAAGCAGAAAAAACAAAAAACAAAACCACCCACCACAATTAAACAGAAAAAGATACGGACTGCCTCATCCGCCGTCCCGAAGACACAGATGAAGTCA
Organism: Peromyscus maniculatus bairdii; assembly: GCF_049852395.1. Classification (NCBI taxonomy): domain Eukaryota; kingdom Metazoa; phylum Chordata; class Mammalia; order Rodentia; family Cricetidae; genus Peromyscus; species Peromyscus maniculatus. The sequence continues at coordinate 37,961,174 of NC_134872.1, forward strand.
CTGATGTTGTGTTCACGGTGGACTTCTCGGTGCTGACAGATGTTCCGATGGCAGCCCCGGGAGGAGTTGGGACTGATGCCAGTCTCCGTACCCCCAACTGCAGGCTGTGCTGCCTCTCACCCACACTGCCTAGTGTTTGTAAAATACATGGGAAGTCAAGTCAAAACCACCTTTGCGGTACCAGCTCTCCAAGTGGACTTGGAGATGGTCTCTGGTTTGTGACTTTCTGTAAAGGCTCTTAGCTTCATCCAGCTTCTTTCCAGATAGGTGTCTGTGCATCCCTGGGGTATGGAGGTATTGATATTTCGGGATTTTCTTTCAGTTTTATAACCATGTAAGATAGCGTATTGATTCTGTAATCGGAGAGAATGAGCGTAGGAGGTTGTCTTGGTTTCCTGTGGGCAAGAGACAACCCCTTGTCATGGTGGGCATGCAGACAGGAGACATGCCACCACTTCTGCGGAAGCATCCCTAGGCCCTGAGCTGCTTCTCTCTCTCTCTCTCTCTCTCTCTCTCTCTCTCTCTCTCTCTCTCTCTCTCTCTCATCGTTGCTCTCTCGTATTGGGGTTTCCCTTTTTTCCTTCATGGTTTGATGAGGACTTTTCAAATGAGAGGACAAAGCCAAAGCTTTTCTAACTGGAAGCATCGACTTAGAAAGTTTTTCTTTTACTTGTATTATTATGAGATCTGTGGAGTCCCCATTCATGTAATTATCCAGCAAAACAAACCCACAAAACACTTGAAAGTTGAACTTGAGAGCATTGTTTTAGACCCTTTTATATAGCTGTCTTCCCTCCTTCCCTCTCCCTTCCCCTCCCCCTCCTCCCTCCCCCCCCCCCCCTTTTCCCTTCCTTCCCTCTCTTTCCCATGTACACAGAGTTATGTTGTACTTCAGAATGGTGTCAGCCATGCTCTCACGTATGTGGCGGTCCCGGGAGATTGCGTTGGCTGGCGACATGGTATCTGTCTCAGTGTTTTGTGCCCTCTATGGTGTTCACATCGACAGAATTGCCTAATGATGCATTTCTAAGAACACATCCCTATTGTTCAGCACTGCAAGATTCTCTGTATGTGAAATGCGTATATTCACATTGGATACTTTCTCATAGGTGTGGATTATACTTGTATAGTTTTGAATCTTGCATTTTCATTTACCATTCGATATCACTACATTTGCTTTGAAAACAGATCGCTAATGTTCGGTTATGTGAATGTACCACAGTTTGTTTAGCTGTCCTATTGAGTTTCCTTTCCTAAGATTCTGATGGTTACATGAACATGTGCTGTGGTGAATGTTTTCATACAGAAGACATTGCCCATACTGCTGATGGTTTCTTTAGTTCTTTTAAAATGTATTTTATGTGTACAGTGTTTCGTCTGTGTGTATGTCTGGGTACCACTTGTGTGCCTGGTACCCTCTGAGGCCACAAGATGACTTTGGATCATCTAGAATGGGAGTTACAGATGGTTGTGAGCCACTGTGTGGATCAGGAAATTGAATCCTCCTTCCCTGGAAGAGCAGCCAGTGCTTTTAACCGCTGAGCCATCTCTCTGTCTCCTGCTAGTAAGTCCTTAAAGATGGAAGTATTGATTGGAGGCTTTGAACTTTTATAGAGTTTTTGATAAATTGTGAAATTTCCCTTCAGAAAGATTTATCCATTTTGGTAGCGGAAAGAGCATATAAAATTTCTTGCTAGAATAGTCTAGATGGAGGGCTATACTTTTTAGTTATTTACCCACTGGCTAGATAAAGTGATAGTTATCATTTGCAGTTTTCTTTTCTTGTATTAATGATGAGCCTCCTCTCTGCCCCTTCTTTCTGTTTCTCTCTTCCTTCCCATTCATGTCCTAACTCCAGCTTGTGATTTTTATATTTTTATTATCTTTATATATATTTATACCGTAACTCCACATCTTCTGTGTTACATATTTTCCCTCAGTTTATCTGTTTGTTTATCTACTTTTAGGGTTTCATGTAGCCTAGGCTGTCCTCAAAGGCATAGACAGTGAAGCCAAGGATGGCTTTGAATTCCTGATCCTTTTGCCTCAGGCTTCCCAATGGTAAAATGGTAGTTAGAAAAGATGATGCCGAGTTTATTCTTATTTATTTATTTATTTATTTTTTTTGTTGAACTTTGTGGTAGTGTTTTGATGTATAGAGGTGTAGATTTTTGTTCTCTTTTGGTGCCTTAATAACTAGGAAGACCTCTGTTTCCTTCTTGTTTTATGGGTTTATTTAGAAATAGTGGTTCTTTAATTCAAGGAGTTGGAATAGCTTATTTTTAATATGTTATAAGAAAAGACAAAAATGTATTTTCCCTGAATATTTTGCCCTTTTCTGTTGCTGGAGGGCTTCTCTCCAGGTTCCCCAAGCCCCGCAGTCCCACAATCCACTTATAAAATAATCACTCAGACACTTATATCACTTATAAACTGTATGGCCGTGGCAGGCTTCTTGTTAATCGTTCTTTTATCTTAAATTAACCCATTTTTATAAATCTATATCTTGCCACGTGGCTGGTGGCTTACCGGCATCTTTACATGCTCTTGTCCTGGCGGTGGCTGCAGTCTCTCTCCCCTCAGCCTTCCGCTTCCCAGAATTCTCCTCTCTCCTTGTCCCACCTACTTCCTGCCTGGCAACTGGCCATCAGTGTTTTATTTATATAGAGTGATATCCACAGCACTTCCCCTTTCTTCTTTTTTTAAAAAGGAAGGTTTTAACTTTAACATGGTAAAATTACATATAACAAAACCATTACCGAGCAAGAATTATAGTTACAATATTAAAGAAGATGTCCTATCTATCTTATATTTGTGAGTTTAAGGTTTTATATCTAAATTATCTTTTATCATAACTGAGGAAATTACGACTATCTAGTCTTCAACCACATCAAAGACCTGAGAAGGAACATAATGGTACCTGAGAAATGGTAGACGGATGCAAGCAACTTTCGGGAATCTTGCAAGAGTAGACCAAGACAGCTGGCAGCCTGGACAGTCACCTAATGTTTCTCAGCATTGTTGGTGCATTCAGATTGGCTACAGGCCTAGAATATCTGACAGACCATTTTCAGAAGCAGGAATTTTGAGAGACCATCTTACCCTGTCTTGGCAGAGTACAGTGGTCACTTTCCTTGTGTCCCGCTTGTCCAGAAAGGACAGCATTGCATTTGTACTGTCAGCCATCAAGGCAAGGGCAGTTCTTTGCCCAGTAGGCCATTTTGTGCCCAAAAGACAAACTTCCAAATGGGAATGTCTTAGAAGCCCAACATTCTCTCGGGATCAATTGGTGCAGCCAGGAGCAATTGTGTCTCACATCAACAGAATTTTAAGTTATTTAAATGCCATATTCTCTAGGTCTATGAAGTGTTTGAAGATTACCTATCTATCTGAAATATATCTATGTATACCTAGAAAACTTAACTAACATGGCTACAGATATGATTATCATAGATGACTAATTATTAATCTATTTTTAATTATCCATTACAATTTTAAATGAGTTACATAAACATAATACCTCAAACAAGAATAGAAATATATATATATATATATATATACAGTATAACAAAATTAACTTCAAGTTTGTATCAATAAACTAAAATTTATACCAATGTAAAACATTTTAAACATAAACTAAAATCTATACCAATGTAAAACATTTTAAACAAGTTGTTCTTTAAAAGTAGGTTCATTAATCTACCCTTTTATCTTATCATCTCCATATCCTATATATCCATATCATATCCCCTTTTCTTTTTTAGAAAGAGATCACATTTATAATCAACCTGTTTTAAATAAAAATATTGGTTTTTCTCTGTCCCACACCAGAGGGCTCTTCTGATTTGGGACACAAGAATCTCTTAACCATTTTTTTTTTTTTTTTAAAGCAATATGTCTGGGTTTAGAGGGGGAGTGAGCCAATTCCACCTCTAAAGCCAGCTTGGTATATTTGGGAATTTGGGCGTAGCATCTCTTACTACTTCCTGCTGGAGGGGGGCGCTGTATCTTATGGGGATGCAAAGAAAATTTTAGACCTATGGGGTAGTCCGTGAGGCTGTATTGTTTGAACCAGTTGCCTTGAAACCGCTCTGGATGCTGGATCATCTGGGCCATGGTGTCATCGGGGACCTTTTAGGGGGTCTTGGCTGTTGAAACCTGATGTATCTTAATCTGAAACAAATCCATAGCCTCTGGCTTTCTGTGGAAACAAAAGCAGAACCTCTTTTCCAAAGTAACATATCCTTATATCCAAATTTTGAAGTCAAGGTACCTTTAAAATATACATTTTGGCATAACTCAACAGCTTTTGTAATCAAATGTTTTTCTTTAGTTACGAATATCAAAGAGAACATAATCCAGATTGTCTGTGTGGTAGCCATCTTTACGTGGCTTATGTTTTATATCACCTTGAGCCTACTGCTTTAAACTGTAGTCTTTTAAGCCTGAAACGGCGTTGTGGCTGCTGGCTCCACCCACTTCAGCTTCCCAACATGGCAGTGGTACGTTTTCCGCCAGCTCTGGGAGTCATCAAGTCTCAGAAATAGTGGGTCTAAGCTTTTATCAAAGCAGCGTGTAGCCCAGAAACCTTTTTTTTTTTTTTTTTAAATACTAGTAAAGACTAAATCTACTACACAGCGTAATGTGCTGCTGGCAGACGCCTCATTCCCGCCACACTGCCGGTCAAACGCACACGCCAGGAACCCGCCAGTGTTCAAACCTGTGTTTTGCAGCATCTAGCTGTCCGTATGAGACAAGAAGCAGGAACCTGGTTTTGGCTCTGTTTAGAATTGGTTATTAAATATTCTCAGGTTTAAGGTGGAAACTCGAGCCGTTGGGCGCCATTTGTTGCTGGAGGGCTTCTCTCCAGGTTCCCCAAGCCCCACAGTCCCACAATCCACTTATAAAATAATCACTCAGACACTTATATCACTTATAAACTGTATGGCCGTGGCAGGCTTCTTGTTAATCGTTCTTTTATCTTAAATTAACCCATTTTTATAAATCTATATCTTGCCACGTGGCTGGTGGCTTACCGGCATCTTTACATGCTCTTGTCCTGGCGGTGGCTGCAGTCTCTCTCCCCTCAGCCTTCCGCTTCCCAGAATTCTCCTCTCTCCTTGTCCCACCTACTTCCTGCCTGGCAACTGGCCATCAGTGTTTTATTTATATAGAGTGATATCCACAGCACTTTTCTGTTGTGTTTTGTTTTTCTCAGATGGGGTTACTCTGTGTAATAGCCCTGGCTGTCCTGAAACTCGCTTTGTAGACCAGGCTGGCCTTGAACTCAAAGAGATCCACCTGCCTCTGCCTCCCCAGTGCTAGGATTAAAGACGTGTGCCTCCAGGCCCAACTGTTTCCCCTGAGTATTTTGTCTATTATTTCATAACCCCATAGTGAACTTACTGAAAACCCAATGTTCTTCATGGCTTACTAATATCATGAAGTTATGCATTAGAAGAGCTGGTGAGGCACTAAGGGCTAGGGACTATGTGGGCAGTTCTGTGATTATTAAATGTAAGAACTGGGTGAGACCAGTGAAGGTCAAGTCCTTAAAACCCAGTGTAACCTGAAGGGAAGAGGGTGACACTTGCCAGCAAAGAATGTGATGATGAAGTCTGAAAACCAGCACTTAATGTTTTGGAACTTGCTGTGCATTCTCAGCTTTGATTAGAATCATATAAATGACCTGTCCCAGCGCATGGAGCAGCCAGGAGGTAAATTAAGGAATTCAAGGGACTGAGGAAAGACCCGGCTGTCCAGGCCATGTGCCTTTAAGTGCTGCCGTCGCTGTCCCATGCTTCTCCACTTACAGCATGACCTGTAACTTCATGGCGTGCAGTTAACTCCCGTATTTACCAGTTCCCTAGACTTTCAAGGCAGCTCAGCATAAAAAGGCATGCATTGCAGTGTTATGTCCTTAGTTTTCAAGATCTGGAAAGCTGTACCCAAAGACCCCAAGTGCTTAATAAAACAGCACCCCTCTTTTACGTTCAGAGTATTGCAGACACTGCCAAGTGCTGAGGATCCTGGGATAAAGAGGAAGGTTCTTTCTCATCAGCTGCTTTAGTAAACAGAAAGGCAGAGCTGGGATTGATCCTGGAGCCTGTGACTCCAAGTAGTGTTTTCTCTAGGGCAGCCTACTATCTGGAGTGTGTACTACCCGAATGCAGCCTCCTCAGCTAAGACTGGGTAATGGATGTGATCAGGTTGTTCTATTTGTGGGAGCCCCAGAGCCATCTAGTTCTTGAGGAGTTATCTGACTTCTGTGGTCCTGCTCATAGTTGGTGAGTCTGGTGACTGTGGTTGAATTGATGTGATTCATTCTTTGTTGTTTGGAAGCTGCTTGTATACCAGCAAGACTTTTGGCTAGAGAGGAAGTTTGGCTAGTTCTGTGAGGATTCTCTTAGCTAACAGAATGTTTCCTATAGGATGCTTTAGGGTGGAATTTGTTCACTGACATCTTTGTTTTGATAAGATTGATGTGAGGCTAGGTTGGGTCTTGACCTGGGCATCTGTAAAGCATGTTGTAACTTGAGCATGCAAGTGATGCCAGACTAAAATTAGAATGGAAGGATTTGAACATGGGTAGAGAATGGGTAGGGGGAGACATGGCTGGCACAGATAAAGTGCCCATGTTGTAGTTGTGGGTTTTGTTGATGGCCATGAGATACAGGAGCTGAGGTTTGGATGTTAATGATCCCCAGAGCAATGAACAACAAGAAAAGGATCTGAGTCCTTCCTAGAGGCCAGGAACCAGGTCCTCGAGGTGATGGGAACAACATTCATCCATTAAAATAAAACTCACATGAGACAATTAATGTTGACGGCATTTAATACTTCAAACACAGTGGACTTGAGTGACCTTGTTGGATGAGTGCATGTGATATTAGATCTGTGTATTGTGTTGCTTTTTACTTTGGTAGCCTGTGAATATCTTTTTAAGGGCTCTTTTATGGGTGCTAGATCAAAAGCCTGGCAGCTGTAGTTCTAAGTTGATTCTTTATTATGTAAAGTATATTTTAGTATCACTCAAAACTGTATTTTCAAGAAAAATGTTTCTTTCTTTGATATTCTGATAAACATGCACCAACATTACAGTCTAGAAAGTCTTTGCAGATTAAACAAATTTAAAAAAGAAAAATTGGGTGTCTCTGAATTTTTGTATTGGTGGAAGCTAGTCTGAGGAAATTTTTAAATAATTCTGAAAGGAAAAGAGATTGGTATGTTTTGAGACGAGAGACTAACAGTAAGTCTGTCCTACTGATTTTGTTAGTTAGATTTCATTTCTGTTTTTTTTTTTTTACACTTAAGCCTATGTTTAGAAGAATGTGAATTATATTGATATGATAATTCTTTGTTTTTTGTATATTCTATATAAAGCAGTTTTACATTTTTTCCATTGTACATTACTGTTCAGCGTACTTTTTATAGGTTACCATAGAATCATTGTTTCTATGTATGTTTTCAGATTGACATGTTGAATAAAGAAATTGATTTTCCTTGGCATAAAACTAAGTATCGAGTCATGCAGGGAAAACCTTTGGAAAACAAATAGAGCAATCCCCTTGTCAATGCTAATGTGTCAGCTTTTCAGGCTCCTTGCATGAATGGAGTGATAAGCAATCCAAGAGCAAGCGTTTGCTATTGATTCTCCAATCTCGGGTAACAAGTTACTGCTTCACTTCTTATTGAGAATTAAATCAAAATAATGCGGTGCCTATGTTATGTCTTGTGAGAATCTCTTTGCATGATTTATGTACTGCAGTGGAAAAGTAGATAGATGTTGAAGAATCATATGACTCTACAGATGTATAACTTTTTGTCTGTCTACAAATAATGGATGTAAAGGTTCTTACAAGTTATATAGAACAGTGTTACAGAATTTGCATTTTTGTTAACTCTGACAAGTCTTTTTAGATTTTACTCTTTAAGAAAAACAGCAAGTGGGAAATGCACAGACCATTTTGCAAATCAGAACTGATGATTACTTGAAGATAATGTGAGAAATAAAATTTCTGTACTGTTTCCTGTTCTCACAATTAAAATGGGAAATTTTGGCTAGGCACTCTGTGTCATAGACATGTCAGATAATATTGTTTTTGAGAGTAAAAATTCATTTTCAGAATTTACCACCTGATAAATTATTTAATTTCAGAGAGGCTTGAGGAATCAACAGTTCATGTTTTATAGCTGAGATGTTAAAAATAAATGCAGTTAATCTTAAATATATTAAGAGCATCTCTTAATGCTCCCTCTTACTCCCAGGGTCTAGGATACAGTTTTAAATTAATTTTACTATTGTTTATTTTTGGTTTTGTTGGTGGTGGTGTTTTTGAGGCAAAGTCTCACTCTGTATCCCAGGCTGGTCTGGGACTTATTGTGTAGCCCAAACTAGCCTCAAACTCATGGCATTTTTCTTGCCTTAGTTTTGTGAGTGCTGAGGCTATAGGCCTGGTTATTTATTTTTCTTTCTCTTCTCCTTGAGATAGGATCTTGTGTAGCCCAAGATGGTCTCCAGCCAACTGAGGCTGAGGATGACTAAATAGAGTTTTTATGCTCTTGCCTCTACTTCCCAAGTGTTGGGATTATGGGTGTATACCACCACACAATTATATGTAGTGCTGAAGATCAAATTCAGTGCTCTGCACATACTAATGCCCATTTCCAGCCTTTGCCATCATTATCATCATCACCATCATCACCATCATTTGAGCTACTGCCTCAATGTGTAGCCTAGGCTGGCCTTAAATTTAGAATCCTCTTGCCTCTGTTTCCTGTATGCTGAGATTATAGATGTATACCACTGCACACAATTTCATTCTATATTGAGGATCCAACTCAATATAGCACAGCTCTGTATGTTCTAATGCTTGGCTTCTTAATCTTTTATTCTTATTTTGAGCCACTGTCTCAATGTGTAGCCCAGGCTGGCCTCAAATTTTCAATTCTCCTTCCTCTTCCCTCTAAGTGCTTAGAATAAAGGTATGTGCTACTAAGCCTACCTCAACATTCTTATTTTTTTAATAATGAGATTTATTTCTTGCCCATACTACACACTCATAATATATTGATGTGAAAATGTGTCTTTTGAAAGGAAGCTCCACATTCAAGCTTATACATTTGATAAAAAGTCATAAAGATATGGTGCGTGTGAATGTCTGATACACTTGTCTTCAAATGAGTTCTAGCAGTTGTATGTGGGATTAACATGGGATGTTGGCAAACTGATTGCAAAGTAATATTCAAAAAAGAAAAGATGAGGATTGACAAGCCAGGCTTAGAAATTCATTGTAGGATTTACTCTACAAGACTGTTAAATCTGTAGTAATTGAGGCATGTAGTGTTGGTGCAAGGATAGATAGGATTGAAAAGGATTCCCTCATCTTCCATTTCTTTTTCTCTCTGTGTTGGTGTGTCTGTCTGCCTGTCTATGTGTAAAAGACCTGATAATATTACCAAAGTTGGCTCTGCAGAGCATTGAGGGCATGTGGTCTCTTCAAACATTGGTGCTTAGTCAGTTGGATTACCATATGGAGAAGAGGTAAAACGCAGTCCCCATATTGCACCAGAATCAGCTTCAGCCCACAGCTGCAATTGGCTGTGCGCAGTGGGAAGCGGCGGTCACGCTCGGTTCAGTGAGTTGATCTGAGCATCAGCAGAACGCAGATCACTGATCAAATCGTACAGAAAGTTGCAGAACCTCAGAACTCTCCCCGGGCATCCTTCTAATCATCATCCTTATCCCCTCTCCAGAGGTAGCCATTATGTTCAATCCCAAGACTAGAAATTACAGTTACTTTGTGCATTTAGTTTGTACACCATAAAGATACAATTATATAGTAGGTGTCCTCTCCGGCTTATTCAGTGTCGCATTATCACATTTATTTATGTTGTTGCATGTAGCTGTAGTTCTTAGAGATTACAGAGTGGTGCTTAAGGGCACGGGATATTCACATAAATCGTTTGGAATTTTTCTGCACGGGAGATTCACCCTGCCCTTTTCTTATCCTGTTTACTTATCTGTTTAATACCTTGTTTTTGTCCATGTCCTGATGGATATTTATTTTATGTTTTAGGTAACCTAGCACCACTTGATCCTGTTGTTCAGACTTCTCTAGCCATTGGAAGATATTTTAGCTGGCTCCTGTAGCCCTTTAATATAGACCCTTCCTTTATTGTGGTAGCTGCTTCGAGAGACTTCTTGCTTTTTGCACAGCAAGGTATCCCAGACCAATCTTTATACATTTTTTTTTTTAACCCTAATCCTAAAATTTGCTAATTCTCTAAGTAGCCCTAATTCTTTTGTTTGGATAATGGTGTTAGAAACCAAGATCTAAAGCCAGACACAGTGGTGCATACTTGATAATCCCATATTTGGGAAGTAGAAGCAGGAGGATCAGCTATCAGGAGTCAAGGCCACCCTCAGCTATGGAGTAAGTTTTAGGCCAGCATAGCCTACCTGGAACACTGTATCAGAAAAAGGCAAAATAATATCTAGGGAGATGGATAGGCGTACTTGCTGTAAAAGCAAGAGGACCCAAGTTCAGATCTACAATACTACATACAAAGCTGGATGTGGCTGCACACATCGTGTGTGTGTGTATGTGTGTGTGTGTGTGTGTGTGTGTGTGTGTGTGTGTGTGTGGTGTAATCCTTGTGCATGGGGAAGGGGGCAGCGTGGAATCATGAGGATCACTGGGACTCACTGGCCTTCCAATCTATAGTCTATCCTAATCAGTGAGCTCCTGGTTAAGTGAGATACCTAGTCTCAAGGGAATAAGTCCAGAATCATAGAGCAGGACATTGTTCCATGGCACCTGGGCATGCACGTATGGGTGTGTACTTGCATACTTGTGCATGTATACTGTCTATGCACATATGCATAGAAACTAAGATCTTGCTGCTGGGTGTTATGGTTAATATTTACTATTTACTGTTATTTCAGAGCAGTTGATTAACACAAAAGGGGGGTTCCATTTGTGTGTGTATTTTGTTTTGTTTTGATACTTTGTTTTGATTTTTTTTTTGAGGGGTAGAGGAGTGAATGAATGAGAATATTGGGTTGGGTGGATAGGATCTAGGAGGAGTTCAGAGGGGAGAGAATATGACCAAACTATATTGTATGAAAAAAAAAATTGAAAAACCAGTAAGTGGAAAACAAGGGAAGAACTTACCTACTATGGTTGGAACATATAGGAAGGTACTTCTGACCTGGAACACCGAGGGGCTCTCCCTCTGAGTTTGTCTGTGAGAGTATTTACATAGACGTGAGGAAAGGCCTCTCCGGACGGACGGAATGTGGGCAGCACCACCTCATGGACGGGGGTCCCACGCTGCATTAAAGGGCAAGAGGGAGGAAGCTGGTTGGACACCGGCGTTCATCTTTCTCCGCTGCCTGACTGCAGATGCACGGGAGCCGACTCATGCTCTGAATGCTGTGCTGCCTCTGTCAGGATGCACTAGATCCTTTCAAACCAGGAGCCAAAATCAACTCTTTTCTGCCTGAAATTCCTTTGTGTCAGGTGTTAGGTCACAGCGACAGGGTGAGTACTGCAAATGGGGTGTTAATGTTTGTAGATCTGTTGAGCAGACAGTGCAGGGATAAATGGGATAAGTCACTTATTATTATTATTATTATTATTATTATTATTATTATTATTATTACTGGTTTTTCGAGACAGGGTTTCTCTGTGTAGTTTTGGTTCCTGTCCTAAATCTCGCTCTGTAAACCAGGCTGGCCTTGAACTCACAGAGATCTGCCTGGCCGTGCCTCCCGAGTGCTGGGATTATAGGCATGAACCACCAACTGCCCGGCTATCACTTATTTTTAATGATGTATTTATTTATTTTCTGTTTTTGGTAATAATTCAGTACTCCTTTTGTTTTGTTGCTTAAATTGCTGTATCTTTAATTCTTTTCATGCACCTATCTGATATTTCCATATGTAACTCTCTCTGTCTATCTTGTGAAATTTACCAACTTGCTCCGTTGAGTTCGAAACAGTTCAGTATCTGTTGTGGAAGTAGTCTTTAGGCTTTGTCATCTGTAAACAGCAACCACATTTATTAGACACATGCTCATTTCCTACTCCCCTGGCTTTTGGCTCCACTCTTCCCTTTCTGTCTCATTGAATTGGACTATTTCAGTACTGTGTATATGTAGAACCATCCAGTCTGCCTTTCCATGTCTGGCTTAGTTGACTCAGCAGCCTGTCCTCAAGGCCCCTCGTTACTGTGTGCACTGTGAGACCCACGCTGACAAAATGCCACAGGCCGCTTGGCTTAAGCGGTATTGACTTGCTTTCTTCCCCCTCCGAAGGCTGGAGGCTGAAGATCAAGATGTCACGAGGCTCTGTCCCCTTTGCGGTCTGTGCGCTTGGCTTGCAGGTGGCCGGCCTCTTGCTGCTTTTGCACATGGCCCTTGCTCTGTGTGCTGGCATCCCTGGTGTCTGTGTCCAGATCTCCTCTTCTTAGAAGGACACCAGTCAGATTGGATTAGAACCTGCTCTGACAACTTCATTTGAACTTAATTACCCCTCTCCAGTCACATTCTGAAGTCTTAACAGCTCTATCGTGTGAGTTCTGGGAGATGGGACATGATTTACCCTATAACAATGTATAGCTCATATCAAAATCTGATTTCTTTTTAGGATTGACTATTATTCCACGGTATGGATGGGCCTAGTTCTTTGATCCATTTGTCGGTCAGGAAACACTAGGGTCGGTCCTGATTCTTGCCTCTGAGTCCCAGGGCTGTGCACATTAGGTATGCATCTCTCTAAGACCCTGCTTCCAGTGCTTTTGGATATATAACCAGAAATGTATCGTTAGGCAAGACCATAATCCTGTTCTTAATGTTTTGGAGACCTCGTAGCCATTTTACTTGGCAGTGAGAGTTCACAAGGGTCCCAGTTTTTCCACATCCTCACAATCACTGTGTTGTTTTTTGATGTTTAGAGAGCAGCTCACCCTAATGAGTATTAGGAAAAATGCACGTCCAACATAAAGAATTCAGAAGAAATGTGCATACAAAAATGTCAACAGGGTTCCTATCTTCCCTGGCTCAGGAGGAACCATTTATAACATTTTTACATTTTCTTCTGTGTTAAGTGTGCATGCCTACACGACATACATGACATCACAAATATGTCACTGCATAATCTAAACAAAACTGTTATCCTCTTTCTTTTTTTTATTTGTGGGTTGTTTGTATAAGATGTTGTGATTAAACATGTAAAATATGTTTTTTTAAATTAAATTTAATTTAATTTTGCAATATAATTTAGTTCTACATATCAGCCACAGATTCCCTTGTTCTCCCCCCTCCCGCCCCCTTTCCCCTTCCCCCCAACCCACCCCCCATTCCCATCTTCTCCAGGGCAAAGCCTCCCCTGAGGACTGAGATCAACCTGGTAGACTCAGTCCAGGCAGCTCCAGTCCCTTCCTCCCAGGCTGAGCCAAGTGTCCCTGCATAAGCCCCAGGTTCCAAACAGCCAACTCATGCACTGAGCACAGGACCCGGTCAAACTGCCTGGATGCCTCCCAAACAGATCAAGCCAATCAACTGTCTCACCTATTCAGAGGGCCTGATCCAGTTGGGGGCCCCTCAGCCTTTGGTTCATAGTTCGTGTGTTTCCATTCGTTTGGCTATTTGCCCCTGTGCTTTATCCAACCTTGGTCTCAACAATTCTCCCTCATATAAACCCTCCTCTTTCTCGATAATTGGACTTCCGGAGCTCCACCTGGGGCCTAGCCGTGGATCTCTGCATCCAGTTCCCTCAGTCACTGGATGGGGTTTCTGGCACAACTATTAGGGTGTTTGGCCATCCCATCACCAGAGTAGGTCAGTTCCAGCTGTCTCTCGACCATTGCCCGTAGTCTATTGTGGGGGTATCTTTGTGGATTTCTGTGGGCCTCTCTAGCACTTTGTTTCTTCCTATTCTCATGTGGTCTTCATTTACCATGGTCTCCTATTCCTTGTTCTCCCTGCCAGTGTTTGATCCAGCTGGGATCTCCCGCTCCCCCAAGTTCTCTTTCCCTCTACCCTCGCCCTTCCTGTTATCCTCTTTCATCTTTACCATTTAACATTGGACCATGCATTTCTTGTGTCATTGAATATTGACATACAAGAGTTTTTATGGCTCTATAAATAATCATTTAATGATTTTCTGATTATTGCACATTATATTTTTTTCTGGCTCCTTATCTCATATGTAATCTCTTCATGAAAGTGCAAGGCCATAATGAACAAAGTCTGCTTCTGTTCCTAGGGAGAGATTTTTAAGGGTCTTCAGGAAGTTTGTTCTGATGCCTCTTGTCAGCTGTGTGGGGACACCATTGTTCCCTGGTCCTGAACACTACTGATTAAGACTTTTTTGACTTGTTTTAGAAAATCTTTTCCAATCATGGAAGTAAAATGGTTTTACATTTAATAGGTGCATTTCTCTGATTATCAATGAAAATATGTAGCTCTCAGTATTTATTATTCTTTCAAGAATTCAAGGCATTTAATAACATACGTGATTAAGAAATGGCACGTTGAAATTTTAGAGTTACAAATATTTTCACAGAGAAAGAATGAGAGGCTGTTAATCTTAACCTTGAAGCAAACGTGCCATGCTCGATGTTAATGCTAGAGTGGTGTTGTGTTATTGATGGCTTCCTTGGTATGTAAGATCTGTGGACACTAGTCAGTGACAACTGCTCAGAATATAAATATTTGGGAAAAAGGAAGCACACTGTAGTCTTAAGAATTATTTACTTTGATCTAAACATCCAGTTTATTGCTTTACTGACCTAGTAGGAATTATCCATTCTCAAATGGTAAACAGGGTTGGACTAACTGAAAGATAAAGGGATAGCTTTATACAAAAGCTGGGAAGTATTGATGGAATTATAAAGATAGGAGAGATCCGAATGGGAGAACGGCCCCACAGGGAGTGGCCGCCAGTCGGTCTGTAGCCAGGCCAGCAGAGTCCAGATTTGTTTGGTTCCTTGGTCATTTAGTAAGTTGTCCCCACAAGTCAGAAGTCCCAGGTACTTCTGTGCACAGGTGTGTAGTCCTCATTTTCTTTTTCCTCTCAGAGAAGGAGACAGATTGAGTTCACAACGAACTTGTGTTATCTCTGGGGAAAAATGTAGATTCTTACTCTGAAACCCACAATTTGTTGGCATAGATGCAGCTTGACACTATTAAGATAAATACAGCAATTTTTCCCCCTCAAGAACAATACACCTTAGTACAGAGAGACTAAGGATGTCTTTGAACAGCATAGTATTTGTTTGGGGTGGAAAGTCTACAGCAACGTTTGTAGAAAGAATAGTTTAGATCATCCCAGATAGACTTGGCCTGATAGGGAAAACAAGGATCCTGGCCTTGTGTGGCACTTAATCCCGTGGTATACTTGAAAATAATTATCTTAATTTTGCATTGTACATGTTGCTAGTTTGGAAGCTAGAGAACAAATGAAAACTTACATCATCACCAATATTTTAAAAACAGTATGCTGAAGTAGAAAAGCATTAAGTGCTCATACAGCCTCTAAGAGAAGCAGAATGTACTCTCCCCTTTCCAGTGCGCCATGCTTCTTCTCAGAGATGCCATCTTAAAGCCTACACGCATAGACTGTTTTCCATCCAAGAATCGGTGTTATACATGTTCTTCCACAGCTTTTTTTCCCACTTAATATGCATTTTGGATATTTTCATATCTTCATATGTAGATCCATTCCATCCATGGCTACATACTTTTCAATTATGTGTAGCACTATGATTTCTTAACCGTTCCCTTAAGAATGGACAGTTAATTGGTTTTAAATTTGCTTTTGTTTTGCAATTAATATGTGACACTGAAGTGAAAGCCTGCATGTGCTCGGCATACATTTCTAAATATGATATTATACCACGGTCTTTTTAAATGACGGGCTACCCAGGTTACTGTCTGAGATGGCTGAGGAGTGGGTTTTCTTTCCTCATGGAGGGTGTTTTAGTCCCCACTTATCCAGGCATTAGTAATATTTTACTTTGACAGAACATTTTGATGTTTTCACAGACCACTGTTCATTACCTCATTTGCTTCCTAGAAGCTGGTCGATGTGCGAATTAGTTTTATTACCTGTGCTTGTCCAGGAGGACTGAGGCACAGAGTGACTCCTGACTTGTCCATTCCTTGGCGGTGACTGGGTCTTCCTTATTCCAGGCCTAATGCTGAGTTCTTTTAAATTGACGCAGGACTTTGGTAATCATGGGCCCACTGATAAGAAATGCTCTGGTTCAGTGCAGCTCTTTTCTCTGTCTTCCCTCTTCTCTGTTTCCAAGTCTTTTGCATCTTCAGGAAACCTTCAAGTTTGATCATGTTTCTCCTGGTTGGGTGTCCTTTATCCAAGGAGGAAAAGTGTCTAGATGTCTAGCTTTTAATTAAGAAATACTTCTGTATGTAACAAGGAGATATTCTGGAAATAGGACATAAGTGTGACATGGAATTAATTTATTTCAGGTGTATCTTACACATAGCCAGAAGGTAATTTTGTACAATATTCGTAGTACATTGTGTTTTGACTGTGACCTATCATATGAGGTCCAGATAGACTCTTGTGGCATCTTGCTGGCTTACAAAATATTTTCAGATTTTAGGATATTTTAGATTATGGATTTTCAGGTTAGAGAAGCTCAACCTATAATATGCTTCCCATTAGGAGATCATCCTCTGTTAACATATTCAGACTTTTACTTTCAAAGGACGGCACGGCACTTCTGTGGTCATCGTGCCAGTCTTAGAAAGCTAAGCTAATTCTCACTGCCATAGACTCTGAAGTTCTAGAGAAGGAGACCCCCCGAGAACCCAGAAATCAGAGAAGCCTGGATAGAAGCTAACAGAATCGGTGGCCTCCTGTTGACTCAGCAGAGGTCTAAGAGATGCTGTCTAGACAGAGATCAAAGACAGGAGAGAAGTAAGATGCGAAATGTCTCTTCCTCACTCTGCCTGTGCTGTGTGCTGCCAAGCGCCCACCTGGCATACTTTAGACTGCCCAACTCTTGTTAAACAGGTAGCATTTTTTGAAGCAGAAGCACCTTCTCTGTAGGGCCCTTTTTACATTAGTAAATTTATCCTAACATCCCAGAGCTGTTTATATTTACTGCCTCCGCACGCCCCACCCCACCCCCCGCCCACTTGGTTGTGTGTGGGACACAGAGAGAAGTGGCGGGAAAGTGAGGGGAAGACTTTGGAAGGAACAGCCAAGCAGAGGCAGCAGAGCGGACCTCAAGTCCTCTTTGCAGCATCTCTAGAAGAGTTGTGATAATTAGCACCATGCATGGGTAGCCCCATCACGTATAATATTGGTAACATCCTTGGGATCAAACACAACACTTTTTATGATAGAGCACATGTCTCATGGGAATTGGGAATGTGTGAGTGAGGCATCAGCTGTGGGAAGACCCCTTGCTTTGCCGCCACTGTGTTATATGGATATTTAGAATTAATCATCTCTACTGTCTGTAGCACAAAACTAGTTATAGAGCCATAGAGTTCAAATGATGCACACTTCTTAGTCTTTTCCTCTTAGTCAAGCCCAACTGACTGCAGAGTTTTTAACCATAGGAAGCCGAAGAAGTGTCCTCCATGGTGCCTATGTGGAAGCTGTAGTCACAGACATTTCCTTCATATCAAGCTGGTACTTTACATGTTACAATTGTTACATATTTTTTAAATTAAAAGTATAGTATTTTAAAGCATACATTGTTTTTAATATCCACAATTGCCATATAATAAGGATCCTGATTGTAATGTTTTTGTGCTTTGGGAAAATTGTTGAAATTACTAAGCTCCACATTTTTTTTTTCAAGATTATTGATGAAAGGTCTTAATCTTCAAACTGATCATAACGATGTTTATGGCACATGGATTTTATTTCACTTTACTATTTATATGGTCATTTATTAAAATTATTTTGAAATAGTGGTAAGTGCTATATAACAACAGGTTTACAGAGAGGGTTAAACATGATAGCAAGTACAAACTTTCGTTAGAAGACCCCAGCACCAGGCAGTTGCTCACAGCCACTTGTAATATGATTCCCGTGACTGTTAAATTCCAGAATCATAAAGAAAATTTTAGGACTCTGGGTCTGAATGGGTTTTAGTTGTGTTTGTTGGAGTTGTGTTAGGCCTGTGGGTGACGTTTGGAAAAACAAGGAGGTAAAAGGAAACGTTTGTTTACCACGTATTTTTATAGTTTTTGAAAGCAATTTGCGGTGCCCACCTGGTGCCAGGGACTCTTGGCACTGACACAGTTTCATAGGTCAACACAGATGGGCTGAGGTTCCGCGTAAGAACAGTAGTATGAAGATTTCTTTGGGTATGCCAGGATGCATATGGGCATATTCTTGAGGGAAAGTTTACTAATTGGAGATGTTTGGGCGCAGGGTGAGGTGGGCTGGTAGAGAGCAAAGGTATCCAGAGTCCTCAGGCTCCGAGAGAGGCTTCAGCATAGAGAGGAGGTGATCACAGACTGACTTGGGGTGAGCAGTGGGGCAGGGTCCCAAGCCCACACTTAGTCCCGATGGCAGCCGTGACATGATTACTATTATGGCTTTAGCGCTGGGCTAGTCACTTGCTTTACTGAAACAAAATGCAGGAGGCAGCTAAATGTAGCTAAGGGAAAGTTTATTTAGTTTACAGGTTTGTATGTTCCAGTCCAAAACCAGGCAGTACTGTCGGTATGGTCTCTGGTGAGGGTGGTGTACCACATATGGTAGGCACATGCATAGGAACAAAATGTTTACATCTTGAACTAGAGCAGAGGGAAGAGGCCTGCTAAGGCTTCCATTGCTCTTTTTGGGGCTTGCTATCAATGGCCGAAGGATCGGCTCTTTACCAAGTTCCACTACCTCCCAGGAGTACCACCCTGGGGTCCAAATCCTTAACATGTGGACCTAAGGGGAACATTCTAGGTATACTCAAACTGTAGTAGATAAGGAGGGGCATTGGATCGTGGCTGGAAGAAGAGCTAGGAGACTCATTAGGAAGTCTGTAGGGGTCTTGGAGGGAAGCAGTGGTGGCTGTGGGTGAAGAGGGTGCCGATGGAGGAGAGAGCTGACATGGCTGAGTGTGTTTGGTCTAGAGATTGACTATGCTGTGGTGGGCAGTGGTAGAGTAGGAAATGGTAGACCCAGGCGAAGCCCTGGGGCCTGGCAGTTGATACCCACAGACACAGGCAGCAGAGCAAGCAGAGGCCAGTCAGAGTGGTGAACTGTGTGCTATGCGTAGACTTGTGGGCCTCGCATGTCAGGGGGGTTCATGGCTTTAGAGGGCCACGTGGGTAGTTGGGTAGTTGAATCTGGAACGGATGAGAGAGAGCCAGGGGAATCCTGAGCCTCGTATGGAGTTCCCATGATGATGGCACCTGAAAGTGAGCGGCGGTTGGTGTCGGTCAGAAAGACGGTGATGGGAGGTGAGATCCAGTCTAGGTGGAGGTTTCATTTTGATCCCCGGGTGGTCCATGGGAAGCGGAAGGGGCCAAGGCAGTACTGGTAGTGGGAGGGTGGGAAGTGAGGATGTCTTGGATCGGCCCTGCAGGGAAATCGAAAGCTGGCTGTGACCATCAGAATCACATCCTGTGGACCAGAGACCAAGCTCTGGGGGGAGAGAGCCAGCAAGTGTAGAAAGCTCTGCCCCCAGCCGCCTGACAGGGAAGGGCAGCCTGAGAGGAGCGGCAGGAAGAGCTGATTGCTTTTCCTCCTTC
The DNA here is from genome assembly GCF_049852395.1 of Peromyscus maniculatus bairdii. Lineage (NCBI taxonomy): Eukaryota > Metazoa > Chordata > Mammalia > Rodentia > Cricetidae > Peromyscus > Peromyscus maniculatus. The sequence goes on from NC_134872.1 coordinate 37,980,917, forward strand.
AAGACCGGTGTCCCAAACGAGTGAGTGTGTCTTTCGCAGAAAGCCAGCAAACCACCAAGATGTGAGCAAATGGGAAAGCAGTGCTGAGTCAGTCCATGGGAAGTGGGAGTTGGGGGAAGGAGGCGAGAGGTAGAGGCTGGGGTAGGCGAGGAGGGGGGTTGCAGGACACAGAGTTGAGCAAGCGTCTGTCCGGTTTGCTGGGTGCTCTGAGACGAGGAGCCGAGCCCCTGTTCTGCCCCTCTGTCCAGCTTTGTGATGATTACAGCATCATCTCTCAGGGGATGTTATCCCTCCCATGGCAGGGCCTGAGGGCATTACAGAAATTTCACCTTCTTCCTCCTCCTCCTCACCCCATTGACCTACTAAGGTTTCCAGTTAAGCTGATGAGCTGACTTGAACCAAAACAGAGTGTCCCCCTGCCTCTAACAATGATTATGCTAGGAGTTTCCAGCCATGTTTTCCATATGGAAGATCCTAATTGCTGTCCTGTTAGGTTGGCTGTGTTATCAGATGGTATCTGGGCCTGTGTGTATCCTTTTTAAAGTCAGCTCTGCTTGATTTCATCCCGGCCGGCAGCTAGTTCTGCACCTGACAGGTAAATTAATTCAGTGCAGCAGCTAGAAGCAGCCTGGATTTATTCATTCCTTTGCAGAAAGCCCATTTCAACCAGTCGGTGCATATCTCCATAGTGGTTCTGGGCTGGCAGGTTGAAGGGTCGGATTCAGAAGAGCACAGGCCATTCCTGAAGGTATTAAAACCCAGTATCTTTCAGCTCTGCGCCCAGAAGCCCAGTTGACTTGAAGTATCGACTTGGTCCAACCTT